>NC_052069.1:4494455-4844455 GCF_015852505.1 Tachyglossus aculeatus | reverse complement strand
AAATTAAGTGACTTGCCCAAAGTCTCAGTCCCTGTGCCACGCAGGGCTCACAGTCTCAATCTCCATTTTACAGATGAGGCAACTGACACCCAGAGAAGTGAAATGATTTGCCCAAGGTCATACTGCTGACAAGTGGCAGAGCCGGGACTAGAACCCATGACCTTCTGACTCTTGTACTTCCCAAGCGCTTAGTACAACGCTCAATAAATATGATTGAATGAATGAATGACTCCCAGGCCTGGGGTCTAGCCACTAGGCCAGACTGCTTTGAGTGTCTGTCTTCTCTTTCCCGATTAGATTGTCTACTCCTTGAAGGCAG
Source organism: Tachyglossus aculeatus (assembly GCF_015852505.1). NCBI lineage: Eukaryota > Metazoa > Chordata > Mammalia > Monotremata > Tachyglossidae > Tachyglossus > Tachyglossus aculeatus. The sequence continues at coordinate 4,844,136 of NC_052069.1, read as the reverse complement.
AGAGCAAATCTACTTACTGTATTGTAATAATAATAATAATGGTATTGTTAAGCACTTTGTGCAAAGTGCTGCTCTAAGTGCTGGGAAGGTTACAAGATGATCAGGTTGTCTCACAGGAAGCTCACAGTTTTAATCCCCATTTTACAGATGAGGTAACTGAAGCACATAGAAGTGGAGTTGCCCAAAGTCACACAGCTAACAGTTGGTGGAGTCGGGATTTGAACCCATGACCTCTGACTCCAAAGCCCGGGCTCTTTCAACTGAGCCACCTTGCTTCTCCCAGCCATTTAGTACCATGTTCTGCACAAAGTAGGCACTCAAACAATAGTATTGATCGATCGCTTGATTGAAAGCCGAGAGTCTCATTCATTCATTCAATCATATTTATTGAGCACTTACTGTTTGCGCTTAGTAAGCACTTAGTAGTGCACTTAGCACTTACTGAGAGGACTGTACTAAGCGCTTGGAAAGTACAAGTCTTCAACATATACAGATGGCCTCATGGGCGTGGGTGAATAGAATGAAACACAACGCTCCTACTCCTGACTTATACCTTCCTGGAAATTGGCTGTTGGGTTCTGAGAAGAAGAAAGTTATGACTGTGAAATTAAATCATTATTTCCACACCCACCATACTTAGAAATGCAAGTGATGAAAGAAAGTAAATGCTTTGCTCTTTCTCCGAAGAACAGTAGCTGCGGAGGTTTAAAGGTTCAACCGTGAGGTGCTATTAGGTATGGACGGTCGATGGGAAGCTTGGTGTTGTATTTCTGAACCTGCCTCTTGTCATCAGAGACACATGATTTTGGTTTTTAGAAAGTCGTTATTTGACCCTCTCTCCTCCCCAGTGGGTTTTCTTTAGGGGCTCTCATTGATTTTTCCATCAAGACAGTGGGTCGTATCAAGACGAGCCATGAAGTATAGTAGCATTTTCACCTTTTTTTTTCCTCCGGGCTAAGCCAGGTAAACAACCAATATTGATTATTTGGAAAGAATTTGTTAAAAATAAACCTTAACAAAGTCAGTAGAGGACAGGGGATGAAAAGCAATCACGGAAAGAACTTGAAGGATAAATGTACTAGAGCCAATTTTTTGAAAATATTTCTTATAGGAAACATTTCCCCCAAAATGACTTTTAGGCTTCCGCAACATGACATCAATATTTTGTCGCAGAGTGTAGCTGACAACATTTACGGTGGAAATCAATCAATGCATAGTATTTATCAAGCAGTTATGTGTAGAGCACTGTGCTAAGCATTTGGGAGAGTATAATATAATAGAGTTGGTAGACACGGAGCAGCATGGCTCAGTGGAAAGAGCATGGGCTTTGGAGTCAGAGGTCATGGGTTCGAATCCCTGCTCGGCCACGTGTCTGCTGTGTGACCTTGGGCAATCAATCAATCAATCAATCAATCAATCGTATTTATTGAGTGCTTACTGTGTGCAGAGCACTGTCCTAAGCGCTTGGGAAGTACAAGTTGGCAACATATAGAGATAGTCCCTACCCAGCAGTGGGCTCACAGTCTAGAAGGGGCAAGTCACAACTTCTCTGAGCCTCAGTTACCTCATCTGTAAAATGGTGATTAAGACTGTAAGCCCTAGGGGGGACAACCTGATCACCTTGTATCCCCACCAGCACTTAGAACAGTGCTTTGCACATAGTAAGCACTTAATAAATGTTATTATTATTATTATTATTATTATTACAGTGTGGCTTAGTGGATGAAGCACGGGCATGGGGGTCAGAAGAAACTATGTTCGATTCCCAGCCCCACCACATGTCTGCTGTGTGACCTTGGGCAAGCCACTTCACTTCTCTGGGCCTCAGTTACCTTATCTGTAAAATGGGGAGTAAGACTGTGAGTCCCACGTGGGACAACGTGACTACCTTGTATCTATCCCAGAGCTTAAAACAGTGCTTGGCACATAGTAAGCGCTTAATCTTGTCTTATTCCATCCATTCGTTTCCAACCCATAGTGAGACCACGGAAACATCTCTCTCAGAAGGCCCCGCTCTCCATCTGCAATCGTTCTGGTAGTGGATCCACAGAGTTTTCTTGGGAAGATACCATCATTACTATTATTATTCTAAGTATCATTATTATTTAAAAACTTACAGTCTAGAGGGGGAAACAGGTTTGTCATTTTGTTACACTTCTCTATTCCCCTGAACTTCAGAACAATTGCTTTTCCAAGATAGAGGGAAGTGATTTTTAACAACCTAAGAAGAAATGGGAGAGAAACGGAACTGGTGATAATGATCATTGTGGTATATCTTAAGGTCTTCCTCCTCCTCATCATCAATCGTATTTATTGAGCACTTACTATGTGCAGAGCACCTATGTATCTTCCTATGTATCAAGCACTGTTAATAATAATAACGATGGCATTTGTTAAGCACTTACTATGTGCAAAGCACTGTTCTAAGCACTGGGTGGGGATACAAGGTGATCAAGTTGTCCCATGTGGGGCTCACAGTCGTCATCCCTATTTTACAGATGAGGGAACTGAGGCACAGAGAAGTTAAGTGACTTGCCCAAAGCCACACAGCAGACATGTGGCAGAGCTGGGATTCGAACCCATGACCTCTGACTCCAAAGCCCGGGCTCTTTCCACTGAGCCATGCTGCTTCTTAGAGTTCTTAGAGTTGGGGGAAGTACAAGGTTACCACATCAGACACAGTCCCTGCCTCCACTGGGGCTCGCAGCCCAAGTAGGAGGGAGAATAGGGATTTGGGGTTGGGAGTCAGAGGACATTTGTTCTAATCCCTGCTCGGCCACTTGTCTGCTGTGTGACCCTGGGCAAGCCACTTAACTTCTCTGTGCCTCAGTTACGGCATCTATAAAATGAGGATTAAGACTGTGAGTCCTCTTGGACAACCTGATTACCTTGTATCTACCCCAGCTCTTAGAACAGTGCTTGGCACATAGTAAATGCTTAACAAACACCATAATTAATATTATTATCATTATTTTACAGAAGAGGAAATAGAGGCAATGGGAAGTGAAGTGACTTGCCCAAGGTCACATAGAAGGCAAGGAGAGGAGCCAGGATTAGAACCTAAGTTCTCTGACTCCCAGGTTTGTGCTCTATCCACTAAGCCGCACTGCTCCAGTTTGACTCACAGATTGTTAAAAACTGAATCATCGTTTCCACTATTGTGGCCTTCCCAACTAGGCCCTGATTTCCTGTTCTCCCACTCTTTCCTGCATCACTCCTGAACTTTGCACCTTTTATTCATCCCTCCCTCAACAGCGCAGCACTTACGCCCTTATCTGTAAATTATTTATTTCAATTAATGTCCGTCTCCCTCTCCAGACTGTAAACTCATCTTGGGCAGTGAACGTGTCAGCATGGATAGAGCATGGGAGGGGGAATCATAAAGTCGTGGGTTCTAATCTAAGCTCCACCTCGTCTGCTGGGTGAGCTTGGGCAAGTCACTTCACTTCTCTGGGCCTCAGTTACCTCATCCACAAAATGAGGAATGAGACTGTGAGCCTCATGTAGGACAGGGACTGTGTCCAACCTGAATTTCTTGAATCCACCCCAGTGCTAAGTACTGCCAGAAATGTAGTAAGCACTTAACAAGTACCACAAGTGTTATTGCTATTATTGTTATTATTATATTATTATTATTACCAACTCTGTTATATTGTACTCTCCCAAGTATTTAAGACAGTACTTTGCACACAGTAAATGCTCAATATATGCAATTGATTGATTGACTGTCAGTTATATTGTACTCTCCCAAGTATTTAAGACAGTACTTTGCACACAGTAAATGCTCAATAAATACAATTGATTGATTGACTGTCAGACAAATGTTTGTGTCTGGAGCCAGTTTGGAATCTAAACTCTGAACATTTCCAACTTGCCTGCCAAGCATAGCGCTGTTACACATCAATGATGGCCACGTCTAAGCTAGCAAAGGGAGGAGAATTGAGCCTTTCAAACTCCCACTTCTGCCTCAGGACCCGGATATTTCAGCCAACGGCATGTGTGATGTGAACTGTACCTTCCAAGCGCTTAGTACAGTGCTCTGCACACTGTAAGCGCTCAATAAATATGATTGAATAAATGAATGAATAAAAGGTGTCAATCCTTTTCCCCTCAATTCATGTTCACTTGTCCATAGTTTGTGAGCTCTCTTGAATCAAGTGCTTAGTACAGTGCTTTGCGCACAGTAAGCACTCAATGAATAAGATTGAATGAATGAATGTTTCTTGATAAATATATTTCCATCTAAGCAAATCACTCTCCATTTTCCAGAGCACGTACTCAAACTAAGCAAAGGTCCTATGTACAGGGAATGCTTAGGTATTTGAGAATGCTGTTTGCTTACAACTGTGTAGTAAAAATAATAATGAAAATAATAATAATGATAATTGTGGTATTTGTTAAGCATTTACTATGTGCCAAGCACTGTACTAAGCACTGGTGTGGCTACAAGTGTATAAAGAAGTAGCATGGTTTAGAGGAAAGAGCACAGGCTTGGGAGTCAGAGGACGTGGGTTCTGATCCTGACTCCATCAACTGTCTACTGTGTGATCTTGGGCAAGCCACTTAACTTCTCTGTGCCTCAGTGACCTCATCTGGAAAACGGAGAATGGAGATCAAGACTGTGAGCCCCAAGTGGGACAACCTGATTATGTTGTATCTAATCCAGCACTTAAAACAGTGCTTGGCATATAGTAAGCACTAAACAAATGCAATTATTATTATTATTATTATACAAGTGACATTGGACAAGTCATTTCACTTGTCGGCACCTCAGTCCCCTCATCCATAAAATGGGGATTAAGAGTGTGGACTCTTTGTGGAACAGGAACTGTGTCCAACCCAATTATGTTGTGTCCACATCAGTGCTTATAACAGTACCTGGCACATAATAATAATGATGGCATTTATTAAGTGCTTACTTTGTGCAAAGCACTGTTCTAAGCACTGGGGTGGTTACAAGGGGATCAGGTTGCCCCACGGGGGCTCACAGTCTTTATCCCCATTTTACAGATGAGGTAATTGAGGCCCAGAGAAGTTAAGTGATTTGCCCAAAGTCACACAGCTGACAATTGGCGGAGCTGGGATTTGAACCCATGACCTCTGACTCCAAAGCCCCGGCTCTTTTTCACTAAGCCACGCTGCTTCTCTCTTATGTGCTAAAACACTGGGGCTGGATACAAGATTAGGAGATCAGACACAGTCCTACGTGGGGCTTATGATCTGTTAGAAGCAGCATGGCTCAGTGGAAAAAGCACGGGCTTTGGAGTCAGAGGTCACGGGTTCAAATCCCGGCCTCACCAACTGTCAGCTGTGTGACTTTGGGCAAGTCACTTCATTTCTCTGTGACTCAGTTACCTCATCTGTAAAATGGGGATGAAGACTGTGAACCCCCTGTGGGACAACCTAATCACCTTGTAACCTCCCCAGTGCTTAGAACAGTGCATTGCACATAGTAAGTACTTAATAAATGCCATCATTATTATTATTATTTAATTTCCATTTTATCAATAAGAAATTGAGGCCCAGAGAGGTTAAGTGATTTGCCTAAGGTGACACAGCAGACCAGTGATAGAGTTGGGACTTGAACCCAGACCTCCTGTCTCCCAGCCCTGTATTCTAACCACTAGATTTTCCTAGCTGTGTGACCTTGGGCAAGTCGCTTCATTTCTCTGTGCCTCAGTTACCTCAGCTGTAAAACGAGGATTGAGACTGTGGGTCCCACCTGGGACAGAGACTTTTCCAACCTGATTAGCTTGTATCAGCCCCAGCTCTTAGAAAAGTGCTTGACACATAGTAAGTGCTGAACGAATACCTTCATTATTATCATTATTATTATTTTGAATAATGTGAGTTGCTATGACAAAATCAGATTAGCATGACCTAGTGAAAAGAGCATGGGCCTGGGAACCAAGGGAACTGGGTTCTAATCCCAGCTCCTACAAATGCCTGCTGTGTAACCTTGGGCAAGTTGCTTCACTTCTCTGTGCTGCCATTTCCTCATCTTTAAATAGGGATGAGGTACCTATTATCCCTTTCCTTAGACTATGAGACATGATTATCTTATATCTACCCTAGCACTTAGTATATTCTTGGCACGTAGTAAGTGCTTAACACCTACTACAATTATTATTATCAGTATCAGGTTGGAGGATTTAATTTGGTTTGATATATTAATGTGGCTGTGTATTAGACATTCAGCTTTCCAGGCTTGTAAGTGTTCTCTATGCATTTTGGCTAGAACCCAAATTCATTCAATCATATTTATTGAGCGCTTACTGTGTGCAGAGCACTGTACTAGCGCTTGGGAAGTACAAGTTGGCAACATATAGAAATGGTCCCTACCCAACAGCTGGCTCACAGTCTAGAAGGGGGAGACAGACAACAAAACAAAGCATATTAACAAAATAAAATAAATAGAATAAATATGTACAAGTAAAATAGAGTGGTATGTACATATATACATATATATACATTATACATACCTCGTTCTCGCCTGTCCCGCCATCGAGCCCCAGCCCACGTCATCCCCCGGGCCTGGAATGCCCTCCCTCTGCCCATCCGCCAAGCTAGCTCTCTTCCTCCCTTCAAGGCCCTGCTGAGAGCTCTCCTCCTCCAGGAGGCCTTCCCACACTGAGCCCCTTCCTTCCTCTCCCCCTCGTCCCCCTCTCCATCCCCCCATCTTACCTCCTTCCCTTCCCCACAGCACCTGTATATATGTATATATGGTTGTACATATTTATTACTCTATTTATTTATTTATTTCTTTTACTTGTACATATCTATCCTATTTATTTTATTTTGTTGGTATGTTTGGTTTTGTTCTCTGTCTCCCCCTTTTAGACTGTGACCCCACTGTTGGGTAGGGACTGTCTCTATGTGTTGCCAATTTGTACTTCCCAAGCGCTTAGTACAGTGCTCTGCACATAGTAAGCGCTCAATAAATACGATTGATGATGATATATAACCCAAATCAGAATTTGACATCTTCCCCAGTGTTCCCCCTACCTGCAGTGTATTTTCATGTGTCTCCCGAGCTTGACGGGGAGATGTGATGTCAGATGAAAGGGTTGTGTGCAGGACATCAAAGACAGGGATCCCAAAGAACATTGCCCCCATTGCACTCTTCTCCCCTGCATCAAAGCCTTATTGGAGGCAGACCTCCTCCAAGAGGCCTTCCCAGACTAAGCCCTCCTTGCTCTTCTCCCACGTCCCTTCGGCATCACCCTGACTTGCTCCCTTTATTCAGCGTGGCTCAGTGGAAAAAGCACGGGCTTGGGAGTCAGAGGTCATGGGTTCAAATCCCGGCTCTGCCACATGTCTGCTGTGTGACCTTGGGTAAGTCACTTAACTTCTCTGGGCCTCAGTTACCTCATCTGTAAAATGGAGATTAAGACTGCGAGCCCCCCGTGGGACAACCTGATCACCTCGTAACCTCCCCAGCTCTTGGAACAGTGCTTTGCACATAGTAAGCGCTTAATAAATGCTATTATTATTATTATTATTATTATTATCATTATTATTATTATTATTATTATCATTAGTATCCCCCCAACCCAGCCCCACAGCACTTATATCCAGATCTGTCATTTATTTATTTCTACTATTGTCTGTCTCCCCCTCTAGATGGTAAGCTCATTATAGGCAGGAAGTAGGTCTGTTTAATAATAATGATAATAATAGTAATTATAATTGTGGTATTTTTTAAGCACTTACTATGTGCCAGATACTGTACTAAGCGCTGGGGTAGGTACGAGAAGCAGCATGGCTCAGTGGAAAGAGCCAGGGCTTTGGAGTCAGAGGTCATGGGTTCAAATCCTGGCTCCACCAACTGTCAGCTATGTGTCTTTGGGCAAGTCACTTCACTTCTCTGTGCCTCAGTTGCCTCATCTGTAAAATGTGGATTAAAACTGCAAGCCCCCCATGGGACAACCTGATCGCCTGGTAACCTCCCCAGAGCTTAGAACAGTGCTTTACACATCGTAAGCGCTTAACAAATACCATCATTATTATTATTATTGCAAGCTAATCAGGTTGGACACAGCTCCTGTCCCACATGGGGTTCACAGTCTTAATCCCCATTTTACAGATGAGGGAACTGAAGCACAGAGAAGTTACGTGGTCACACAGCGGACAAGTGGCAGAGCTGGGATTAGAACCCAGGCCCTTTGGACTCCCAGTCCCATGCTGTACTGTCCCAAGCACTCAGTAACCGTGCTCTGCGCATGGTTAGAGCCCAATAAATGCAATCGACTGACTGACTGACAAGCCAGTAAATATCAGATATAGACAAGGAGAAGCTTTAGAAGGTTTGCATTTCCCGCTCTCTCCCATCAAGTGTACAGAATCCCATCAAGTGAACAGAAAACGCTCAAACTATTGGTCTGTGTTAGTGATCTAGGCTTTGACCACAGATTGCTCTCTTCATATTTATCAATTATGCAGAATCCAGCCGGTAAAAATAGCTTTCCGAGATGAACAGTTCAGTCCTTTCCTGAGAAAGCCTGCACCTAAAGGAACTTTAATGCAATATTTGTGCTGGAGATAATAAGCAAGCAGTCAGCTAATTATGTACCCAGGAGGACAGGGTCTATTTTCAGACTATGGTGGTTGGAAAGGAAAGGTTGACTGGTCTGCTTTCATTACTGAAACCAACATGACCAAATAAAAGATGACTGGCAAACTCCAGATTTTCACTTTGAATCCCTTAAATAGTCACTCCAAAGGACCTAAACTAAAATTGACGATATCGGATTGGCCAGCCACAGAATAAGGAGAAGCTTAGTGGAAAGACCATGGGCCTCAGACTCAGAGGACTTGGGTTTTAATCCCGCCTCCACCACTTGTTGGATGTGTGATCTTGCGAAAGTCACTTCACTTCCCTGAGCTTCAGTTGCTTCTTCTATAAAATGGGGATTAAGACAGTGAGCCTTATGTGGAACAGGGTCTGTGTCCTACTTGATTAGCTTGTAATCTAGGGAATCAGGCTTGGGAGTCAGAAGGTCATGTGTTCTAATCCTGGCTCTGCCACCTGTCTGCTGTGTTACCTCGGGCAAGTCACTGAACTTCATTCATTCAATCAATCGTATTTGTTGAATGCTTACTGTGGCAAGAGCAGTGTACTGAGCACTTGGGAAGTACAAATCATCAACATAAAGAGACAGTTGCTACCCAACAATGGGCTCAGTCTAAAAGTGGGGAGAGAGACAACAAAACAAAGCAAGTAGGCAGGTGTCAATACCATCAGAATAAATAGAATTATAGCTATATACACATCATTAATAAAATAGAGTAATAAATATGTACAAATATATACAAGCGTTGTGGGAGGGGAAGGGGGTAGGGTAGAGGGAGGGACAAGGGGCAATGGGGAGGGGGGAGAAGGAGGAGAGAAAAAAGGGGGGGCTCAGCTGGGAAGGCCTCCTGGAGGAGGTGAGCTCTCAGTAGGGCTTTGAAGGGAGGAACAGAGATAGTTTGGCAGATTCATTCATTCATTCATTCAATCGTATTTATTGAGTGCTTACTGTGTGCAGAACACTGTACTAAGCACTTGGGAAGTACAAGTTGGCAACACATAGAGACGGTCCCTACCCAACAGTGGGCTCACAGTCTAGAAAGGGGAGACAGAGAACAAAACAAAACATATTAACAAAATGAAATAAATAGAATATGTACAAGTAAAATAAATAAATAGAGTAATAAACACATGCAAACATATATACATATATACAGGTGCTGTGGGGAAGGGAAGGAGGTAAGGTGGGGGGGATGGAGAGGGGGAGGTGGGTGAGAGGAAGGAGGGGGCTCAGTCTGTCAGATGTGTGGAAGGAGGGCATTCCAGTTCAGAGATAGGATGTGGGCCAGGGGTTGAAGGCAGAACAGGCGAGAACGAGGCCTAGTGAGGAGGTTAGTGGCAGCAGAGGAGCCAAGAGTGCGGACTGGGCTGGAGAAGGAGAGAAGGGAGGTGAGGGAGGAGGGGGCAAGGGGATGGACAGCCTTGAAGCTGAGAGTGAGTTTTTGCTTGATGCGGAGGTTGACAGAGAGCCACTGGAGATCTTTGAGGAGGGGAGTGACATGCCCAGAGCATTTCTGTACAAAGATAATCCGGGCAGCAGAGCGAAGTATAGACTGAAGCCAGGGGAGACAGTAGGATGGGAGATCAAAGAGGAGGCTGATGCAGTAATCCAGTCGGGATAGGATGAGACATTGAACCAGCAAGATAGCAGTTTGGATGGAGAGGAAAGGGTGGATTTTGGCAATGTTGTGGAGGTGAGATCAACAGGTTTTGGTCATCGATTGGAAGTGTGGGGTGAATGAAAGAGCAAAGTCAAGGATGACACCAAGGTTGCGGGCTTGTGAGACTGGAAGGGTGGTAGTGTCGTCTACAGTGAAGGGAAAGTCAGGGAGAGGACAGGGTTTGGGAGGGAAGATAAGGAGGTCAATCTTGGACATGTTGAGTTTTAGATGGTGGGCAGACATCCAGGTGGAGATGTCTTGAAGGCAGGAGGAGATACGAGTCTGCAGGGCGGGAGAGCGAGCAGGGGCAGAGATGTAGATTTGGGTGTCATCAACGTAGAGATGATAATTGAAGCTGTGGGAGTGAATGAGTTCATCAAGGGAGTGAGTGTAGATAGAGAACAGAAGGGGACCAAGAACTGACCCTTGAGGAACCCCTACAATAAGGGGATGGGAGTAAAACACAACAGTTGCCAATCAAATACCTATGTATGTACTAATCAAAGACTTTGAATTAGAACTTTTTGTTTTTCTTTGTAAATGTAGCATTTCTCTCAAGGTGTTATTTCAAGTGAGAAGCAGCATAGCTCAGTGGAAAGAGCACGGGCTTTGGAGTCAGAGGTCATGAGTTCACATCCCGGCTTCACCAACTGTCAGCTGTGTGACTTTGGGCAAATCACTTAACTTCTCTGGGCCTCAGTTACCTCATCTGTAAAATGGGGATTGACTGTGAGCCCCCCGTGGGACAAGCGCTTAGTACAGTGCTCTGCACACAGTAAGCACTCAATAAATACGATTGATGATGATGATGATGGGAGGGGGAGGAAGAGCCCACAAAGGAGACTGAGAATGAACAGCCAAAGAGATAAGAGGAGAACCAGGAGAGGACGGAGTCTGTGAAGCCAAGGTTGGAGAGTGTGTTGAGGAGAAGGGAGTGGTTCACATTCGACTTCTTTGTGTCTCAGTTCCTTCATCTGTTAAATGGGGATTAAAACTGTGAGCCCTATGTAGGACAGGGACTGTGTCCAACCCGAATATCTTGTATCTACCCCAGCATTTAGAACAGTTCCTGTCACATAATAAGTGGTTAATAAATACCATAATTATTATTATTATTATATAATTATCTGCATTAAGTCTTAGTACAGCCCCTGTCACATAGTAAGTGCTTAACAAATACCATGAAAAAAAAACAAAAAACAAACAAAAGCAGGGAATCTGCTCTTGGGAAAATAATAGTGTTCTGGGGTCTGAGAAATCCAGGCTGTTTTTAGCCGGTATGAATCCAGTGATAGAAATCGTCTCTTTCACTGTTGTATAGGCAAAAGCCAAGAGTGAATAGAAACAGTCCACGTTGGAAGAAGAGGAAGAATGAATGATCATGAATGATCATGAATGATCATCACGGGGGAAGCAGCATGACTCAGTGGAAAGAGCATGGGCTTTGGAGTCAGAGTTCATAGGATCGAATCCCGGCTCTGCCAATTGTCAGCTATGTGACTTTGGGCAAGTCACTTAATTTCTCTGTGCCACAGTTACCTCATCTGTAAAATGGGGATTAAGATTGTGAGCCCCCTGTGGGACAAACTGATCACCTTGTAACCTCCCCAGTGCTTAGAACAGTGCTTTGCACATAATAAGTGCTTGATAAATGCCATTATTATTATTATTATTATTATTATTGTTATTATTATTATGAAAAGGCTTAGTCTGTCTGGAAAGAACCCAAGTGCTTAGTACAGTGCTCTGCACACAGTAAGTGTTCAATAAATGCGATTGAATGAATGAATGAACTCAAGGAAGATTATGCCTCCTCATGTCTCCACTAACAGTATTTATTCAATATGCTTGAATGAATGAGGATAGTCAATTTTCTGAGGAAATTATAGGGGCATATATGGACTCCAATTCTTGCTTATGGAGAATTCCAGGTGTTCATACCCACAGCCCTGCACTGGGGCCCACAGCGAGGTGGTTTTATCCCTACTCTTCAGAGGAAGTTCTCAATAAAAGTAAATTGATAGAAAACAAAATTTTCTTTTCAGCACTGCTTAAAAATAATAATGATAATGATGGTATTTGTTAAGCGCTTACTATATGTGAAGCACTGTTCTAAGTGCTGGGTGAGATACAAGGTGATTAGGTTGTCCCACGTGGGGTTCACAGTCTTCATCCCCATTTTACAGATGAGGGAACTGAGGCACCGAGAAGTTAAGTGACTTGCCCAAAGTCACACAGCAGACAAGTGGCGGAGCTGGGATTAGAACCCATGATTTATGACTCCCAAGCCCGGGATCTTTCCACTGAGCCACGCTGCTTCTCTAAGAAGAAGCAAAGACTTCTTGGAATGTTAAACTTGGAAAGCCGCCATCATGGATAGCCATGCAAGACTTCTCAACCGGTAGAAGTGTAGGAGCTTTTCGAAGAGGGTAGTACCTATGGAATCTCTAAAGGCATTTCCCTGAACCAGAGGAAGAGTTTTCAACAGTTCTACTTAACATTTTCTTTATGATATCATGTGAGCTTGCTCTTGTCCCATAAGTTAATCTTACACGCACCAATAGTAATAATCATGACCATCACATTTCAGTGTTTCCAGCAGCATGACCTAGTGGAAAGACCATAGGCCTGGGAGTCAGAGGACCTGGGTTCTAATCCTGGCTCTTCCAGTTGCTTGGGCTGTTCACTAAAGTTATATTTGCCGCAGTTTCCTCAACTGCAAAATGAGGATTCAATACCTGCTCTTCCTCCTACTTAGGCTGTGAGCCCCGTGTAAGCCCACTGTGGGCAGGGATTGTCTCTCTTTATTGCTGAATTGGACTTTCCAAGTGCTTAGTATAGTGCTTTGCACACAGTAAGTGCTCAATAAATATGATTGAATGAATGACTAAATGAATGTGGGACAGGAATGGTATCCAACTAAATCAACATATACCAACTCCAGCTCTCAGAACAGTGTTTGACACATAGTAAACACTTATAGAATACCATAAAAAGGTTAATTGGACTAAGATGACAAGTTTTTGGATTGCTTGCAATGTTCCCGTTTTTCGGCTCTTCATAGTCTGTTCATTCATTCATTCAATCGTATTTATTGAGCGCTTACTGTGTGCAGAGCACTGTACTAAACGCTTGGGAAGTACAAGTTGGCAACATATAGAGACGGTCCCTACCCAACCATGGGCTCACAGTCTATTTAAGTAGCACTGTGAGGTATTTGTACACTAAGTTCATTATCTATGAACTATGATTTTTTTTATTTGTTTCTAATATTCATCCCTGGAAACCATTAGAGCTTCATTCTGATCCACTAGAACTCTGCTATAACTCTGCTATAACTTGAGAAGTAGCGTGGCTTAGTGGAAAGAGCCTGGGCTTTGGAGTCAGAGGTCATGGGTTCAAATCCCAGCTCCACCACTTCTCAGCTGTGTGACTTTGGGCAAGTCACTTAACTTCTCTGGGCCTCAGTTTCCTCATCTGTAAAATGGGGATTAAGACTGTGAGCCCCCCGTAGGACAATCTCATCACCTTGTAACCTCCTAAGCACTTAGAACAGTGCTTTGAACATAGTAAGTGATTAATAAATGCTATCATTATTATAACTCAGTACAGAATCTGGCAGTAAGTGCCCACCATCAAACTTTCCCATATTTATGCTGAGTCCCCTCCAAGCCACAAAGACAAACAGCATGGCCTCATGGAAGGAGCACAGGCCTGGTAAACAGAGTCAATAGACAAGTTCCCTTGAGAGGGATTGGATTTCCTCCTTCACGAGGAGGGAGATGGGAAGACCATGGACATTTCTGTGGAGTGGAGAGTTGTGCCAAGCAACACTTTAAGTGGATGATCTGTGCAGTTGCCTGGAGAACAGATGGAAGGAACTTGAAAACTTGCTCATTTTCCCTAGTGGGTTGAATTATATGCCTGTTATAACAGTGAAAATGTAGTTATTAAGCATCTGCAATGGGCTAAGCAATGTGTTAAGCTCTGGGAGAGGTACATTATTATACTTAACCACTCAGTGTCTCAGTTTCCTCCTCTATGAAATGGGGATTCAATCCCTTCTTTCCCTCTGTCTTAGACTGTGAGCCCTGTGTATTCATTCATTCATTTAATCATATTTATTAAGTGCTTACCGTGTGCAGAGCCCTGTACTAAACACTTGGGAAAGAACAGCACAATAATAAAGAGTGACAATCCCTGTCCACAGTGAGCTCACAGTCTAGAGGGCGGGAGACAGACATGAATGCAAATAAACAGATCAATACATATAAATACAAATAAACAGACCAATACATATAAATAAAATGACAGATATATGTATATATACATATATATATACATACATAATAAGTGCTGTGGAGCTGGGAGGTGGGGAAGTGAAAAGGGAGCAAATCAAGGAGACACAGAAGGGAGTGAGAGAAGAGGAAAGGAGGGGCTTAGTCAGGGAAGGCCTCTTGGAGGAGATGGGCCTTCAATAAGGCTTTGAAGGAGGGGAGAGTCATTGTCTGTTGGATTTGAGGAGGGAGGGAGTCCCAGGCCAGAGGCAGGACATGGGCCAGGTGTCGGCAGCGAGACAGGGGAGATGGAGGCCCAGTGAGAAGGTTAGCATTAGAGGAGGGAAGTATGCGAGCTGGGCTGTAGAAGGAGAGAGCAGTGTAGTGTAATAATAATGATGGAATTTATTAAGCGCTTACTATGTGCAAAGCACTGTTCTAAGCGCTGGGGAGGTTACAAAGTGATCCGGTTGTCCCACAGGGGGTTCACAGTCTTAATCCCCATTTTACAAATGAGGGAACTGAGGCCCAGAGAAGTGAAGTGACTTGCCCAAAGTCACACAGCTGACAATTGGCAGAGCCAGGATTTGAACCCATAACCTCTGACTCCAAAGCCCGTGCTCTTTCCACTGAGCCACGCTGCTTATAATGTAATGGATAGAAGACAGGTCAGGGAGTCAGAAGGTCATGGGTTCCAATCCTGACTCTACCACTTGTCCACCTTAGGAAAGTCACTTCTCTGTGCTTCAGTTACCTCATTTGGAACAAATGGGGATTAAGACTGTGAGCCCAATGTGGGACAAGGACTCTGACAACTGATTAACGTGTATCTACCCCAGTGTTTAGAACAGTGTTTGGGACAATAGCGCGTAACAAGTACCATTATCATTGAAAGAAGAGAGGTGAAGTAGGAGGGGGCAAGGTGATGGAGTGCTTTAAAGCCTATGGTGAGGAGTTTTTGTTTGATACGGAGGTTGATAGGCAACCACTGGCTATTTCTGAGGAGGCGTTTCTGAAGAAAGGTGATCTGGGCAGCAGAGTGAAGTATGGACTAGAGCGGGGAGAGTTAGGAAGTTGGGAGGTCAGAAAGGACAGGGACTGTGTCAGATCTGATTTTCCTGTATCTCCCCCAGCGTTAAGTACAGTGCTTGGCCCAGAATAAGTGCTCAACAAATATGTTTTAAAACAAGAAAAGGACTACTAATTCCTTGACTTCCTCATTTGCTTGCCTGCCTGACCATTCACAGTGTGAAAGAGCCACAGGTCATTCTCCCCGTTTTAGTAGAGAAGGCTACAAATTTGACAACTTTTATAAGGCCGAAGAGGACATTTGGGCATGTGCTGATACAACCTGGACACTTAAATACTGATCTCCAACCCTGAAAAATTTCTCCAAAATACAGCTTCCTTTGGCCTCTGTCATGGAGCCAGCAGTCTCTATTAGGGAACTGGAGGAACTGTTGATCCTATTTTGAGTCTTTACATTTTCTCTATTGTATTTAAAAATGATAATTGCACCCTATAAGTCTGAGGCAAAGCACCCAGGCATAAAAATGGAATAGACAAAAAAAAAAACATGACGAAAGTAGTATTAATATTCATTGCCCCGAATTAATTTAATGCACCACTGTTTCTGGAGGAACTGTTCAAAGATTTGAGGGTGAAGAATTATCTTCACTATTCCTGGAAACAAAAGAAAGGAGCGGAAAAGAAAATGCCAATCAATTAAACTGGAGAGGAAGAGATAAGGGCAGCAGCAAAGCAGGCTAAATGAATCCTCTGTGGAATTAAGGGAGCTGAAGGCATCTCAGAAATACATTAGAAGTTAAACCAGTCCCAAACAGAAAGAAAACTGGTCACATTCACAACAAGATCACAGGAAGAACGAAAAAAAAACAAGCGTAGACTATGTCCCTCCCTGAAAGAGAAGGGATTCAGTGGTTTAAAATGCTTCATTTTGATAGCTACTCGAATCTGATTGTAAATGGAATTTCTCCTTTCTGCAGGGATAAATTCTGTCAATTCAGTAATGAACAAATTGCACTGCATGAGTGGCCAGCAGCTGGATCGTATTTAGGAAAAATGGGTGGCCTTTGCCTGGTTGAGAAATGGTGAATTTTTCATAACTAATACCCCGCATGGTGAGTTTGTGTAACTCAATCGATGGTATGAATTGAGTGCTTAGCATGTGCACATCACTGTACTAAGCACCTAAGAGAACATAATATAACAAGCTCACAACAAGCATACAGTCTAGAGGAATAGATAAATAAATTGAATTTTAAAATGTAGTTTAATGAATGTGCATGCATGGTCTTCCTCGGTACTTATCTAAAAATGTATATTCAATTACAGTCAGCCAATCAGTGGCTTTTGGTTAGTGTCTTTGGTGTGCAGAACACTGTACTAAATGCTTGGGAGAGTACAATAAAACAATATACAGACTCATTCCCTGCCCAAAACAAGATTAAGTCCGTGGCTCAGTGGAAAGAGCCCGGGCTTTGGAGTCAGAGGTCATTGGTTCGAATCCCAGCTCTGCCACATGACTGCTGTGTGACCTTGGGCAAGTCGCTTAACTTCTCTGAGCCTCAGTTACCTCATCTGGAAAATGGGGATTAAGATTGTGAGCCCCACATGGGACAACTTGATCACCTTGTATCCCCCCCCGCCCCCGCACTTAGAACAGTGCTTTGCACATAGTAAGTGCTTAACAAATGCCATTATTATTATTATTAAGTCTAGAGTGGGAGACAGATACTGAAATGAATTATTTATATAGCTTCTGTGGGACTGAGGATGAGGTGACAATCAGGTGTTTAAAGGGTATAATAATTATAATAATAATTGTGGTAGTTGTTAAGTGCTTACTGTGTGCCAGGCTGGGGTGGATACACACAAATTGGGTTGGACACAATCCCTATCCCACATGGGGCTCACAGTCTCAATCCTCATTTTACAGTTGAGGTAACTGAGGCACAGAGAAGTGAAGTAATTTGTCCAAGGTCACACAGAAGGCAAGTGGCAGAGCTGGGATTAGAACCCTTGACCTTCTGACTCCCAGGGTCCTACTTTAGTTACTGCACCATGCTTCAAGTGCCAGGGTGATGCAGAAAGGAAAGGGAATAGGAAAATGAGGGCTTTGTTGGGGAAAACATCTTGGAGGAGATGGGATTCCCCCCCTTCTAGACTGTGAGCCCGTTGTTGGGTAGGGACCGTCTCTATATGATGCCGACTTGTACTTCGCAAGCGCTTAGTACAGTGCTCTGCACACAGTAAGTGCTCAATAAATACGATTGAATGAATGAATGGTCTGCCAGATAAGAAGGGGGAGGGTGTCCCGGGATGGAGGTGGGACATGGACAAGGGGTGGGTGGTGAGAGAGATGACAATGAGGTACAGTTTGTAGGTTGACTTTGGAGGAGCCAAGCCGGCATGCTAATTTGTAGAAGGAAATCAGGGAGACAAGATAGGAGGGAACAACTTGATTGAGTGATTTAAAGCCAATGCTGAGGTGTTTCTGTTTGATGCGGAGGTAGATGGGCAACCACTGGAGCTTCTTGAGGAAGGGGGAAACACAGCCTAAACATTATTGCAGAAAAATGATACGGGCAGTAGAGTGAAGTGTGGACTGAAGTGGGGAGAAACAGGAGGCTGGTAGGTAGTGATCGTAGCGGGATAGGATAAGCACTTGGATTGACTTAGAACAGTGCTTGGCACATAGTAAGCGCTTAACAAATACCATCGTTATTACTATTATTGGCATAGTACCCATTTGGATGGAAAGAAAAGGGTAGGTTTTAGTGAGATTGTGAAGGTAGAAAACACAGCATTTGATGACAGACTGGATATGTGGGATCATTCATTCATTCACTCGTATTTATTGAGCGCTTACTGTGTGCACAGCACTGTACTAAGCTCTTGGGAAGTACAAGTTGGCAACAAAGAGAGACGGTTCCTACCCAACAACGGGCTCATAGTCTAGAAGGGGGAGACAGACAACAAAACAAAACATGTGGACAGGTGTCAAGTCGTCAGAATAAATAGAAATAAAGCTAGATGCACATCATTAACAAAATAAATAGAATAGTAAATACGTACAAGTTTACATGAGAGAGATGAGTCGAGGATAATGCCAAGGTTATGAGCCTGTGAGATAGGGAGATTAGTGAAGTTGCTTTCAGTGATGGAGAGATGGAGTGGGCAAGGTTTGGGTGGGAAGGTGAGGAGTTTTGTTTTGGACGTTTCTTTTGAGGTATTGGTGAGACTTCCTCTAGACTGTAAGCTCACTGTGGGCTGGGAATATGTTTGTTTCTTGTTATATTGTACTCTCCCAAGCACTTAGTAAAGTGCCCTGAAAACAGCAAAGCGTTCAATACATGTTTTGTTTTTTGTCTGTCTTCCCCTTCTAGACTGTGAGCCCGTTGTTGGGTAGGGACCATCTCTATATGTTGCCAACTTGTACTTTCCAAGCACTTAGTACAGTGGCATACAGTAAGTGCTCAATAAATACGATTGAATGAATGAATTTAACTGGATGAATGAACTCAGGTAGAGCTGTCCTAGAGGCAGGAATAAATGTGTGATTACCTAGAAGGAGAAATCAGAGCTGGAGATGGAGATTTGGGAATCATCCACCGAGAAGTGGTAGTTGAAACCATGGGAGCAAATGAGTTCTGCAAAGGAGTGGGTGTCGGTGGAGAAGAGAAGGGGATCCAGAACTAAACCTTAAGGGACCCCCACAGTTAGGGGGTGGGAGGGAGAGGAAGAGCCTGTGAGAAAGACTGAGAATGAGCGGCAGAGAGATAAGAGGAGAAACAAGAGAGAACAGTGTCAGTGAAGCCAAAGCTAAATAATGTTTCCAGGAGAAGGGGATGATTCACAGTGTGGAAGGCAGCTGAGAGGTTGAGGAACATTAGGATGGAGTAAAGGTCATTGGATTTGGCAAGAAGGAGATAACTGATGATATTAGAGATGGCAGTGTGGCTCAGTGGATAGAGCCCAGGCTTGAAAGTCAGAGGTCATGGGTTCTAATCCCGGCTCTGCCACTTGTCTGATGTGTGACGTTAGGCAAGTCACTTGACTTCTCTGTGCCTCAGTTCCCTCATCTGGAAAATGGGGGTTAAGACTGTGAGCCCCGTGTGGGACAACCCGATGACCTTGTATCTACCCCGGTGCTTAGAACAGCTTAACAAATGCCATTGTTATGAGAAGCAGCGTGGCCCAGTGGAAAGAGCCCGGGCTTTGGAGTCAGAGGTCATGGGTTCAAATCCCGACTCTGCTAATTGTCAGCTGTGTGACTTTGGGCAAGTCACTTAACTTCTCTGCGCCTCAGTTCCCTCATCTGTAAAATGGGGATTAAGACTGTGAGCCCCCCGTGGGACAACCTGATCATCTTGTAACCTCCCCAGCACTTAGAATAGTGCTCTGCACATAGTAAGCACTTAATAAATGCCATTATTATTATTATTATTATTATTATTATTATTATTATTATTATGGCAGTTTCTAGGGAGTGAAGGGGACAGAAGCCAGAATGGAGAGGGTCAAGGAAATATTTGGGAGAGAGGAAGTAGAGGCAGTGCGTGGAGACAATTAACTTGAGGAGTTTGGAGAGAAAGTGTAAGAGGGAGATAGGGTGATAACTGGAGGAAGCCGTGGGGTCAAGGGAGGGTTTTTTTAGGATAGGGGAGATGTGGACACGTTTGAAAGCAGGAGGGAAGAAGCCATTGGAGAGCAAAAGGTTGAAGGTGGTTGTTAGGGAAGGAAGAATGCAGGGGGAGAGAGTTTTGATATAATGTGAAGGAATGGGGTCGGATGCACAGGTTGAGGGGGTAGATTTTGAGAGGAGGTGGGAAATCTCCTCTTGAGATACTGCTGGGAAAGATGGGAGAGTTGAAGAAGGGGCAGGAGGAGAGAGGAACTGGAGAGAAGCCAGGGAAATTTTGGGGGGATCATCCCTGATGATTTCAATTTTCTATTTAAAGTACGTAGCCAATCATTAGGGACAAATCAATCAATGTTTACTGAGTGTTTACTGTGTGGAGAGTATTGTACTAAACGCTTGGGAGAGTACAATTAATAGTAGTGGTAGACACATTCCCTACCCACCATGCTTGGGGAGTCAGAGGATCTGGGTTCTAATCCTGGCCGAGGTACTAGCATGCTCTGTGACCTTGGGCAAGTCACTTTAACTTTTCTGGGCCTCAGTTTCCTCACCTATAAAATGAGGATTCAACGCCTGGTCAACCTGCTTCTTAGACTGTAAGCCCCTCTTGGGAAAGGGCCTCTGTCCGACCTCAATATCTTGTGTCTACCCTAGTGCTGACTTTAGTGCTGATACACGTTAAGTGCTTAACAAATACTATAAAAATGAGGGCTCAGTCAGGGAAGACCTCTTGGAGGAGATGTGCCTTCAATACGGCTTTGAAGGTGGAGAGAGTCATCGTCTGTCAGATAGGATGAGAGAGGGCATTACAGGCCACAGGCAGGGTGTGGGTGAGGGGTCAATGGTGAGATAATAATAATAATAATAATAATAATAATAATAATAATAATAATAGCATTTATTAAGCACTTGCTGTGTGCAAAGTACTGTTCTAAGCACTGGGGAGATTACAAGATGATGAGGTTGTCCCACGGGGGGCTCATAGTCTTCATCCTCATTTGACAGATGAGGTAACTGAGGCCCAGAGAAGTGAAGTGACTTGCCCAAAGCCACACAGCTGACAATTGGCAGAGTCGGGATTTGAACCCATGACCTCTGACTCCAAAGCCTGGACTCTTTCCACTGAGTCACGCTGCTTCCCATAGATAGATGAGGTAGCATCCCAGACTCACTATTAACAATGTCAGTGGTATTTATTGAGCGTTTATTTTATGCAGAGCACCGTACTAGACACTTGAGAGTACAATACAATGGAGTTAGTAGACATCATCCCTGCCCACAACGAGCTGACAATCTAATAATAATAATAAAAACTGGTATGTGCAAAGGGCATATTATATGCCAAGCACTGTACTAAGCACTGGGGTAGATACAAGATAATCAGGTTGTCCCACACGGGGCTCACAGTCTTCATTCTCCATTTTACAGATAAGGTAACTGAGGCACAGAGAAGTGAAGTGACTTACCCAGCTTCGCACAACAGATACGTGGCACAGCCAGGATTAGAACCCACATCCTCTGATTCCCAGGCCGAGGCTCTTTCCCCTGGGCCACCTGCTTCCCTAGAGACCAGCTTAAAATTCAAAGGCTTGAATTTGGAGTAGAGGAGGAGAAGGAGAAGGAAGAGGAGGAGGAGAATCCTAGAGTCTGCAAATTCAGAAGCGATCCTTTCTTACACCTCACACAAGTCTCGGCCTGTTTGGCCATCTCCGCTGGGACGCGGAGAGAGGAGAAAACCTTGACAGACATGGTTTACAAACACTCCTGAGAACGAAGAGCCATAAATAGAACCAGTGGGAAGCTTGTTGATGATGTCGTAGTAATTATTATCCGCGTAATGGCTATTCTTTCTCCCTCTTCAGCAAACATTCTGCGGGGAGCTGCCGACTCTCTCAGTGGAGATCCAGCTTCCCCGGGACCATTGACAGGCTGCGTGTTTGGGAAGAACGGCTAATGGATTCTCGGTTAACAGGTATAATTAAACACATTATTTTTCTAATGTGATTAGTCGCTGGTTCCTGCTGAAAAGTGATTTTTTCAATAAATTTCCTGACATCCGAATTCAGACGAAATGCTCTCCGAGGCCCCTAAACATTTAGGAAACAGAAGAGACTGATTTTTATGGATCACAGTAGGGCCATTTAGGAATAATAATAATAATAATAAGGCATTTATTAAGCACTTACTATGTGCAAAGCACTGTTCTAAGCACTGGAGAGGTTACAAGGTGATCAGGTTGTCCCACGGGGGGCTCACAGTCTTAATCCCCATTTTACAGATGAGGTAACTGAGTCACAGAAAAGTTAAGTGACTTGCCCAGAGTCACACAACTGACAATTGGTGAAATGGAGATTTGAACCCGTGACCTCTGACTTCAAAGCCCGTGCTCTTTCCATTGAGCCATGCTGATTCCCAGCCTCCAGGTGTCTAGTTGAAGAAAGGGATCAGGTAATAAGGGAAATTTGGAAGCAGCGTGGTTTAGCGGAAAGAACACCGGTCCGGGATCAAATCCTGGTCCTGCTATTTGCCTGCTGTGTGAACTTGGGCAAGTGACTTAACTCTGTGCTCAGCTTCCTCCTCTAAACTGTAAGCTCGTGGTGGGCAGGGAATGTGTCTGCTTATTCTTATATTGTATCTCCCTACCGCTTACTACAGTGGTCTGTCACAGGAAGTGCTCAATAAATACAGCCAACTGACTGACTGATTGGTAAAATGGAGATTCAAAAACTGTTCTCCCTCTTTCTTTGCAATGTGAGCCTCATGTGGTACAGGGACTATGTCTGAAAGGATTATCTTGGTATTTTCCTCACCTCTTAATATGACGCTTGTTATCCCCGCTATGTACATCCTGCCAAACTCCTTGGTTGGATTTCCCCAGTGACCACTACTTGCCTCCTCTAACCCCTCTCGTCCAACTATCATTGCAACCCGGCACTTAGTACAGTTCCTGGCACATCGTAAGTGCTTAATAATAATAACAATAATGATGGCATTTATTAAGCGCTTACTATGTGCAAAGCACTGTTCTAAATGCTGGAGAGTTTACAAGGTGATCACGTTGTCCCACAGGGGGCTCACAGTCTTAATCCCCATTTTCCAGATGAGGTAACTGAGGCCCAGAGAAGTTAAATGACTTGCCCATAGTCACACAGCTGACAATTGGCAGAGCTGGGATTTGAACCCGTGACCTCTGTCTCCAAAGCCCGAGCTCTTTCCACTGAGCCACGCTACTTCTCCTAACACATGCAACAATTATCATATAAGTGAGGAGCTGGGCCTGGGAGAAATCCATTATGCTGACGGTGGCTTGCTAGGAATCTGAGAGAATTCCACAATCCTCCATTTGGCCCAGGGGAGTCTGAGAGAACGGCTGCAGAGCGAGACCCTGAAACCAAAATATTCCAGGAACCTGCAGTCCTATTAGATCATGACAATGGCTAGTGTCTATTTTGGGATCGTGTATCCATAATCATCCCCAACTGAATCACCTCCAGGGTCTGAGCAAGGTACTATAATTAACTTACAATGATTCAGAAACAAGCTGTTTAGGTGATTCTTTACCCCTTATCTTCCTTTCGCCTTCCTTCTCACACCTGACTATTTCACTGCTTAGTTAAGGCTTCACCAGACAATAGGCAGGGGAAGGGAAGGAGATCAAAACTCACCCATCCAATTCACTCCTGTGTTCTTATTTATTTTTTGCATTATGATATTTACTAACTGATGATGATGATGGTATTTAATAATAATAATAATAATAACAATGGCATTTATTAAGCACTAACTATGTGCAAAGCACTGTTCTAAGTGCTTGGGAGTTCCCCTCGTCCCCCTCTCCATCCCCCCCTTCTTACCTCCTTCCCTTCCCCACAGCACCTGTATATATGTATATATGTTTGTACATATTTATTGCTCTATTTATTTATTTATTTATTTTATTTGTACATATCTATTCTATTTATTTTATTTTGTTAGTATGGTTTTGTTCTCTGTCTCCCCCTTTCAGACTGTGAGCCCACTGTTGGGTAGGGACTGTCTCTATATGTTGCCAATTTGTGCTTCCCAAGCGCTTAGTGCACTGCTCTGCACATAGTAAGTGCTCAATAAATACGATTGATTGATTGATTGATTGATTGGGAGTTTACAAGGTGATCAGCTTGTCCCACGGGGGGCTCACAGTCTTAATCCCCATTTTACAGAGGAGGTAACTGAGACACAGAGAAGTTAAGTGATTTGTTAAGCACTTACTATGTGCCAGGCGCTGTACTAAGTGCCGAGGTGGATACTAGCAAATCAAGTTACTAACTCATTAGTAACTCTAGACTGTAAGCTCTTTATGGGCAGGGAACATGTCTGTTTATTGTTGTGTTGAACTCTCCCGAGGGCTTAATACAGTGCTCTGCACACAGTAAGCACTCAATAAATACAATTGAATGAATGAAGGAAGGAAGGATTACTTTCTGCCAAGCATTAGGCTAATTGTTGGGGTCAGAGCCAGACAATCCCTGTTAAACTCAGGGCTCGCAAACTAAGAGGGAGGTAGGAAGAGAGGATGACACAGACATCCTAACCCTATTCTACAGATAAAGAAACTGAGGAATGGAGAGGTAAAGTGACTTGCCCAAGGTCAAACAGGGGGACAATGGCAGAACTGGGATTAGAATTAGCTCGCCTGATTACCAGTTAATAATAATGATAATAATAGTAATAATAATAATGATAGTGGTTGTTTAGTGCTTACTATGTGCCAGATGCTGTACTAAGCACTGGGGTGGATGCAAACAAATCAGATTAGACACAGTCCCTATCCCACGAGGGGTTCACAGTCTCACTCCCCATTTTCCAGATGAGGTAACTGAGGCATAGAGAAGTGAAAAGACTTGCCCACGGTCACACAGCAGACAGGTGGCAGAGCCAGGATTAGAACCCATGACCTGTCTACATGTCCTCAAAAATCTCCAGTGGCTACCAATCAATCTGCGCATCAGGCAGAAACTCCTCACCCTGGGCTTCAAGGCTGTCCATCACCTCGCCCCCTCCTACCTCACCTCCCTTCTGTCCTTCTCCAGCCCAGCCCGCACCCTCCGCTCCTCCACCGCTAATCTCCTCACCGTACCTCGCTCTTGCCTGTCCCGCCATCGACCCCCGGCCCACGTCATCCCCCAGGCCTGGAATGCCCTCCCTCTGCCCATCCTCCAAGCTAGCTCTCTTCCTCCCTTCAAGGCCCTGCTGAGAGCTCACCTCCTCCAGGAGGCCTTCCCAGACTGAGCCCCTTCCTTCCTCTCCCCCTCGTCCCTCTCTCCATCCCCCCATCTTACCTCATTCCCTTCCCCAGAGCACCTGTATATATGTATATATGTTTGTACATATTTATTACTCTATTTATTTATTTATTTATTTTATTTGTACATATCTATTCTATTTATTTTATTTTGTTAGTATGTTTGGTTTGTTCTCTGTCTCCCCCTTTTAGACTGTGAGCCCACTGTTGGGTAGGGACTGTCTCTATATGTTGCCAATTTGTACTTCCCAAGCGCTTAGTACAGTGCTCTGCACATAGTAAGCGCTCAATAAATACGATTGATGATGATGATGATGTTTTGTTGTCTGTCTCCCCCTTCTAGACTGTGAGCCCGTTGTTGGGTAGGGACCATCTCTATATGAAGGAACGTCAGGTTGTCCCACGGGGGATTCACAGTCTTAATCCCCATTTTACAGATGAGGTAACTGAGGCACAGAGAAGTTAAGTGACTTGCCCAAAGTCA
Source organism: Tachyglossus aculeatus (assembly GCF_015852505.1). Taxonomy (NCBI): domain Eukaryota; kingdom Metazoa; phylum Chordata; class Mammalia; order Monotremata; family Tachyglossidae; genus Tachyglossus; species Tachyglossus aculeatus. The sequence goes on along the minus strand of NC_052069.1, from coordinate 4,818,196 downwards.
CACAACTGAGAAGTGGCGGAGCCGGGACTTGAACCCATGACCTCTGACTCCAAAGCCCGGGCTCTTTCCACCGAGCCACAATGCTTCTCTATTTTAATGTCTGCTCCCCCTCACCCCCTGACTGTAAGCTTCTTGAGAGCAGGAATTGCCATCTATCAACTCTGTTGTACTCTCCCAAGTGCTCCTTTATTCATTCCCCTCCCTGCTTCACAGTACTTATGTACATATCTGTCATTTATTTATTCATGTTAACATCTGTCTCCCCTTCAAGACTGTAAGGTTTCTGTGGCCAGGGAATATGTCTACTTATTGTATTATTAATTATTATTTATACTTATACTTTATTTATAATTATTGCATTGTATTAATGTATTATATTCATTGTATTATATTGTACTCTCCCAAGCACGTAGTATAGTGCTCTGCCCACAGAAAGTGCTTAATAAATACAGTTGACCAAAAAGTTCTTGGGAGAGTACAGTATGATACAATCAGTAATAATAATAATAATAATAATAATAATAATAGCATTTATTATGCACTTTCTCTGTGCAAATCACTGTTCTAAGCACGGGGAAGATTACAAGGAGATCAGGTTGTCCCACGGGGGGCTCACAGTTTTAATCCCTATTTTACAGATGAGGTAACTGAGGCCCAGAGAAGTTAAGTGACTTGCCCAAAGTCACACAGCTGACAATTGGCAGTGCTGCGATTTGAACCCATGACTTCTGACTCTGAAGCCCGGGCTCTTTCCATTGAGCCACGCTGCTTCTACAGTACAATGCTATGCACAGAGTAAGCACCCAACAGAAACCATTGATTGATTGATTGTAAGATCACTGAAGAGAGGAATTATGTCCACCAACTCTATGGTATCGTACTCTCCAAATTGCTTAGTACAGAGCTCTGCAGAATAAGTGCTCAATAAATAGAAGCAGCCTGGCGTAGTGGATAGAGCCCGGGCCTGGGAGTGAAAAGGTCACAGGTTCTCATCCTGGCTCCGCCACTTGTCTGCTGTGTGACCTTGGACAAGTCACTTTACTTCTCTTGGCCTCAGTGACCTCATCTGTAAAACGGGGATTGAGACTGTGAGCCCCATGTGGGACAGGGATTGTGTCCAACTCAATTTGCTTGCATTCCCCCCAGTGCTTAGTACAGTGCCTGGCCCACAGTAAATGCTAACAAATACCGTAATAATAATCGTTATGATTATTATTATTAAATACCACTGATAGATTAATTATTTACTTTTTTGGCTGATCCAAGTAGTAGTAGAAGTTAAGCCCCCTTTTCCTCTGCTCCCCTTCCCTTCCCCATCGCCCCAGCTTGCTCCCCTTGCTCTACCCCCCTCCTTCTTCCACAGCACTTGTGTATATATGTACACATTTATCATGCTATTTATATTAATGATTCATTCATTCATTCAATCGTATTTATTGAGCGCTTACTGTGTGCAGAGCACTGTCCTAAGTGCTTGGAAAGTACAATTCAGCAACAAATAGACAACCCCTGCCCACAGTGGAATCACAGTCTAGAAGGGGGGAGAGAGACATCCAAACAAGTAAACAGGCACCAATACAAGAGAAACAGCATGGCCCAGTGGAAAGAGCCCGGGCTTTGGAGTCAGAGGTTATGGGTTCAAACCCTGACTCTGCCAACTGTCAGCTTTGTGACTTTGGGCAAGTCACTTCACTTCTCTGTGCCTCAGTTCCCTCATCTGTAAAATGGGGATTAAGACTGTGAGCCCCCCGTGGGACAGCCTGATCACCTTGTAACCCCCCCCCCCAGCACTTAGAACAGTGCTTTGCACATAGTAAGTGCTTAATAAATGCCATTATTATTATTGTTTTTGTCTCTGCTGTTGAATTGTACTTTCTAAGCACTTAGTCCAGAGCTCTGCACACAGTAAGCGCTCAATAAATATGAATGAAGAAATGAAGAAATAGTCCTCATCAGGTGTTTACTATGTGCAGTACAATGAAGAAAATCACTGGGAAAAAGAACAGGAATCTGACCTCCACAGTCTTCACCCACAAAGGTGATGATCCCTTAACATAAAAAAATGTTGCCTTTCTTTCTAGGATTGATGAATATCCTTAAATGACAATGATTGGGAGGCATTTTTGTCACACCTCGGCTCATTGGATCCCTTTCCCTCTTTCCTCAGCCTGTGTCCACCACAGCGACCCTGGACAACTATTTGCTTCCACTTCAAATGGAAATGAAAAATTCCAAGCGGGTTCCTCAAGGCTGTTCTTCAGCCCCATTCCCATTTCTTACCTACCTACTCACCTATTCTCTTCCCCCTCTGCTTCCCAGTCTCAACTCCTGGCTCCTCTAAAGTCACCTTCTCACTCTTCCTAGTGAGAACTGCATCTTACAATGAGAGCCTAGGTTAGGACCCTTTTAGTCCCTTCTAGCCTGTGAGCCTGTTGTTGGGTAGGGACCGTCTCTATATGTTGCCGATTTGTACTTCCCAGGAGCTTAGTACAGCGCTCTGCATGCAGTAAGTGCTCAATAAATACTATTGAATTGAATGAATGAATGAAAGAGTACGGGCCTGTGTGTCAGAGGCCCTGGGTTCTAATACTGACTCTGTCATTTGCCAGCTATGTGATCTTGGGCAAGTTGCTTCACTTCTCTGGGCCTCAGTTTCTTCATCCGTAAAATGAAGGTTAAATAATAAAAAAAATAACAATAACGATAACATTATCATTATTATACATAACATATTATATAATGATGATGATGATGATGATGATGATGGCATTTATTGAGTGCTTACTATGTGCAAAGCACTGTTCTAAGCACTGGGGAGGTTACAAGGTGATCAGGTTGTCCCACAGGGGGCTCACAGTCTTAATCCCCATTTTACAGATGAGGCAACTGAGGCACAGAGAAGTCAAGTGACTTGCCCACAGTCACAAGGCTGACAATTGGCAGTGCTGGGATTTGAACCCATGACCTCTGACTCCAAAGCCCGTGCTCTTTCCACTGAGCCACGCTAATGTATAATAGCAAAAAAAGAAATACAATAATAATATATTATCATTATTATATGTATTGCATTAAGTATATATATATATATATATATATATATATATATAATAATGATAGTGCTTGTTAAGAACTTACTATGTGCCAAGCACTGGGGTGGATACAAGTTAATCAGGTTGGATACAGTCCCCGTCCCACATGGGGCTCACAGTCTTAATCCTTGTTTTACAGATGAGGGAACTGAGGCTCAGAGCAGTGAAGTGACTCGCCCAAAGTCACACAGCAGACATGTGGTGGAGCTGGGATTAGAACCCAGGTCCTTCTGACTCACAGACCCGGGCTCTAGCCACTAAGCCCCGCTGCTTAGTGCCTATTCTCCCTCCTCCATATGGTGTGAGCCTCAAGTGGGACAGGGACTATGTCTGTGCTGATCAATTTACATCTGCCCCAGTGCTTAGTACAGTGCACGGCACAAAGTAAGGGCTTAACAAATACCCCAACGGTCATATCGTTATTGTTCTCGACTCTACCACCTCCAAGCCCTCGCTCCTGCTGCCCCTCCATTTTGGAATCCTCTCCCCACAGAACAAACCATTCATTCATTCATTCAGTTGCATTTATTGAGTGCTTCCTGTGTGCAGAGCACTGTACTAAGCGCTTGGGAAGTACAAACCAGTTGTGCTTTGGTGAAGACCCACTCAATTCAGCAAACTCCAAATTACAGTTTTGTCCCTAATTAAGCTTTCCTTTGCTGTTGTCTCACTCTCATAATAATAACAATAATAATAATAATAACAATAATAATAATAATAATAATAAAATAATAATAATAATAGTATTTGTTAAGTGCTTACTATGTGCAAAGCACTGTTCTGAGCTCTGGGGAGGATACAAGGTGATCAGGTTGTCCAATGTGGGGCTCACAGTCTTAATCCCCATTTTCCAGATGAGGTCACTGAGGCCCAGAGAAGTGAAGTCAGTTGCCCAAAGTCACACAGCTGACAATTGGCAGAGTCGGGATTTGAACCCATGACCTCCGACTCCCAAGCCTGGGCTCTTTCCACTGAGCCACGCTGCTGACTTGTTCCCTTTCCTAAGCCCCCTGTCCCAGCCCCCAGCACTCCTGTCTGTATCTAACCCTTCTACCTCACCACACTGCTGTCCTACTCCAATCATCATCATCATCATCATTATCAATCGTATTTATTGAGCGCTTACTGTGTGCAGAGCACTGTACTAAGCTCCTGAGAAGTACAAGTTGGCAACATATAGAGACGGTCCCTACCCAACAGTGGGCTCACAGTCTAGAAGACTTACCACCAGCCTCTCATCCACATCCTACCTCTGACCTGGAACGCCCTCCCTCCTCATATCCGCCGCCCTACCTCCTTCCCCTCCCCACAGCACCTGTATATATGTTTGTACAGATTTATTACTCCATTTATTTTACTTGTACATATTTACTAGTCCATTTTATTTTGTTAATATGTTTTGTTTTGTTGTCTGTCTCCCCTTTCTAGCCTGTGAGCCCATTGTTGCGTAGGGACCGTCTCTATATGTTGCCAACTTGTACTTACCAAGCGCTTAGTACAGTGCTCTGCACACAGTAAGCGCTCAGTAAATACGATGGAATGAATGTGTAAATAAATACGATGGAATGAATGAATACGATGGAATTAATGAATGAATAAATACGATGGAATTAATGAATGAATGAATTCCCCTTCCCTTCCCTTCTCATTCCCTACTCTTACCTTCCCATCCCTTCCCTTTCCATTCCCCTCCTCCCCCTCCCCATCCCCCCCACCTCCTTCCCCTCCCCACAGCACCTGTATATATGTTTGTATAGATTTATTACTCCATTTATTTTACTTGTACATATTTACTAGTCTATTTTATTTTGTTAATATGTTTTGTTTTGTTGTCTGTCTCCCCCTTCTAGACTGTGAGCCCGTTGTTGGGTAGGGACCGTCTCTATATGTTGCTAACTTGTACTTACCAAGCGCTTAGTACAGTGCTCTGCACACAATAAGCGCTCAATAAATATGATTGAATGAATGAATATCAGACAGATAATTGCTCTCCTCCCCTTCAAAGCCTTATTGAAGGCCCATCTCCTCCAAGAAGCCTTCCCTGACTGTGCCCTCCAGTTCTCCCACTCCCTTCTCCACCACCCTGGTTTGCTCCTTTGTTCATCCTCCCTCCCAACCCCACAGCACATATGTATAGATCTGCATATATCTGTCATTTATTTATCTATTTATTTATATTAATATCTGTCTCCCCTACTAGACTGTGAGCTCCGTGTGGGCAGGACTGTGTCTTTTTTGTTATTTCAGTGTACTCTCCCAAGGCCATAGTACAGTGCTTGGCACATAGTAAGTGTTCAACAAATACGATTGATTGAATGAATGAATGAATGGATGGATGAATATCTGTCATTTATTTATATTAATGGCTGCCTCCCCCTCTAGACTGTAAATGCTTGTGGGCAGGGAATGTGTCTGTTTATTGTTCTATTATACTCTCCCAAGAGCTTAGTACAGTGCTCTGCGCACAGTAAGCGCTCAATAAATATGATCAACTGCCTGACTGACAGTACGTTCGTGTAATTAATTTACTTCTATTAGTGTCTGTCTCCCCCTTTAGACTGTAAGCTCGCTGTGGGCAGGGAATATGTCTGTTTATTGTTGCATTGTACTCTCCCCAGCGCTTAGTACAGTGCTCAGCACACAATAAACACTCAATAAATACGATCAACTGCCTGACTGACAGTACGTATGTGTAATTAATTTATTTCTACTAGTGTCTGTCTCCCCCGTAAGACTGTAAGCTCACTGTGGCCAGAGCATATGTCTGTTTATTGTTGCATTGTACTCTCCCCGGCACTTGGTACAGTGCTCTGTGCCCAGTAAGCACTCAATAAACAAAATTTGGCTGATGGACTGACTGAATGACCAACTGACCCCAGTCACGAGGAAGAACTGATTTTGGTGCAGGTGGTAATTATAATAATAATAATGATAGTATTTGTTAAGCGCTTACTATGTGCAAAGCACTGGGGGGATACAAGGTGATCAGGTTGTCCCACGTGGGGCTCACAGTCTTAATCCCCATTTTCCAGATGAGGCAACTGAGGCACAGAGAAGTTAAATGACTTGCCCAACGTCACACAGCTGACAAGCGGCGGAGCTGAGATTTGAACCCATGACCTCTGACTCCAAAGCCCGGGCTCTTTTCACTGAGCCACACTGCTTCTCTAAGTGGTAGTTTGAGTGAAACCCTCTGACCCTCTTCTCTGCCCGTGGTGGGCCTGCGGGCAAAGTGAACAACAAATGGCCACCGGCCCCTGAAATCTTTTTAAGCGTGAGATCTTTTGACGGCCAGAGTGGCCGTGGGTCAGCGTGGGAGAATCAGCCAGCCGGTGGTTGCCTTGGCAATTGCTGTGGGCTATTTTTCAGGCTTCCTGCTGGGCTTGTCCACCTCGTGGAGTGGCATACGTGATTCCTTCGTCGGAAATCTAGTGGACAGAGCCCGGGTCTGGGAGTTAGAAGGACCTGGGTTCTAATCCCTGCTCCCCCACTAATAATAATAACTTCTAGACTGTGAGCCCGCTGTTGGGTAGGGACTGTCTCTATGTGTTGCCAACTTGTACTTCCCAAGCGCTTGGTACAGTGCTCTGCACACAGTAAGCGCTCAATAAATACGACTGAATGAATAATAATGACAGCATTTTGTTAAGCGCTTACTATGTGCCAAGCACTGTTCCAAATACTGGGGGGATAGAAGGTAATCAGGTTGTCCCATGTGGGACTCACAGTCTTCATCCTCATTTTACAGATGAGGTAACTGAGGCCCAGAGAAGTTAAATGACTTGCCCAAAGTCACACAGCTGACAAGTGGTGGAGGTGAGATTAGAACCCGTGACCTCTGACTCCTGAGCCCGGGCTCTTTCCATTGAGCCAAGCTGCTTCTCGGGTGCTATTCTGCTGGGTGACCCTGGGCAAGTCACTTCACTTCTCTTGAAGCAAAATGGCTCAGTGGAAAGAGCCCGGGCTTGGGAGTCAGAGGTCATGGGTTCAAATCCCTGCTCCACCACTTGTCAGCTGTGTGACTTTAGGCAAGTCACTTAACTTCTCTGGGCCTCAGTTCCCCCATCTGTTAAATGGGGATGAAGACTGTGAGCCTCACGTGGGACAATCTGATTACTTTGTATCTACCCCAGTGCTTAGAATTGTTTTGCATATAGTAAGCACTTAACAAATACAATAATAATAATAATTATTATTATTAACTATAACTATTATATATTATTATATTATTATTATATTATTATATAATATATATATATAACTATAACTATTATTATTCTCTGGGCCTCAGTGACCTCATCTGGAAAATGAGGGTGAAAAGTGTGAGCCCCGTGTGGGACAGGGACTGTGTCCTACCTGTTTGACTTGTATCTACCCAAGGGCTTAGAACAGGGCTTGGCACGTAGTAAACGCATAACCAGTAACACAATGATCATTTATTATTTTTCACCATATATGGTAACATTTCAACAGGCATTTTCCCTAAACACTGGACAGGGAGTACTTGTACATATTTACTATTTTATTTATTTTCTTAATGATGTGCATCTAGCTTTATTTCTATTTATTCTGATGACTTGACACCTGTCCATATGTTTTGTTATATGCCTCAGTTTCCTCATCTATAAATCAATCAATCAATCAATCAATCAATCAATAGTATTTATTGAGCGCTTACTATGTGCAGAGCACTGTACTAAGCGCTTGGGAAGTACAAATTGGCAACACATAGAGACGTCCCTACCCAACAGTGGGCTCACAGTCTAAAAGGGGGAGACAGAGAACAGAACCAAACATACCAACAAAATAAAATAAATAGGATAGAAATGTACAAGTAAAATAAATAAATAAATAAATAAATAGAGTAATAAATATGTACAACCATATATACATATATACAGGTGCTGTGGGGAAGGGAAGGAGGTAAGATGGGGGATGGAGAGGGGGACGAGGGGGAGAGGAAGGAAGGGGCTCAGTCTGGGAAGGCCTCCTGGAGGAGGTGAGCTCTCAGCAGGGCCTTGAAGGGAGGAAGAGAGCTAGCTTGGCAGATGGGCAGAGGGAGGGCATTCCAGGCCCGGGGGATGACGTGGGTCGGGGGTCGATGGCGGGACAGGCGAGAGCGAGGTACAGTGAGGAGATTAGTGGTGGAGGAGCGGAGGGTGCGGGCTGGGCAGTAGAAGGAGAGAAGGGAGGTGAGGGAGGAGGGGGCGAGGGGATGGACAGCCTTGAAGCCCAGGGTGAGGAGTTTCTGCCTGATGCGCAGATTGATTGGTAGCCACTGGAGATTTTTGAGGAGGGGAGTAATATGCCCAGAGTGTTTCTGGACAAAGATAATCGGGGCAGCAGCATGAAGTATGGATTGAAGTGGAGAGAGACACGAGGATGGGAGATCAGAGAGAAGGCTGGTGCAGTAGTCCAGACGGGATAGGATGTGAGCTTGAATGAGCAGGGTAGCAGTTTGGATGGAGAGGAAAGGGCGGATCTTGGCAATGTGGGGCGGATCTTGGCAATGTAGGGCGGATCTTGGCAATGTAGGGCGGATCTTGGCAATATAAAATGGGGATGAAGACTGTGAGCCCCTCCTGGGACAACCTGATCACCTTGTAACCTCCCCAATGCTTAGAACAGTGCTTTGCACGTAGTAAGTGTATACATGTATATATGTTTGCACATATTTATTACTCTATTTATTTTACTTGTACATACCTATTCTATTTATTTTATTTTGTTAATATGTTTTGTTTTGTTTTATGTTTCCCCTTTCTAGACTGTGAGCCCACTGTTGGGTAGGGACTGTCTCTATATGTTGCCAACTTGTACTTCCCAAGTGCTTAGTACAGTGCTCTGCACACAGTAAGTGCTCAATAAATACGATTGATTGTTGATTGATAGTAAGTGCTCAATAAATGCCATTATTATTATTATTATTATTATTATTATTATTATTCTCTGTGCCTCAGTTCCCTCATCGATAAAATGGGGATGAAGACTGTGAGCCCCTCCTGGGACAACCTGATCACCTTGTAACCTCCCCAGTGCTTAGAACAGTGCTTTGCACGTAGTAAGCGCTTAATAAATGCCATCATGATTATTCACAGTTTAGGTAGGACAGAGAACAGGTTATTGAACTGAGGCCCAGAGAAGTGAAGTGGCTTGCCCAAGGTCACACAGCAGGCAAGAAACAGCAGGGATTAGAACCCAGATCCTTTGACTTCTAGGCCCATGACCATTCCACTAGGTCACACTGGGCTATGTTTGATCATCTACTGGTCCTATTCAGACCGCGGGCTCCTTGTGGGCAAGAAACATGTCTACTAACTCTATTATATTGTACTGTCCCGAGTGCTTACTACAGTATTCTCCATGCAGTAAGCGCTCAATAAATACCGTTGATTGACTGACTGATCGAAACCACGTGAAAGTGAAAACAGTCTGCCATGATCTCATCTATCTCTCCTCCGACCCCTTCAAAACCTTATTGAAGGCCCATCTCCTCCAAGAAGCTTTCCCTTACTATGCCCTCCTTTCCTCTTCTCCCACTCCCTTCTGCGTCGCCCTGACTTGCTCCCTTTATTCATCTCCCCCTCCCAGCTCCACATCAATTATTGTTCATTCATTCATTCATTCATTCAATCATATTTATTGAGCACTTATTGTGTGCAGAGCACTGTACTAAGCGCTTGGGAATGCAAGTTGGCAACATATAGAGATGGTCCCTACCCAACAACGGGCTCACAGTCTAGAAGGGGGAGACAGACAACAAAGCAAAACATGTGGACAGGTGTCAAGTCATCCTCGACTCCGCTCTCTCGTTCACCCCTCACATCCAAGCTGTCACCAAAACCTGCCGGTCTCAGCTCTGCAACATTGCCAAGATCCACCCTTTCCTCTCCATCCAAACCGCTACCCTGCTCATTCAAGCTCTCATCCTATCCCATCTGGACTACTGTATCAGCCTCCTCTCCTATCTCCCATCATCCTGTCTCTCCCCTCTTCAATCCATACTTCACGTTGCTGCCCGGATTGCCTTTGTCCAGAAACGCTCTGGGCATGTTACTCTCCTCCTCAAAAATCTCCAGTGGCTACCAATCAATCTGCACATCAGGCAGAAACTCCTCACCCTGGGCTTCAAGGCTGTCCATCCCCTCACCCCCTCCTACCTCACCTCCCTTCTCTCCTTCTCCAGCCCAGCCCGCACCCTCCGCTCTTCTGCCACTAATCTCCTCACCGGGCCTCATTCTCGCCTGTCCCGCCGTCGATCCCCGGCCCACGTCCTCCCCCTGGCCCGGAATGCCCTCCCTCCGCACATCCGCCAAGCTAGCTCTCTTCCTCCCTTCAAGGCCCTACTGAGAGCTCACCTCCTCCAGGAGGCTTTCCCAGATTGAGCCCCCTCTTTCCTCTCCCCCTCCTCCCCCATCCATCCCCCGCCTTATCTCCTTCCCCTCCCCACAGCACCTGTATATATGTATATATGTTTGTATGTATTTATAACTCCATTTATTTATTTTATTTGTACATATTTCTTCTATTTATTTTATTTTGTTAATATGTTTTGTTTTGTTCTCTGTCTCCCCCTTCTAGACTGTGAGCCCAAGGTTGGGTAGGGACCGTCTCTACATGTTGCCAACTTGTTCTTCCCAAGCGCTTAGTACAGTGCTCTGCACACAGTAAGTGCTCAATAAATATGATTGAATGAAGGAATGAATGTCATCAGAGTAAATAGAAGTAAAGCTAAGTGCACATCATTAACAAATGTATTTATTTCTATTCATGTCTGTCTCCCCTATAAGCTCGTTGAGGGCAGAAAATGTGTCTGCTTATAGTTATGTTGTACTCTCCCAAGTGCTTAGTACACAGTAAGTGATAAATAAGATTGATTGAATTGAAGGAAAGAGTTTGGAGGTGGGTAGTCCTTGACTTCCATTCCAGGAGGCGTGAAGAGACGATGTGAAGACAATGGACATGTGTCCAACTTGATTAGCTTGAATCAACCCCAGCAGTTAGTACAGTGTCTGGTGCATAGTAAGTGCTTAACACATACCACAAGAGAAAAAAAAATCTGAAGTGTTTTCCCAGTGATTCAGTGAAAGTTTACTGACTTCTTGGAGAAGTCTGGCTCTTTGTCCCAGTAGACTGCTCATTTCTAGAGAGAATTTTTAAATCACAATATGCCGTAAAAGCTTTGGCCTTTCAGCTCGCTGTTGTGTGGCTTTTTGTGCCGAGCAGCCCTGTGCTGGGATAATTAACAGGTCTATTTAGTGGAGAGCCACCGGGAAGTTAGGGAAAATCCTTTCCAACCCAGTGAGGCTCAAACTGGCCTCCTCCTCTGACAGCTTAAATGCTTTGTGTTTTTAATTTTCTCTAACCTGGCTGTGAACTTTTAAATGAAACAATTATCCCCAGGAGGGGTGGGAGGGGGGGAAAGTATCCTTTGTGCTGGGGCTTTTCTTAGTTCTAGCGGCTTAGGAAATTACAGAGTCAGAATGTCTATTTTAGAAGGGGCAAGAACAGCACCTGTATTTTATTTTTATTACTTCACGGGAACAGGAGATAAGCATCCAGGTTTCAGGGGTGGAAGGAAAAAGCTACTGCCCTGAGGGCTTAAATCAGACAGCCAGGAAAGTTTGTAGAAGCAGGGTGGTCTAGTAGAAAGAACCTGGACCTAGGAGCCTGGGGAACCTGGGTTCTAATCCTGACTCTGCCACTTGCCTGCGGTGTGACCTTGGGCAAGTCACTTGTAACTGCTCCTTGCCTCTGTTTCCTCACCTGTAAAATGGGGACTCATCACTGAAGCAGCTTGGCTCAGTGGAAAGAGCCCGGGCTTTGGAGTCAGAGATCATGGGTTCAAATCCCAGCTCCGCCAATTGCCAGCTGTGTGACTTGGGCAAGTCACTTAACTTCTCTGGGACTCACCTACCTCATCTGTAAAATGGGGATTGACTGTGAGCACCCCGTGGGACAACCTGATCACTTTGTAACCTCCTCAGCGCTTAGAACAGTGCTTTGCTCATAGTAAGCACTTAATAAATGCCATCATTATTATTATTATTATCACTGGTTTTGCCTCCCACTTTGACTGTGAGCCCCATGTGGGACAGGACTGTGTCTGACTTGATTATCTGATAGCTACCTAGTGCTTGGCATTCATTCATTCAGTCAGTCAGTCAGTCATATTTATTGAGCATTTACTGTGTGCAGAGCATTGCACTAAGTGCTTGGGAAGTACAGGTTGGCAACACATAGAGACAGTCCGTACCCAACAGCGGGCTCACAGTCTAGAAGGGAGAGACAGACAATAAAACAAAACACGTAGACAGGTGTCAAAATCGTCAGAACAAATATAATTAAAGCTATATGCACATCATTAACAAAATAAATAGAATTGTAAATATGCACAAGTAAAATAGAGTAATAAATCTGTACAAATATATATACAAGTGCTGTGGGGAGTTGTGTAGAATACATGCAAAAAAAAGAATCAACCCCTAGCTTGAGAAAGGAAGACTGACAGTTGCTATTGTAGTTTGAAAATAAGAGAGGGAAGGCATTGTCAGATATAATAGATATTTCTTGTTGTCCTAAGAATTTGCTGTGGCACAGAATTGGCCCAGAGTAAGCCCTTAACAGGTATCACTGTTGTCATTATTAAAGTCCAAGAGGTCTAAATTCTAATCCCAGCTCTGCCCACCAGTCAACTATGTGATCTTGGGTAAATGGCTCAACCTCCTATCTTCAGTTTCTTTATCACAGTGCTTGACACAGAGTAAGCACTTATTAAACATTGCTATTAACTGCATGCCCCCACTCCTCTTTAAAGCACTCAATCACCTTTCCCCTCCTAATTTACCTCACTGCTTTCCTAATCCAACCAAGCCCACACATTTTTGCTCCTCTATTGCTAACCTTCTCACTGCACCTCCATCTCGCCTATCTCACCACTGACCTCTCGTCTGGAATGCCCTCCCTCCTCAAATCCGATAGACAATGTCTTCTCCATCTTCAAAGAATTATTGAAGGCCCATCTCCTCCAAGAAGCCCTCCCTGACTAAACCCTCTTTTTCTCTTCTCCCACTCCCTTCTGCATCACCCTTGCAATTGCATTTTCACCCTTTATTCACCCCTTCCTCAGTCCCACAGCACTTACTTCCTCAGATCTGTAATTTATTTATGTGTATCAGTGTTTGAATCCCCCTTTAGACTGTAAGCTTGCTGTGGGCAGGCAGCGTGTCTACCAGCTCTACCAGCGTGTACTAGCCCAAGCGCTTAGTACAGTGCTCTGCACACAGGAAGCACTAAATAAATATGACTGGTTTTAACTCATTAGCCTCCCACAACTCTGATGACTGGCTACTTGTTTTGCTTTGTTGTCTGTCTCCCCCTTCTAGACTATGAGCCTGCTGTTGGGTAGGGATTGCTCTATCTGTTGCCAAATTCTACTTTCCAAAGTGCTTAGTACAGTGCTCTGCACACAGTAAGCACTTAATAAATGTGATTGAATGAATAACTGTTGATTGTAGTGTTTCTCGCTGTCCCTTCTTCCGATTATCAAAGCAGGAGAGTAAACCAATTTCTCACACTGAGGCTGTGTTATCTAGAATGTCCTTAGCAGTAGATGGTCAGTCTCAATAATAATAATGGTATTTGTTAAGTGCTTACTATGTGCCAAGCACTGTTCTAAGCACTGGGGGAGATACAAGGTTATCAGGTTGTCCCATGTGGGGCTCACGTTCTTCATCCCCATTTTCCAGATGAGGTAATTGAGGCCCAGAGAAGTGAAGTGACTCACGCAAAGTCACACAACTGACAAGTGGCAGAGCTGGGATTAGAACTCATGACCCCTGACTCCCAAGCCCGGGCTGTTTCCTCTAAGCCATGCTGCTTCCCCAATCGATCTCAATCAATTAATCCATCAACCAGTGGTATTTAGTGAGCACTTACTGTGTGCAGAGCATTATACTACACTCCCGGGAGAGTTGGCATGTTCCCTGTCCACGACAAGCTTACCATCTAGAGGGGGAAACAGACATTAATAGAAATAAATAAATTACAGATAGGTACCTAAGCGCTGTGGGGCTAAGGGAGATGGTAATAAAGGGTGCAAAGTCATTTATAAAGTTGACACTGAAAGGAGAGTTAGGAGGGGAAATGAGGATATAGTGGGGGAAGGCCTCTTGGTGAAGATGTGATTTTAATAAGGCTTTGAAGCAAGGGAGAGTCTGTCATCTGTCAGATGTGAAGAGGGAATCCTTTGTGCCTGGAAATGATTCTGTGTGTTTTCCTCTGCATGCCTCAGCTGGATCTTTAAGTTCAAACCACTTTTTCCAAGTGAGAACACACTAAGACCACTTAGCTTCCTTTACCCTAGATTTTAAGGGTACCAGTATCTTCCTTTACCCTTAAAATATATGTGGTAGTGTGGTTTTCTTCTTCATTTTGTGGTTTTGTTTACACCTCAGTATGGGCAAGGACCTCAATAGGTCAACAGGTTCATTCCCTTCCCCTTCCTGCATTTCAATGATCCCAGAATTTTGAGAAACAATCCTGCTTTTAAGGACTTCTTGGGAAGGAATTTTCACATCATAATAAAGCTTTCCTTGAGAAATAGTGTGGCTTTTCTTTTTTTTTTATAGATATTTGTTAAGCCCTTACTTTGTGCCAGGCACTGTACTAAATGCTGGGGAAGGTACAAAGTAATCAGGTTGGACACAGTCCCTGTCCCAAAAGATACAAGTTAAGTAACTTGGATACCCTGTCCCATATGGGACTCACACAGGAAATCCCCATTTAAAAATGAGGTCGCTGAGGCACAGAGAAGTGAAGTGACTTGCCCAAGGTCACACAGCAGACATGAGATGGAGCTAGGATTAGAACCCAGGTCCTCACAGTCTTAGTCCACATTTTACATATGAGCTAAAATGAGAAGCCGCGTGGCCTAATAGGTAGAGCACGGGATACGGAATCAGAAAGACCTGGGTTCTAATCCCACGTCACGACTTGTCTGCTCTGCGACCTTGGTGAAGTCACTTAACTTCTCTGGAACTCATGAACAGTTACCTGTTCCTCCATGTGAAACGGGAATTGTGGGCAACCTGATTATCTAGAATCTATCCCAGCATTTAGAATGCTGCTTGGCATATGTATAAGTGTTTAACCACTTCTATCATTTTTGTTCTAACCTGCTTCCATCATACTGTGTCATTTAACTTTATTCTGTAGTGGTTTTCAAAGGAATCAGTCCTTATCAGCTGGAAACAGTCCTTATCAGCTGACTATTCTTTAACAACTTTAAGTCCCCTCCAGACTGTAGGCTCGTTGTAAACTCGTGTCTATCATCTCTGTTATTATTATTAATAATAATAATAATAATAATAATAATATTTGTTATGCACTTACTAGAGCACTGTTCTAAGTGCTGGGATAGATACAAGGTGATCAGGTTGTCCCACGTCAGGCTCACAGTCTTCATCCTCATTTTACAGATGAGGAAACTGAGGCCCAGAGAGTGAAGTGACTTGCCCAAGGTCACACAGTTGACAAGTGGCAGAGCTGGGATTAGAACCCACGACCTCTGACCCCCAAGCCCGGGTTCTTTCCACTAAGCCACACTGCTTCTCTGTTATATTGTGCCCTCCTGGGCGCTTAGTACAATGCCCTGCAAACAGTAAGCAGCATGATTTAGTGGATAGAGTGCAAGCTTAGGAGTCAAGAAAGACCTGGGTTCTAATCCTGACTTCACACATGTCTGCTGTGTTACCTTGGGCAAGTTACTTCATTTCCCTGGGTCACAGTGACCTCACCTGTAAAATGGGGATTTCTCGTGTGAGCCCCAAGTGGGATAGAGCATCCTGCTTAACTTATATCTACCTCAGCACTTAGAACAGTGCTTGGCACATAATAAGCACTTAACAAGTACCCTAAGTATTACAATTATTATTAATAGTAGTAAGCTCTCAATAAACGTGATTGATTTATTGATTGAAGTTATGAAATTTTCCCTCATCAAGCTCAAAAATCCCTCTTAATAATAATAATGATGGCATTTGTTAAGCGCTTACTATGTGCCAAGCACTGTCCGATCAATCTCCACGGATGCCTTGCTTCCTGCTAGGAAAATTTCACTGTTCTTTCAAATTCCTGACAATACAGGAGTAACAGTTCCTGTCACTAACTTGATGAAAAACTAATTTTCTTAATCATGAATTCTCGGGCTAATGGCATGTAATTTCTGTTAATGGGTACAAAATTCTTAGGGATTAGAGGGTTCTTTCCTTTCTATTCTCCTGAAGGGATGTCACAACAAACCCACATCAAGTCAAATGAGATTCACGGAGAGTGAAGCATCTGTGACACAAGGATCCAAAATATCACTGCTGAAATTGGAAGAGATGAGTGTGGGAAAAAAAATAACTGTTAAAAGAGTCTAGACTCAGAAAGCACATATGCCAGTCAACCAGAACCGTATATATGATCTGGAGGACTCAGGGATTCCTTGGGGGGAAATAGAAACTGCATTCTGATAAAACAAGAAATTGGAGTTTCTCTTACTCTCTCTCTCTCTCGCTCTCTCTCTCTCTCTCTCTCTCTCTCCATGTATCTGTCTCTCTACCTCTTTCTGTGTTTGTCTCTCTCTGCACCCGTGCCTGCCCCTTTGTCTCTAAGCAGCGTGGCTTAGTGGAAAGAGCACAGTCTTGAGAGTCAGAGGTCGTGGGTTCTAATCCCAGCTCTGCCACGTATCAGCTGTGTGACCTTGGGCAGGTCATTTAACATCTCTGTGCCTCAGTTACCTCAGCTGTAAAATGGGGCCCCATGTGAGACAACCTGATGACCTTGTATCTACCCCAGTGCTTAGAACAGTGCTCAGCACATAGTAAGCACTTCCCAAATACTATTATTATTATTATTATTATTATTATTATTATTATTATTATCTGGGTCTCTCTTGTACTTTATCTCTTTCTCTTCTCTGAGTCTGTCTCTTTCACTCTGTCTCTCTGTCTTACTTCCTTTTTCTGTCTCATTATGTCTCTGTCTCTCCTCTCTATCTCACTCTTTCCCCTACCTTCTCTCTCTCTTTATCCCTCAATCGGCCTCACTATTACTTTCTCCTCTCTATTATTTCTTTCTCCATCTCTATCTTTCTCCCCATCTCTAGCTTTCTGTTTATCTCTGTCTATCCATCTCCTTCTCTATGTTTTTTTGTATTTGTTAAGTGCTTTCTATGTGCCAGGCACTGTTCATTCATTCATTCATTCAGTCAGTCATATTTATTGAGCACTTACTGTGTGCACAGCACTGTACTAAGCACTTGGGAAGTACAAGTTGGCAACATATAGAGACAGTCCCTACCCAACAACGGGCTCACAGTCTAGAAGGGGGAGACCGACAACAAAACAACACATGTGGACAGGTGTCATCAGAATAAATAGAAGTAAAGCTTCCCACTGTTGGGTAGGGACTGTCTCTATATGTTGCCAACTCGTACTTCCCAAGCGCTTAGTACAGTGCTCTGCACACAGTAAGCGCTCAATAAATACGACTGATTGATTAAAGCTAGATGCACATCATTAACAAAATAAAATAAATAGAATAGTAAATATGTACAAGTAAAATAGAGTAATAAATCTGCACAAATAATAATAATGATGGCATTTGTTAAGCGCTTACTATGTGCCAAGCACTGTTCTAAGTGCTGGGGTAGATACAAGGTCATCAGGTTGTCCCACGTGGGGCTCACAGTCTTAATCCCCATCTTACAGATGAAGTAACTGAGGCACAGAGAAGTGAAGTGGCTTGCCCCAAATCACTTAAACCCTGTCTTACAGATAAATTAACTGAGGCACAGAGAAATGAAGTGACTTGCCCAAAGTCACACAGCTGAAAAGTGGCAGAGGTGGGATTAGAACTCTTTCTGTGCCTAGCTCTCTCTGCATCCAAGCCTATTCTGGTGTCTCTCAACGTCTGTGTCTCTGTTTCACTCTTTCTCTCTCCATTCAACTCTGCCTCATTCTGGCCCTCTCTGTTCTCTTTTTCTAGATCCCTCTTTTTATTCCCATCTCTCTCTTTATCTTTCTGTCTCATCAGTCTTTCCTCTTTATTTCTATTATCTCTCTATCTCCATCTCTCTCTTTTTCTGTCTATTGCTTTCTGATTATCCATCCTGTTCTTTCAAACAATGGTATTTATTAAGTGCTCACTGTGTGCAGAGCCCATGAATAATCTATCTCTCAAATAATAATATCAATGATACTTGTTAAGTGCTTACTATGTGCCAAGAACTGTTCTATGTGCTGGGATAGTTAATCAGGTTAGACACAGTCCCTGTCCCTCATGGGGCACACCCTGTTAATATCCATTTTACAGATGAGGTAAGTGAGGCCCAGTGAAGTGACTTGTCCAAGATCACACAGCAGACTTGTAGTGGAATCAGAATTATAACCCAGCTCCTTCAGACTCCTAGGCCCCTGTTCTAGTCACTAAGCCACACTGCTCATCTCTCTCTCTCTCTCTCTCTCTCTGTCTCTCTCTCTCTCTCTTCTAAGCATGGGTGTGAGCCCACTGTGAGCCCACCGTTGGGTAGGGACCATCTCTATATGTTGCCAACTTCCCAAGTGCTTAGTACAGTGCTCTGCACACAGTAAGTGCTCAATAAATATGATTGAATGAATGAATGAATGAATGGAAAGAGCCTGGGCTTGGGAGTCAGAGGTCTTGGGTTCTAATCCTGCCTCTGCCACTTGTCAGCTGGGTGACTTCGGACAAGTCACTTAACTTCTCTGTGCCTCAGTAACCTCACCTGAAAAATGAGTATTGACACTGTGATTCCCAAATGGGACAACCTGATTACCTTGCATCTACCCCAGTGCTTGGCACATAGTGGCACTTATTACAGTGCTCTGGACACAGTAAGTGCTCAATAAATACAATTGAATGAATTAGAACGCTTAACAAATAACATCATCATCATCATCATCTCTCCCCCCTCTCTTTCACCCTCCCCCCTTTCCTTCCAGCCAAAAGAAAATCTTAAGCATTTGTGTCACAGAAAAGTCCATCCCTCGTGGCAGAGGACATAAAGGATCTCAGTTATATGGTCACTGACACAATCTGTAAGTGTGTAAGAGAGTCACAGTGAAACGCTGACACCCGTGGGTAAAGTGTCACTCTCAATAGCAGCAACATCCCCAGTCGGCTCCTAGGAATTTTTAAGTCACTTGCAAAGACAAAAACAACATCTCAAGGCTGAATGTACAATAAGGTGCATTCTCCTGCTATACCGGAGAAGAATTAGAGATTTGAATATTTTGGTTAAATCTCTGAACCCGGATAAATGAGTCTTCATAACATTTAAGGAAAATAATAAGAAATCCTAATATTTAAAAATATTCTTTATTTCCATATTACAATTAAATCATATTACATATTACATATTACAATTAAATCATCCTTTCCTTTTGTATCCTCCCCAGTGCTTAGAACAGTACTTTGCACATAGTAAGTGCTTAATAAATGCCATCATTATTATTATTATTATTACTTGTCAGGGGAATTGAGAATGTGGAGGATAATACGTGTTCAATTTTGATGTGTTTATTTTTTTATGGATGACACCATTTTTACACCTGTGGAGATTAGAGAGATAATATAAATGATCTATCAATAGTATTTGTTGCATATCTACTGTGTGCAGAGCAAATGTATACAGCATGAGGGGAGTGTACGGTAGAATTTGTAAACTTTATCCCTGCCCTCCTTGAGGATGGTACAACATAGTAAGGCAAATAAACACTGAAACAAATTACATAGAGGTTTTTCTTGTCCAGATCATTTTGTTAAAAATGCTCAGTCCATGTCTCCCCATGTCTCAAAAACCTCCAGTGGTTGTCCACCCAACTCTGTTAATTGTTATTATTGTTATTATTATGGGTTTTGTTAAGCACTTACTATGCATCAGGCACTGTAATAGTAGTAAGGATGGTATTCGTTAAGCGTTTACTATGTGCCAAGCATTGTACTAAGCAGGGGGGAGATACAAGGATAATCAGGATGCCTCATGTGGGGCTCACAGTCTTAATCCCCGTTTTAAAGATGAGGTAACTGAGGCACAGAGAAGTTAGGTGACTGTCCAAAGTCACACAGCTGACAAAGGGTGGAGCCAGAATTAGAAACCACGACCTCTGACTCCCAAGCCCAGGCTCTTTCCATTAAGCCATCCAGGGGTCAACAGCGGGACAGG
The DNA here is from genome assembly GCF_015852505.1 of Tachyglossus aculeatus. Lineage (NCBI taxonomy): Eukaryota > Metazoa > Chordata > Mammalia > Monotremata > Tachyglossidae > Tachyglossus > Tachyglossus aculeatus. The sequence goes on along the minus strand of NC_052069.1, from coordinate 4,797,874 downwards.
CCAGAATGAGTGAGGAGGTTAACGGTGGCAAAGGAGCGGAGGGTGCGGGCTGGGATGGAGAAGGAAAGAAGGGAGGTGAGGTAGGAGGGGGCGGGGGATGGACAGCCTCGAAGCCGAGAGTGAGGAGTTTTTGCTTGATTCGTGGTTGACAGGCAACCACTGGAGATTTTTGAGGAGGAGACTGACGTGCCCAGAGTGTTTCTGTACAAAGATAATCCGGGAAGTAGAGTGAAGTATAGACTGAAGCAGGGGGAGACAGGAGGATGGGAGATCAGAGAGGAGGCTGATGCAGTAATCCAGTCTGGATAGGATGAGAGATTGAACCAGCAAGGTAGAGGTTTGGATGGAGAGGAAAGCGCGGATCTTGGTGATGTTGCGGAGGTGAGACCTGCAGGTTTTGGTGACAGATTGAATATGTGGGGTAAACGAGAGAACAGAGTCGAGGATGACACCGAGGTTGCGGGCTTGTGAGACGGGAAGGATGGTAGTGCCGTCAACAGAGATGGGAAAGTCAGGGAGAGAACAAGGCAAACCTGATAAGGAGCTCAGCCTTGGACATCTTGAGTTTTAGTTGGTGGGCAGACATCCAGGTGGAGATGTCCTGAAGGCAGGAGGAGATACCAGCCTGGAGGGAGGGAGAGAGAGCAGGAGATGTAGATTTGGATGTCATCAGTGTACACTCAGTCAGTGCTTAGAAGAGTGCTTGGCACATTCATTCATTCATTCAATCGTATTTATTGAGCACTTACTGTGTGCAGAGCACTGTACTAAGCGCTTGGGAAGTACAAGTTGGCAACATATAGAGACGGTCCCTACACAACAGTGGGCTCACAGTCTAGAAGGGGGAGATACATGGCACATAGTAAACACTTGAAAACATTAACAACATTAACAACAACAATCACTGGCATTTAACAATAATAATAACAATATTGTTATTTCTAAAGTGCTTAGTATGTGCCAGGCCTGTGCTAAGTACTGGGATGGATACAATTCAATTGGGTTGGACACAGGCCCTGTCCCACATGGGGCTCACAGTCTCAATCCCCATTTTAAAGATGAGATTTCTGCACCCCAGAGAAGTGAAGTGATTTGCCCAAGGCAACAGAGTAATAATAATAATAATAATAATAATAATAATAATAATAATAATAATGGCATTTGTTAAGCACTTATTATTCATTCATTCAGTCAGTCAGTCATATTAATTGAGCACTTACTGTGTGCAGAGCACTGTACTAAGCGCTTGGGAAGTACAAGTCGGCAACATATAGAGATGATCCCTACCCAACAACGGGCTCACAGTAAAGGAGGGGGAGACAGACAACAAAACAAAACATGTAGACATGTATGTGCCAAGTACTTTTCTAAGCACTGGGGGATATAAGGTAATCAGGTTGTCCCACATGGGGCTAACAGTCTTAATTCCCATTTTACAGGTGAGGTAACTGAGGCACAGAAAAGTGAAGTGACTTGCCGAGGGTCAAACAGCAGACAAGTGGCGGAGCCAGGATTAGAATCCACATCTTTCTGACTCCGCCATGCTCCATCTACCAAGCCACGCTAGCGGTTTCATTACCATTGCTCTATTGTGATGGACAGAAAATGTAATTATGTCTCAGGAAAATGTTGATTTACACATTCTTCCATCTCACAGTCTGCCCCTCACTGGGAGCCCAGAATTGCAATAAGCCCCTCAGTGGTGATTATTAAGTGAGGTTTCTCTTCGTCTGGGAAATTGTAATGCGTTGGGGTTGATCATTATGTGAATGCTGTATTTTTTTCCATCTTTTTTTTGAAAGAATTGTGGAGATAGGGCCTGTGGGACATTGAAATGGAAAGAGCTTTTCATTGTATCCAATTAACTATCTCAGCACCAAGGCAGCCACCCGGAGAATCTGGAAAGGAAGACAATCAGTGACAGATTTAAATTTTGTCCGGTTAAGGGTTGTGGGCTGATGGATAAATCAACTGTGTGGTTTGGTAAGAAGGCGTTACCATTGCTGTAGTGGATAGAACTCAAGTTTGGGAGTCAGAAGGTCACGGGTTCTTATCCTGCCCCTGCCACATGTCTGCTGTGTGACTTTGGGGAAGTCACTTCACTTTCTGCACCTCAGTTCCCTCATCTGTAAAATGGAGATTGAGACTGTGAGCCCCAGTTGGGACAGGGACTGTGTCCAACCTGATTTGCTTGTATCCACCCCAGATCTTAGTTCAGTGCCTGGCACATAGTTGACATTTAACAAATAACACAATTATTGTTCCAGGAGAATTCAGCTCCTCCCTCTAGCCTGGAAGCCCCTCGCGGGTAGGAACATATTTGCCAACTCTGTTGCATTCTACTCTCCCAAGAGCTTAAAAAAAGTACTCTGCACACAGTAAGTGCTCAATAAATAATAATGATAATAATAACAATTATGACACACAGAGTAAGCACTTAGCAAATATGACAACAGTGAGTGACAACTGTCATGGTTTTTATTACTACTACTACTACTACTACTACTACTACTACTACTACTAATAATAATAATGGTATTTGTTAAGCACATACTATGTGCCAAGCACTGTTCGAAGCACTGGGATAGATATAGGTTAGGTTGTCCCACACAGGGCTCAGTCTTAATCCCCATTTTATAGATGAGGTAACTGAGGCACAGAGAAGTGAAATGACTTATCCAAGGTCACACAGCAGACAAGTGGAGGAGCTGGGATTAGAACCCTCATTCTCTGACTCCCAAAGCCCTGTTCTTGCCACTATGCAGCACTACTTCTCAAGTATGCTGATCAAGTAGTGTCCTGCGGAACCACGAGACGGGTTCTTTTAGAAGTAGAAACAGTAGTGTTAGTATTTATTAAGCACTGACTATGACAAGAACACTGTACTAAGAGTTGGGATAAAGTACATGAGTGGAAATATACCACAGACTTTTTTTCTTGAGGGGCTCACAGTTTATGAATGAAGGTGGAGAGGACTGGAGATGGGTATATCAGGAACAATGAAATACTGAACATTAAAACAACATAAGAGAAGACATCAAATACACAATTCACAGAATTAGAACAAAAGTCAGGAGGGAGTTGTGAGGACAGGAGCAGAATTTCAGGCTCCTGGTGACTCAGATTCTCCTTAACTCCAGTGCTTGGTGCAAAATAAACACTTGACAAGTACACAATTATTGCCATTCTGGGGGTGGGGGACACACTTCTTCTGAACAACTTCATTCAGCTGGTGCTGCAGGAAAGAAGTCCTTCTCAGCCAGTGACTCCTGAAGTCGGCCCAGTGACAGAGTCCAAAGATGCCAGACCTGCCTCTAAAGTGGTAGTAGTAGAAGTAGTAGTAATAATAATAATAATGATAATAATAATGATGGTATTTGTTAAGTACTTACTATGTACAAAGCACTGTTCTAAGTGCCAGAGAGGTTACAAGGTGATCAGGTTGTCCCACGGGGGGCTCAGAGTTTGAATCTCCATTTTACAGATGAGGGAACTGAGGCATAGAGAAGTTAAGTGACTTGCCCAAAGTCACACAGCTGACAGTTTGCGGAGTTGGGATTTGAACCCATGACTGCTGACTCCAAAGCCTGTGCTCTTTCCACTGAGCCACACTGCTTCTTATAGTAGAAATAGAAGTAGTAGTAGTATCATTTATTGAGGACCCACTTTTTCTAAAAAAACTTTCTGGCCGTGTCTCCCCGCTCCTCAAGAACCTCCAGGGGTTGCCCATCTGGACTCTTGGTGGAGTGGAGTGAGTGAATGAGTGCATGTATGTGTAAGAGAGTGGCACATACACGCACTCATTCACGCCACTCTCTTACACACCCGTCAAATTAAGTAAAAAACTTTTCATGGTAACCTTGGTGATCAGAGGAGGGGTTTGAACTCTACTACGTGTCACAGAGGCTCCCCCGGCTCAGAAAGACTGGGCGTTCACAACAATGCCAGTCTACTGTACCTCAATCTCATCTATCTTGCTGCCAACCTTTCTCCCGCATCCTGCCTCTGGCCTGGAATGCCCTCCCTCCTCATATCACGGGAAGCAGCATGGCTCAGTGGAAAGAGCCCGGGCTTTGGAGTCAGAGGCCGTGGGTTCAAATGCCAGCTCCTCCACTTGTCAGCTGTGTGACTTTGGGCAAGTCACTTCACATCTCTGGGCCTCAGTTCCCTCATCTGTAAAATGGGGATGAAGACTGTGAGCCCCTCATGGGACAACCTGATTACCTTGTATCTACCCCAGCACTTAGAACAGTGCTTTGCACATAGTAAGCGCTTAACAAATACCAACATTATTATCCGACAGTGACTCTCCCCTCCTTCAAAGCCTTACTGAAGGCCCATCTCCTCCAAGAGGCCTTCCCTGACTGCTCCCTCCTTTCCTCATCTACCACTCCCTTCTGCATCCCCCGACATGCTCCCTTGATTCATCCCCCCTCCCAGCCCCACACCACTTCTGCCATATCTGTCATTACTTTATTTCTATTCATATCTGTCTGCCCCTCAAGACTGTAAGCTCACTATGGGCAGGTAATGTGTCTGTTATATTCTTCTAGTATATTCTCCCAAGTGCTTAAGACAGTGCTCTGCCCAGAATAAGTGTTCAATAAATACAGTTGACTAACTGACCGCTCCACTTGGTACAATGCACTATATTAGATGCTCAGGAAGTACCAAATTAAGTAATGACATGTTCCCTGCCTGTAAGTAGTTTACTCTTTAGCTGGTAAAACTAACAGAAATATACATATGTATATGTATAGTTATATATACATAGTTATGTATAGTTATACATATAATATAGTTATAGTGTATATACATATAGTATAGTTATAGTTATAGTATAGTTATACTATACATAGTTATGTATAGTTATATATATATATAAAACTATATTCATATGTATATATACATATTTATTCATTCATTCATTCAATTGTTTTTATTGAGCACTTACTGTGTGCACAGCACTGTACTAAGCACTTGGAAAGTACAGCTCGGCAACAGAGACAATCCCTACCCAACAATGGGCTCACAGTCTAGAAGGGGGAGACAGACAACTAAACAAAACAATAACATCAATAACATCAAAATAGATAAATGGAATTATAGATACATATACATCATTAATAAAATGAACAGAATAATGAATTTGTACAAATATACCCAAATGCTGTGGGGCAGAGAAGGGGATAGAGCAGAGGGAGAGAGTATATGTATATATATACATAGCAAGCACTTAATAAATACTATTATAATAGTATTTATATTATAGTATATTGTAATAAATACAATAATAAATACTATTAATATATATATATATATATGTATATATATATATATACATTTATATTTTGACCACTTTTATTGCAAACTGGGTCCAACCTGATTTGCTTGAATCTCTTCTGCACTTCATACAATGCTTGGCACATAGCAAGCACTTAATAAATAGTATTAATAGTATTAATAGTATTAATAGTATTTATAGTATTAATAGTATTTATTATTTCTATATTTCTGTTTATTTCTGTTATTTCTATTATTTATTTCTGTTTCTATAAAATAATGGCATAGTGCTTACTATGTGCTCACGGGGCTTCATTCATTGTATGAAGTGCAGAAGAGATTCAAGCAAATCAGGTTGGACCCAGTTTGCAATAAAAGTGGTCAAAATATAAATGTCATGAGGAGCTGTGTTAATAAATTCCTTTAATGGTAGAGTTTGCTGAAGAGATGGATATTATGAAGGAGTATGACCCACTCAGGGCCAGGGTTCTAATCCTGACTCCGCCACTTGTCTGCTGGATGACCTTGGGCAAGTCACTTCATTCATTCATTCATTCATTCATTCAATAGTATTCATTGAGGGCTTACTGTGTGCAGAGCACTGTACTAAGCACTTGGGAAGTACAAGTTGGCAACGTATAGAGATGGTCCCTACCCAACAGTGGGCTCACTTCTCTGTGCCTCCGTTCCCTCTTCTGTAAAGTGGGGATTAAAATTGTGCACCCCATGTGGGATGTAGATTATATCCAATATTACGATTATGGTATTTGTTAAGCACTTACTATATGTCAAGCACTGTTCTAAACCCTAGGATAGATACAAGGTTATCAGGTTGCCCCACGTGGGGCTCCCAGTCTTAATCCCCATTTTATAGATGAGGTCACTGAGGCACAGAGAAGTGAAGTGACTTGACCAAGGTCACACAGCCGACAACTGGCGGAGCTGGGATTAGAACCCATGACCTCCGAATCCCATGCCCTAGCTCTTTCCACTGAGCCATGCTGTTTCTATAAAATAATGGCATAGTGCTTACTATGTGCTAAGCACTGTTCTAAGTGCTGGGCGGGATACAAGCTGATCAGGTTGTCCCACACGGGGCTCACAGTCTTAATCCCCATTTTACAGATGAGGGAACTGAGGCCCAGCTGGTGTCCACCCCAGCACTTATTACCAAGGCTGGCATGTAGTAAGCACTTAACAAATACCATAACAAATAATTTATTTATATATTAGAGAAGCAGGGTGGCTTTTTGGAAGGAGCCTGGGTTTGAGAGTCAGAGGAGATGGGTTCTAATTCCGACTCCACCACTCATCTGTTGTGTGACTTTGGGCAAGCCACTTAATTTCTCTGTGCCTCAGTTCCCTCATCTGTAAAATGGGGATTAAGACTGTGAGCCCCACTTGGGACAATCTGATAACCTTTTATCCATCCCAGCGCTTAGAACAGTGCTCGGCACGGAGTAAGTGCTTAACAAATACCATTATTATCATTATTGTTATTATATTATGCATTATTCATTTATATTAATGCACTCTCCCCCTCTTGAGTGTTAACTTGTTGTGAACAGGGAATGTTTTTGCCAACCTTGCAATATTGTATTTTCCTAAGTGCTTAGTATAGTGCTCTGCACACAATGAATGCTCAGTGAATGCAATTGGCAATGGTGATTACAGTGCTCTGCACACAGTAAGCGCTCAATAAATATGATTGAATGAATAAGATATTATTCAATCAAACGATCAGTGGTCTCAGGGTGCTGGGAAATTAATCAGTGAAGGTTTGTTGGGGCTGGGATTTTAGGAGGGATTTGAATGTGGGTGTATCATTCATTTATTCATTAATTCATTCTATTGTATATATTGAGCGCTTACTGTGTGCAAAGCACCCTGAGATGGGGAGGGAGGGTATTCCAAGCTAAACACCGCATTTCCAGGGAGCCCTTCTCTCACAGCTGTGACAAAGACTGAGAAATCTTCAGAGAAGGATCTGGATGAACTCGCTCCAGAAGTTGACACCTTGTGGAGTTTGCAGCTGTTTATTTCGGTATGGAAATAGAATCATTAAGGTTCAGTCTTTTTTTGTTCTAAGCCTGCCCGTTCCCCCATGGAGATAAATGTTGGCGCAGAGAGTTGCTTCTTTCGAGAAACAAACCAGCTCTGTTCCACACAGGCTTCAGAAGCAATTCTTTGGATTGATTTTGCGTAACTATAAAATGGCACTCATCAAATTAATTGCACCCGTGCATTGGTTCCGATGGCGAGAATTTCCATTCGTCATTAAAGAGCATGGTGATGTGGGGTGTTCTCTGACTCACATACACTGGGCAGACAGGCCTGACCCACTTTGTTCTGAGGCTTTATGGTCCAAAGACAACTATTTTCTCCAGTGAACCCCCACAAAAGAGCCTCTGACCTCTGTACTGTGAATAATAATATTCTTTCATTCAGTCAGTCGTAATTATTGAGCGCCTTCTGTATGCAGAGCACTGTACTAAGCACTTGGGAAGTACAAGGCGGCAATATATAGAGACGGTCCCTACCCAACAACGGGCTCACAGTCTAGAAGGGGAAGACAGATAACAAAACAAAACATGTAGACAGGTGTCAAATCTGTTAAAATAAATAAAATAATAATGGTATGTAAAACTCCATATTTAGTTGGAGGATGGTTTGTGATGGCGGTGATTGGTGAGGACTGATGAAGATGATGAAGAAAAAGAAAAAGCAGTAGCCTGTGATTCAGAAGGTCATGGGGGAAGCAGCATGGCTCAGTGGAAAGAGCTTGGGCTTGGGAGTTAGAGGTCATGGGTTTGAATCCTTCCTCAGCCACTTGTCAGCTGTGTGACCTTGGCCAAGCCATTGAACTTCTCTGTGCCTCAGTTACCTCGTCTGTCAAATGGGGGTGGAGACTGTGAGCCCCACGTGGGACAACCTGATCACCTTGTATCCCCCACCAGTGTTTAGAACAGTGCTTTGCACATAGTAAGTGCTTAACAAATGCCATCATTATTATTATTATTATTATTATTATTATTATTATTATGGGTTCTAATCACAGCTCTGCCACATGTCTGCTGTGTGTCCTTGGGCAAACCACTTCACTTCCCTATGCCTCGGTTCCCTCATCTGTAAAATGGAGATGGAGACTGTGAGCCCCATGTAGGACAGGGACTGTGATCAACCTGATGAGCTTAACTCTTCCCCAGTGCTTAGTACAGTGCTTGACACATAGTAAGCACTTAATATATATCATCACCATCAGGTGAGATCCAACTGGAACTGGACCAGAGAATTGTTTCACGGAGGATAGTGTGGAGTAGGCTTGCAGTGTTAGTTGCTGCATTTATATGGAAACTGAATGTTTCCTCTCCCTGGCCTGGAATGCCCTCCCTCCACACATTCACCAAGCTAGCTCTCTTCCTCTCTTCAAAGCCCTACTGAGAGCTCACCTCCTCCAAGAGGTCTTCCCAGACTGAGCCCCCTTTTTCCTCTCCTCCTCTCCATCCCCCCCCCCCACCTCCTTCCCCTCCCCACAGCACCTGTATATATGTTTGTAACGGATTTATTACTCTATTTATTTTACTTGTACATATTTACTATTCTATTTATTTTGTTAATGATGTGCATCTAGCTTTATTTCTATTCATTCTGATGACTTGACACCTGTCCACATGTTTTGTTTTGTTGTCTGTCTCCCCCTTCTAGACTGAGAGCCCATTGTTGGGTAGGGACCGTCTCTATATGTTGCTAACTTGCACTTCCCAAGCGCTTAGTACAGTGCTCTGCACACAGTAAGAACTCAATAAATACGATTGAATGAATGCAGGGTTGTCAATGGCAAAGCCAAGGAAACAAGCATTTTACTCAAGCTCAGGAGCAGGAGGAGCAGGGAGAACTGCTCTTCATCAGAACTGAGGCTTGATTTCTTGTGATTTCTTTGATCTATGCGAATGAATCCCAGGAGATCTACCTTCTGACACAGAGATAGTAGCAATAATAATAATGATGGCATTAGTTAAGCATTTACTATGTACTGAGCAGTGGGGTATATACAAACTGGAATGCAGTCTCTGTCTCATAGAGGGCTCACAGTCTTCATCCCCATTTCACCCGGAATTTTGGGAAAGAAAAATCATTCATTCATTCAGTTTTATGTATTGAACACTTACTGTGTACAGAGCATTGTACTAAGTGCTTGGAAAGTACAATTTGGTAACAGATAGAGACGGTCCCTACCCAACAACGGGCTCACAGTCTCGAAGTGGGGAGACAGATAACAAAAGAAAACAAGTAGACAGGCAAAGCCTGAGTCACTCTGTCATGTCAAGAAGCAGAGAGACCTAGCTGATAGAGCACAGGCTTGGGAGTCAGAAGGAACTGGGTTCTAATCCTGCCTCTGCCACTTGTCTGCTGTATGATCTTGGGCAATTCACTTCTCTGTGCCTCAGTTACCTCTTCTGTAAAATGGGGATTAAGACTGTGAGCACCAAGTGCAGCAGGGACTGTGTCCAACTCAATTAGCTTGCAATAATAATAATAATAATAATAATAATAATAATAATAATAATAATGCTATCTGTTAAGTGCTTACTATGTGCCAGGCACTGTTCTAAGCGCTAGGGTAGATACAAGGTAATCAGGTTGTCCCGCGTGGGGCTCACAGGCTTCACCCCCATTTTACAAATGCGGGAACCGAGGCACAGAGAAGTTAAGTGGCTTGCCCAAGGTGGCACGGCTGACAGTTGGCGAAGCCAGAATTAGAACCCACGTCCTCTGACTCCCAAGCCCTTGCTCTTTCCACTAAGCCACGCTGCTTCTCTACCCCAGCTCTTAGTACAGTGCCTGGCATAGAGTAAACACTTAACAAATAAAGTCCTCTAGACTGTAAGCGTGTTGTGGGCAGGGAACGTTTCTGCTTATAGTTGTACTGTAGCCTCCCAAGAGCTTAGTACAGTGCTCTGCACACAGTAATCGCTCAATAAATATGATTGAATGATTGAAGGAAGTACCATTTTAAAAAACAAAAGCATTTTTATTCACAGGTGCCAGACTCAGAATTGGGGGTGGGGGTGGAGGGGTGGGATGAGTGAGGGGTGACAGCAGGGATATTCTTTATGCCATCTTTCCATACCCAAAATATCATTCGGGAGAAGAACCGCCTTCACCATGATGTTTCCAATTAGAACGGCTCACATCTAAAAATGTACTGCATAATGAGCCTTAATTTATGCACTTTGTTTTATAAAAATGATTTTTCAAGACAACAGAGAAGCTCATACATCTGCTTCTTTTTAAAAAAAGAAAACTGTCATCCATTTGGTCTCTTGCCCCAAGCTAGCTACCGGAGGAGAGCTTCAGTGCCGTCATTTTAGACTGGTCCGTGAAGAATCCCCCAGGATTGTCAGGGGTGAGAACCTGAGACTGTGTTACATACTTTCTCTCCTCACTAACTGAAAATCTTGCATCAGAGCTGAAGGTCGGTTTCCTGTGATTTCTTTGATCTACGAGAATGAAACCTTCTGACACAGAGATAATAACAATAATAATAATGATGGTATTAGTTAAGCACTTACTACGTGCCAGGTAGTAGGGTAGATGCAAGCTGGAATGTGGTTCTGTGCCATGTGGGGCTCACGGTCTTCATCCCCATTTTACAGAGGAGGAAACTGAGGCCTGGAGAAGTTAAGTGATTCGGCCTAGGTGACAGGGCAGATGGGTGATGGAGCTGGGATTAAGTGCTTAGTCCCATGCTCTGCACACAGTAAGTGCTCAATAAATATGAATAAATGATTAGAACCCACGTCATTCTAGTTCCCAGGCCCAGCCTTCATCCACGACACCACATTTACAAATGGTAAGCAACTCACTTTCTCCTCAACCCCCTCCAGTCTGGCTTCCGTCCCCTACATTCCACGGAAACTGCCCTCTCAAAGGTCACCAATGACCTCCTGCTTGCCAAATCCAACGGCTCATACTCTGTCCTAATCCTCCTCGACCTCTCAGCTGCCTTCGACACTGTGGACCACCCCCTTCTCCTCAACACGCTATCTGACCTTGGCTTCACAGACTCCATCCTCTCCTGGTTCTCCTCTTATCTCTCCGGTCGTTCTTTCTCAGTCTCTTTTGCAGGCTCCTCCTCCCCCTCCCATCCTCTTACTGTGGGGGTTCCCCAAGGTTCAGTGCTTGGTCCCCTTCTGTTCTCGATCTACACGCACTCCCTTGGTGACCTCATTCGCTCCCACGAATTCAACTATCATCTCTACGCTGATGACACCCAGATCTACATCTCTGCCCCTGCTCTCTCCCCCTCTCTCCAGGCTCGCATCTCCTCCAGCCTTCAGGACATCTCCATCTGGATGTCCGCCCGCCACCGAAAGCTCAACATGTCGAAGACTGAACTCCTTGTCTTCCCTCCCAAACCTTGCCCTCTCCCTGACTTTCCCATCTCTGTTGACGGCACTACCATCCTTCCCGTATCACAAGCCCGCAACCTTGGTGTCATCCTCGACTCCGCTCTCTCATTCACCCCTCACAGTCTCAGCTCCGCAACATTGCCAAGATCCGCCCTTTCCTCTCCATCCATACCGCTACCCTGCTCATTCAAGCTCTCATCCTATCCCGTCTGGACTACTGCATCAGCCTTCTTTCTGATCTCCCATCCTCGTGTCTCTCCCCACTTCAATCCATACTTCATGCTGCTGCCCGGATTATCTTTGTCCAGAAATGCTCTGGGCATATTACTCCCCTCCTCAAAAATCTCCAGTGGCTACCAATCAATCTGCGCATCAGGCAGAAACTCCTCACCCTGGGCTTCAAGGCTGTCCATCACCTCGCCCCCTCCTACCTCACCTCCCTTCTCTCCTTCTATAGCCCAGCCCACACCCTCCGCTCCTCTGCTGCTAATCTCCTCACCGTACCTCGTTCTCGCCTGTCCCGCCATCAACCCCCGGCCCACGTCATCCCCCAGGCCTGGAATGCCCTCCCTCTGCCCATCTGCCAAGCTAGCTCTCTTCCTCCCTTCAAGGCCCTGCTGAGAGCTCACCTCCTCCAGGAGGCCTTCCCAGACTGAGCCCTTTCCCTTCTCTCCCCCTCGTCCCCCCTCCATCTCCCCCAATTTACCTCCTTCCCTTCCCCACAGCACCTTTATATATGTATATATGTTTGTACATATTTATTACTCTATTTATTTATTTATTTATTTTACTTGTACATATCTATTCTATTTATTTTATTTTGTTAGTATGTTTGGTTTTGTTCTCTGTCTCCCTCTTTTAGACTGTGAGCCCACTGTTGGGCAGGGACTGTCTCTATATGTTGCCAATTTGTACTTCCCAAGTGCTTAGTACAGTGCTCTGCACACAGTAAGCGCTCAATAAATACGATTGATGATGATGATGATGATGAACTCTCAGGAAAGTCCAGCTGGGCTCTTTCTCAGACTCTGTGCTATTTGGGTGAGTGTTCATCAGACACCAGGGGTGAAGCTCCGTGGCTTAGTGGAAAGAGCCCAGGCTTGGGAGTCAGAGGTTGTGGATTCTAATCCCGGCTCTGCCACTTATCAGCTGTATGACTTTGGGAAAGTCACTTCACTACTCTGGGCCTCAGTTACCTCATCTGTAAAATGGGGATTAAAACTGTAAGCCCCACGTGGGACAACCTGATTATCTTGTATCAGCCCCAGTGCTTAACACATAGTAAGTGCTTAACAAATACCATAATTATTATTATTAAGAGGGGAAAAGTGTCTCTTCAGTAGTGGGGATGGTTTGCACTTATTTATCCACACTCTTTCAATCACGCAGCCCCTCAGTGACTAATAATCCTTCTACTAGTCTCTTTTCAGAAGAGAATCTGGGCTTGTTGGGTCAAAATCACAGTGATAGTAAAAGGGTTCGATATTATTTTGCATTGTTCTTTGTAAATGAATTGGATTTCTTGAGAAAGTTATGCAGAGAAAGGAGACCGTGAAGGCAAAGCAAATGACATAAACTCCTTTGGCAGGATCTAATCTAGTCGCCCAGGAAAGCTAAATGAAAGTATTCTGGACTGAAGAGGAGCTGGTCAGCTTTTTTATGGTAATTGTTAAGCACTTACTATGTGTCCAGTGCTGTTCTAAATTCTCGGGAAAGTGATAATAATAATAGTAATAATTTGGTATTTGTTAAGTGCTTGTTATGTGCCAAGTTGCTGCACAAAGTGGCTGTGATGGAGACAAGCAAATTGGGTTGGACACAGTCCCTGTCCCAAGGGGGGCTCACAGTCTCAATCCTCATTTTCCAGATGAAATAACTGAGGCATAGAGAAATTAAGTGACTTCATTCATTCATTCGATGGTATTTATTGAGTGCTTAAAGTGTGCAGAATGCCGCACTAAGCACTTAGAAAGTACAATTCAGCAACAGAGACAATCCCTGCTCATAACTGGCTCACATTCCAGAAGTGGGGAAAAAAGGTGACTTGCCCAAAGTGACACAGCAGGCAAATGGCAGAGCTGAGATCAGAACCCACGCTCTATCCACTCCCTGTCCCATATGGAGCTCACAGTCTAAGTAGGAGGGAGACCAGGTGTCCCCATTTCACAGTTGAGGAAACTGAGATTCTGAGAAATTAAGTGATTTGCCCAAAGTCAGAATCCTAAAGAGCCCATTTAGTGTCAAGGATTCAGCCCAGAGTGCTTTCATTTAGTTTTCATCCACTACTCAATTTGTACTTTACCAAGTGCTTAGTACAGAGCTTCGCTAGATTGTAAACTCCTTGAGGGGAGGGATTATGTCTGCTACTTACTGGACTCTTCCCAAGAGCTCATTCATTCATTCATTTAATTACATTTATTGAGCACTTACTCTGTGCAGAGAACCGTACTAAGTGCTGAGGAGAGTACAATAAACAGACACATTCCCTGCCCACAATGAGGTTACAGTCTATAAAGGGGGGAAACAGACAACAGTACAAATAAATAAAATGACAGGTCTGTAAGGCTGAGACAGGGGACAAATAAAAGGAGCAAGTCAGGGTGACTCTGAAGAGAAATGAGGAACAGTGGGGCTTATCTGGGAAGGCCTCTTGGAGGAGATGTGTCTTCCACAGGGCTTTGAAGGTGGGGAGAGTCATTGTCTGTGGGATTGGAAGAGGGAGGGCTTCCCAGGACAGAGGAAGGACATGGGCCAAGGGTCGGCAGGGAGACAGATGAGGTGGAGGCCCAGTGAGAAGGTCAGCGGCACCAGAGGAGCGGAGGGTGCGGGCAGAGATGGAGAAGGAGAGAAGGGAGGTGAGGTAGGAAGGGGCGAGGTGATGGACAGCTTTAAAGCCAACTGTAAGAAGTTTTTGTTTGATACAGAGGCGGATGGGCAACCACTGGAGTGTTTTGAGGAGGCGGGGGTGACATATCCTGAATGTTTTTGTAGAAAAAATGATCTGGGCAGCAGAGTGAAGTGTAGACTGGAGTAGGAAGCTAGGAGATCAGCATGGAAAATTGTTCCAATCCTCTGCACACTGGAGCAAGCTACTGTTGGAGTGTCTTCTATGCTACACTCCTCCTCAGGGGAGTGGGAGCATCACTTTGTGCAGAGCACTGTTCCAAATGCTTAGGAGAGCACAACACAATAGAGTTGGTAGACACCCCCCACGCGCAAAGGAGCGTATAGCACAGTGGGGAAGACAGACGTTGAAATTAATATCAGAGGGCCTTTTTGGCTTCCTTAAGAGACAAATTAGTGAGGGCTTAAACATCTTTTTCAAAGTCCCCCTACACATTGTCTCCTGACAGCAATCTAAAACTCAGTCCAGGAAAATCTTTGGCTGGAAGTCTAGCTAAGTGAACCGTGGGAAATAAAGGAATTTATGGGTTTGAAAGCAAAAGCGAAGTGCTATTATGTTACAAGGTGCACGCTTGAGCACTGGGCTATGTCCCCCCAGGGATACTATTTAGCTGCTCCCTTTCTCCCCGGCTTACAGCTCAAGAAGGGAGGCAGATGCAGGGGAAATATATAATTCTGAGAGAGCGTGTGTGGGAGAAGGGGAGGAGAGAGGAGACCATTGAATAGGAGAAGAAGAAAAGACTTTGATAATGGGCCAGCTGATTCTGAAAGCTTAGAGCAAGTTATGCCCCCTCACCAGGCTTCCCATAAACACTTCTGATGATTTTATGCTTAAATATTCCTTTTATATGGAGGTTATTTGAGAGACCAATGTGTGTCAACCTAGTCATTAGGAAATCAAGTGGTTTGAAAACTAACACACCCCAAGCATAAATGGAAAGGGGCCGCCTAATTGAGTAAAGATCTTGGATCCACATTGTTGAATAAGATGTGTGATGTATTTGAAGATTTAGGGGGATGTTAATACACATATGGAAGAAAACAAGAAGTGCCAAGTAAATGACTAAGAAGTTCTGATATTCTGACTTTCTTTCAATTTTGTTCTTTAAAGCTTTTCATCTTTTTTTTAATGGTATTTGGTAAGGGCTTATTATGTGCATGGCATTGTACTAAGCGCTGGGGTGGATACAAGCTTATCAGGTGGAACATGGGTCCAGCAGGTAATATACATATTTCTCAAAAATCTCCAGGGCTTGCCTATCAACCTTTGCATGAAGCAAAAACTCCTCACTATTGGCTTCAAGGCTGTCCATCCCCTCGCCCCCTCCTACCTCACCTCCCTTCTCTCCTTCTCCAGCCCAGCCTGCACCCTCCACTCCTCTGCCATTAATCTCCTCACCGTGCCTCATTCTCGCCCATCCCACCGTCGACCCCCAGCCCACATCCTCCCCCTGGCCTGGGATGCCCTCCCTCCGCACATCCACCAAACTAGCTCATTTCCTCAATTCAAAGCCCTACTGAGAGCTCACCTGGCCTTCCCAGACTGAGCACCCCTTTTCCTCTCCTCCTCCTCCCCATTGCCCCCACTCCCTCCCTCTGCCCCACTCCTTTCCCCTCCCCACAGCACTTATGTATAGTTGTTCATATTTATTACTCTATTTTATTAATGATGTATATATATATATAGTTCTATTTATTTTGATGGTATTGACACCTGTCTACTTGTTCTGTTTTGCTGCCTGTCTCCCCCTTCTAGTTTGTGAGCCCATTGTTGGGTAGGGACCGTCTCTATATGTTGCCAAATTGTACTTTCTAAGCACTTAGTACAGTGCTCTGCACATAGTAAAAGTTCAATAAATACGATTAAATGAATAAATGAATGAATATTTATTACTTACAAAATTGTCTCCGTTAAAGCATCAATCTGTTCAGCTTTGAGATCTTCAGCTTTGGTCCTTCAGTCAATCCATCAGTGGTATTTATTGAGTATTTACTGTGCACAGAGCACTGTATTAAGCACTTGGGAAAGTACGGTACAATAGAGTTGGTAGATATGTTTCCTTCCCACAAGGAGCTTCAATTAATCAGCCAATAGATCAATCAATCAGCACTCAGCATATTTATTGAGTGCTGACTGTGTGCACAGCACTGTACTAAGCACTTGGGAGTGTACAATATAACAGAGTTGGTGGACACGTTTCCTACTTTCAGTGAGCTTACGGTCTAGAGGGAGATACAGACATTAATAGAAATAGAATAATACTGAATAATGATAATAATGGCATTTATTAAGCGCTTACTATGTGCAAAGCACTGTTCTAAGCACTGGAGAAGACACAAGGTAATCAGGTTGTCCCACTGGGGGCTCACAGTCTTAACTCCCATTTTACAGATGAGGTAACTGAGGCCCAGAGAAGTGAAGTGACTTGCCCAAAGTCACACAGCTGACAAGTGATGGAGCCAGGAATAGAACCCATGACCTCTGACTTCCCAGCCTGGGCTCTTTCCACTAAGCCACGCTGCTTCCCATATATTTGTTGATGATAAGCAAATTCTGAACAAGAATTTTGTTACATCTCCTTTGTCCTGATTGTCATTCAATGAAAACTTCAGCAAACCACTAACAACAAGATGTTTTTCCCAAGAGATAGCATGATGAATCAATCCATCAACTCTTGCGTGGATGAGACCTGGGAAAGTAGATCTTAATCAGGGAAGGCTTCTTGGAAGAGGTGAGATTTCAGGGGGATTTTGTAGATGGGGAGGGCTGCAGTTGAGTGAAATTGAAGGGGGAGGACGTTCTAATCAGGAAGATGGACAGAGGAGCAGCATGGCAGAGTGGATAGAGCCCGGGACTGGAGTCAGAAGATCGTGGGTTCTAATCCTGGCTTTGCCACTTGTCTGCTCTGTGACCTTGGGCAAGTCACTTCACTTCTCTGGACCTCAGTTCCCTCATCTGGAAAATGGGGATTGAGACTGTGAGCCCCATGTGGGACTGGGACTGTGTCCAACTTGATTTCCTTGTATCCTCCCAAATGCTTATTACAGTGCCTGGCACATAGTAGGTGCTTAGCAAATACCATGATTACCTCATCTGTTAAACAGGGATGAAGACTGGGAGCCCTATGCCGATTTGCTTGTATCCACCCCAGTGCTTAGTACAGTGTGTGACATACAGTAAACACTTAAAAAATACCATAATTATTGTAATTATTATTATTCTGAGGCAAGGCAACAGCATGGTGCAGCATATACAGCACGGGCCTGCAAATCAAAGAGTTGTGGGTTCTAATCCCACCTCTGCCACCTAATAATAATAATAATGATGGCATTTATTAAGTACTTACTATGTACAAAACACTGTTCTAAGCTCTGGGGAAGTTACAAGGAGATCGGGTTGTCCCACAGGGGCTCACAGTCTTCATCCCATTTTACAGATGAGGGAACTGAAGCCCAGAGAAGTGAAGTGACTTGCCCAAAGTCACCCAGCTGACAAGTGGCGGAGCCGGGATTTGAACCCATGACCTCTGACTCCATAGCCCCTGCTCTTTCCACTGAGCCACGCTGCTTCTCGATGCAATAAGGATTGCATGATGCAGTAATGATGCAATATTGATGCAATAACACAATAATGCAGGATGCAATAAGCAGGAGCTGGGGGGGGGTCGTGTTTGTTGAGGGAGTTGAAGTAGATCGGGGGTTGAGTTAATGTTAGAAAGAGGCTCAAGATGTGTCATGCTCATGAAGATCTCTTGCTTAGCCTATTTGTGTGTCCGTCTGCGATCACAGGAAGCAATACACTGAAGGGCATTAAGTTGACCACATTATTTACACCAGGGGCAAACTGCAGTGATCAACATAATAATAATAATAACGATGGCATTGTTAAGCACTTTCTATGTGCAAAGCACTGTTATAATAATAATAATAACAATAATTTTGGTATTTGTTAAGCACTTACTATGTGCAAAGCACTGTTCTAAGCACTGGGGAGGATACAAGGTGATCAGATTGTCCCATATGGGCTCAAAGTCTTCATCCCCATTTTACAGTTGAGGTAACTGAGGCCCAGAGAAGTGAAGTTACTTGCCCAAAGTCACACAGCTGACAAGTGGCGGAGCAGGGATTTGAACCTGTGACCTCTGACTCCAAAGCCCGGACTCTTTCCACTGAGCCACGCTGCTTCTCTAAGCGTTGGGGAGGTTACAAGGTGATCAGGATGTCCCACGGGGGGCTTACAGTCTTAAACCCCATTTTGGAGTTAGAGTGGCTCAATAGAAAGAGCATGGGCTTAGGAGTCTGAGGTCATGAGTTCAAATCCTGGCTCTGCCATTTGTCATCTGTTTGACCTTGGGCAAGTCACTTAACTTCTCTGTGCCTCAATTACCTCATCTTTAAAGTAGGGATGAAGACTGTGAGCTCCATGTGGGACAACCTGATCACCTTGTATCCTCCCCAGCACTTAGAACAGTGCTTTGCATGTAGTAAGTGCTTAACAAATACCATTATTATTATTATTACAGATGAGGTAACTGAGGCCCAGAGAAGTGAAGTGACTTGCCCAAAGTCACACAGCTGACAATTGGCATAGCGGGGATCTGAACCCATGACCTCTGACTCCAAAGCCTGTGCTCTTTTCCACTGAGCCACGCTGCTTCTCATGCCACTCACTCCTCAAAAAACTCCGGTAGTTGCCCATCCACCTCCCCACCAAACAAATACTCCTCAACATTGACTTTAAAGCTGTCCATCACCGTGCTCCTTCCTACCTCACCTGGCTTCTCTCCTACAACCCAGCTTGCAAACTCAGCTCCTCCGGTGCCGCTAACCTTCTCACTGAGCCTCCATCTCCCCTGTCTTGCCACCCACCCCTGGCCCACATCCTGACTCTGGTCTGGAACACCCTCCCTCCTCAAATCCCACAGAAAACTACTCTCCCCCTTTTCAAAGCCTTTCTGAAGGCCCATCTCCTCCAACAGGCCTTCCCTGATTAAGCCCCACTTTTCCTCATCTCCCTCTCCCTTCTGCGTCATCCTGACTTGCTCTCTTTTCTCTTCCCCACCTCCCAGCCCCACAGCACTTCTGTCCGTATCTGTCATTTATTTATTTGTATTGATGTCTGTCTGTCTCCCCTCTAGATAGCAAGCTCTCCGTGGGCAGGGAATGTGTCTGTTAATTATTGTACTGTACTCTCCCATGCTCTTAGTACAGTGCTCTGCACACAGTAAGCCCTCAATAAATGCGATTGACTGGATTGATTTATATTGAAAGTCTGCTTCTCTGTCAGTTTCCTCTGCTTTAAATCGCTTCACTCAGTGCTCCGCACACATTAAGCACTCAAAAGACATCTTTGAAGGATTGATTGATTGATCGATTACCCCGGAATTAGGACTGTAACCTTGCTGTGATCTTCCTATCATTCTCAGCAGGAATGGCAGCCACATTGCCTCAGGCGGGGAAATCTCAAAAGGATGCAGAGGAATATTTCAATCAGTGACCTTTTGAGTTGGGGGGCATGTCAAGAAATCTGTGGAAGAACCAAATCTGGAAATGAGCATGCGGCTAAACCTCATTAGTCTGTTTCGCTACCCTGCCTCTGGGAATCATGGTGTACAGCAAAGAGAGCAGGGCCGGAGGAAAGGCAAAAATGATTAAAGGGATAGAAAATGAGTTCTAGGAGGAAAGGTGAAAGGAAATGAGGTGATCTAACCCTGAAAAGAGAAGGCAGAGGGGTGACCTGATAGGTGTGAGATTAATGATGGGGAAGCAGACTAATCAGTTTCCAAACTGAGGGGGGAAGCAGCTGAACTGAGTTGAAATTGATTTGATATGAGGAAAACAGTCCAAAACCTAGCACAGCCCTATGCGTACAGAAGGCAATCCAAACTTTTTGGGCCTGGCTCCTCTTGTAAAAGTGTTTAAAAACTTTGAGACCATGTTTTTGCTCTCCTCAAAAACCCCCAGTGGTTGCCCAACCACCTCCGTGTCAAACGGAAACGCCTCACCACTGGTTTTAAAGCTCTCCATCACCTTGCCCCCTCACCTCTTTACTCTCTTAGTACATCCAGCCCTACATTTTGTTCTTCTAGTGCCAACCTTCTCGCTATACCTTAATCTCATCTATCTCACCACGGACCCCCACGCCCTGCCTCTAGCCTGGAATGCCCTCCCTCCTCATATCCCACAGACAATTCCTCTCCCTGACTTCAAAGCCTTGTTGAAGGCCCATCTCCTCCAAGAGGCCTTCCCTGACTAAGCCTTCCTTTCATCTTCTCCCACTCCCTTCTGCATTGCCCTGACTTGCTCCTTTTATTCATCCCCCCCTCCCAGCCCACAACATGTATGTCCATATCAATTATTTATTTCTTTCTATTAATGTCTGTCTCCCCTCTGGACTGTAAGCTTGTTGTGGGCAGGGAATGTGTCTGTTTACTGTTATATTAAGCTCTCTGAAGAGTGTAGTACAGTGCACAGTAAGTGCTCAATAAACACAGTTGACTGGCTGGTAGGTTGTGTCTGTTGTAATATTGTACTCTCCCTAGCACTTAGCATATAGTGCTCTGCACAAAGTAAGTGCTAAATAAATATAATTGACCACCACTCGCCCCACATTCAAAGTCTTGTTAAAATCACTCCTCTTCCAAGAAGCCTTTCCCAACTAAGCCCTCATTTTCCTTACTCCCTCGCTCTTCAATATTACTTATGCACCCAGATCTGTCCCCTTTAAGCATCTGTGATTTGTTGCTGACAACAACCACCTGTCACAGCACTATGACCCAGTGGGTGGTTAACTCAGTAGCTAGTAATAATGATGGTTTGAACAACTCCCCTTTAAACTCTGGAGAATCCTTTGCTCATCCTCCACTAATATACCCCTTACCTTTCTGCAGAGTAAACACATTGTGTAATGTGTTTTCTCTGTACGTTAGTCATATGGTGTTTCCCGCCTAACTATTCCTCTAGGACAGAGATTTTATGTCCATTTCATTTGCTTCTGATGTTGAGGACAGTTGTAATGCAACGAATTTGGGAAATTGGTTCTTGGGCTATAAATAGCACAGCATATGTCTGATACTGAAAATGAAGTTTAAAAAGATTGCCATGTTTTTAAATATGTTCTTTTCAAAACAACTTTCGCAAATCCGAGAGGGCCTAAAATGCATCCTGCATTCTCTTAGTCAAATGTCAACATGCCTTTGAATCTTTCTCATGCTGCTGTTGCCCAGCACAGGTGAACTGACTTTGTTACCTTAGTTAAATTGCCAAAACACTAAATTCATCAGTTAACTACTAGCACTTATTGAGCACCCGCATTGTACAGCGCATGTACTAAGAGCATAGAATAAGTAGATGCAATCCCTGCCCTCCAGAAATTTACAATCTAACAGGGAGGTATTGATAACAGTATCTGATGTTTCTTTACTGTTTATAGAGCACTGTACAAGAGTAGAGAGAGTAGAGAAGCAACGTGGCTCAGTGGAAAGAGCCCGGGCTTTGGATTCAGAGATCATGGGTTCAAATCCTGCCTCTGACAATTGTCAGCTGTGTGAGTTGGGCAAGTCACTTAACTTCTCTGTGCCTCAGTTACCTCATCTGTAAAATGGGGATTAAGACTGTGAGCCCCACGTGGGACAACCTGATCACCTTGTATCCCCCCAGCACTTAGAACAGTGCTTTGCACATAGTAAGCACTTAATAAATGCCATTATCATATTATTATTATTAGAGTACAGTAGGGTTAGTAGACAAGATCCTGGCCTTCGAAGAGCTTACAATTTATAGGAAAAGATAATCATTACAATATTTTTTGAGAGCTGCGTACTTCAGAAAGCACAATCTTGTTAGTAAACAAGATCCCTGACTTTGAGGAGCCAGAGAGTTGGATTTGAGGAGGGAGGGCATTCCAGGCTAGAGGTAGGACTTGACACCTGTCCACATGTTTTGTTTTGTTGTCTGTCTCCCCCTTCTAGACTGTGAGCCCGTTGTTGGGTAGGGACTGTCTCCATATGTTGCCGAATTGTACTTCCCAAGCACTTAGTACAGTGTTCTGCACACAGTAAGTGCTCAATAAATACGACTGAATGAATGAATAAATGATGTGGGCCAGGGGTCAACAAGGTAATTAGTTGGACACAACTGTCCCACATGGGGCTCATGATCTTTATCCCCATTTTAAAAATGGGATAACTGAGGCACAGAGAAGTGAAATGATTTGCCCAAGGTCACACAGCAGACAAGTGGCAAAGATGGAATTAGAGCCCACGTCCTCTGACTCCCAAGCCCAATTCTGAGGGACTGAGGAAGAGTGAATTCCAAAATCCAAGGGCATAGCCAGATGCATTTAAAGCCAATGGGGAGGACTTTCTCTGATGCAAGATGGAAGGAGCGTGGCTCAGTGGAGAAGGGCACGGGCTTTGGAGTCAGAGGTCATGGGTTTGAATCCCAGCTCCGCCACATGTCTGCTGTGTGACCTTGGGCAAGTTACTTAACTTCTCTGAGCCTCAGTTACCTCATCTGTAAAATGGGGATTAAGACTGTGAGCCCCATGTGGGACAACTTGATCACCTTGTATCCACCCCCAGCACTTAGAACAGTGCTCTGCACATAGTAAGCGCTTAACAAATGCCATTATTATTATTATTATTATTATCCACTGGAGGTTTTTGAGGAATGGGGAGACTTGGACTGAATATTTTTTTAGAAGAATGATCCGGGCAATCGTATGGACTGGAGTGGGGAGATACAGGAAGCTGGGAGGTCAGAGAGAAGGCTGATGCAATAATCAATAATAATTGCAAAAATAATATTTGTGGTACTTGTTAATTGCTTACTATGTGCAAGGCACTGTATTAAGCGCTGGAGAAGATAAAAGATAATTGGATTGAACGCAGTCCCTGTCTCCCACAAGGCTCACAGTCTCAATCCCCAATTTACAGCAAGGAAACTGAGGCCTAGAGAAGTGAAGTGACCTGCCCAGGTCACACAGCATGAAATTGGTGGAGTTGGGATTAGAGCCCAGGCCCTTCAGACTCCCAGGCTCGGGCTCTATCCGCTAGGCCACTCTGCTTCTCTGTCTCAAGGTGGAATTTGATCTATTTATTTATATAGATACCATTGATGCCTGTTTACTTGTTTCGATGCCTGTCTCCCCCCTTCTAGACTGTGAGCCCTTTGTTAAGCAGGGATTGTCTCTGTTTGTTGCTGAATTGTTTTTCCAAGTGCTAAGTACAGTGCTCTGCACACAGTAAGCGCTCAATAAATACGATTGAATGAATGAATGAATAGGATAAGTACTTGGATCAGAATGGTAGTAGTCTGGATGGAAAGGAAAGGGCAGTTTCTAGAGACATTGCAAAGGAAGATACAAAAGGGGACAGACTGAATAGGTGGTTTGAATTAAAGAGATGTCGAGGATAATCAATCACTCAAACAATGGTATTTATTGAACTCTACTATATGCAGAGCACTGTACTAAGCTCTTGGGAAGCACTATAGAACAGAATTAGCAGACACGTTCCCTGCCCACGACAAGCTTACAGTATAGAGAAACCTTACAATCTAATACTTCTAGACTGTGAGCCCATTGTTCGGTAGGGACCGTCTCTATACGTTGCCAACTTGTACTTACCAAGCTCTTAGTATAGTGCTCTGCACACAGTAAGCGCTCAATAAATACGATTGAATGAATGAATGAATTGAATGAATACCAGGGTTACATGCTTCTCGGTCAGGAAGACATTAACAAAAATTCTGGCTATGGGCATAAGGGCTTGTAATCAGGCAGAAACTCCTCACCCTGGGCTTCAAGGCTGTCCATTCCCTCGCCCCCTCCTACCTCACCTCCCTTCTCTCCTTCTCCAGCCCAGCCCGCACCCTCCGCTCCTCCGCCGCTAATCTCCTCACCATACCTCGTTCTCGCCTGTCCCGCCATCGACCCCCGGCCCACGTCATCCCCCGGGCCTGGAATGCCCTCCCTCTGCCCATCCGCCAAGCTAGCTCTCTTCCTCCCTTCAAGACCCTGCTGAGAGCTCACCTCCTCCAGGAGGCCTTCCCAGACTGAGCCCCTTCGTTCCTCTCCCCCTCGTCCCCCTCTCCATCCCCCCCATCTTACTTCCTTCCCTTCCCCACAGCACCTGTATATATGTACATATGTTTGTACATATTTATTACCCTATTTATTTATTTATTTTACTTGTGCATATCTATTCTATTTATTTTATTTTGTTAGTATGTTTGGTTTTGTTCTCTGTCTCCCCCTTTTAGACTGTGAGCCCACTGTTGGGTAGGGACTGTCTCTATATGCTGCCAATTTGTACTTCCCAAGTGCTTAGTACAGTGCTCTGCACATAGTAAGCGCTCAATAAATATGATTGATGATGATGATGATAATAAGTGGTCCCCATGGTAGCCTCCCAGTGGAAATCCTGAAGAGAAGCAGAACAAGGAAAACAGGAGGAGGAAGTAGGGATTGGAAGCAGGAAGACAATGAGAGAAGCCATGCCCAAGCTGCTCTAGACCATCCTCTCCCCTCATCAAGACAGTAAACTTGTTGTGGGCAGGAAATGCCTGCCATCTACTTGTTCTGTTTTGTTGTCTGTCTCCCCCTTCTAGACTGTGAGCTCCTTGTTGGCTAGGGATTGGGTAGGAATTTTTTTCTACAGAAATGCCCTGGGCATGTCACTCCCCTCCTCAAAAATCTCCAGTGGTTGCCTGTCAATGTACAAATCAAGCAAAAACTCCTCACTATTGGCTTCAAAGCTGTCCGTCCCCTCGCCCCCTCCTAGCTCACCTCCCTTCTCTCCTCCAGCCCAGCCCCGACACTCCACTCCGCTGCCACCACTAACCTCCTCAATGGGCCTCATTCTCGCCTATCCTGCTGTCGACCCCTGGTCCACATCCTACCTGTGGCCTGGAATGCCCTCCCATCTCACATCCGCTAAACTAGCTCTCTTCCTCCCTTCAAAGCCCTACTGAGAGCTCACCTCATCCAGGAGGCCTTCCCAAATTGAGCCCCCCCATTTTCCTCTCCTCCTCCTCCCCTCCCCATCATCCCCTCCCTCCCTTTGCCCTACCCGCTTCCCCTCCCCTCAGCACTTGTACATATTTGTAAATATTTATTACTCTATTTTGTTATTGATGTGTATATGGCTGTAATTCTATTTATCTATTCTGATGGTAATGACACCTTTCTACTTGTTTTGTTTTTTGTCTCCCCCTTCTAGACTGTGAGCCCATTGTTGGGAAGGGACCATCTCTATATGTTGCCAATTTGTATTTCCTAAGCTCTTAGTACAGTGCTCTGCACACAGTAAGTGCTCAATAAATATGAATGAATGAATGAATGAATGTCTATGTTTATTCCTGTACTCTTCCAATCACTAGTACAATGCTCTGCACCCAGTAAGCACTCACTAAATTCAATTGAAGGAATGAATGAATGGAGCATGGGCCTGGAAATCAGAAGCATCTGGGTTCTAATTCTGGCTCCACCACTCGTCTGCTGTGTGATCTTGGACAAGTCATTTCACTTCTCTTTCCTTCAGTTACTTCATCTGTAAAATGGGGATTAAAACTGTGAGCCCCAGACGGGACATGTGTTCAACCTGATTAGCTTGTACCTAATCCAGAGCTTAGTACAGTGCCTGGCCCATAGTGAGCACTGAACAAATACCATTAAAAAAAATGAGATACCCTTAGCCTTTCTCAAACATAACATTTTAACCAAAGGGCTGAAATATTTGTCCTAGATGAGTCTAAAAAAGTTTATACCAATCTGAGATCTGGAGCATTTGACTTTTTCTATTGTCTCAGTGAATCATAAGTGATTTCACAAGACAAAATGTTTTCCAAGAATCCCTCCCTGGTGTTATGTGGGCTTTGCCACAGGGAACGTTAACAAAAACCAGAATTGCATTTTTCTTGAGTGCCTCTCCTCTCTCCTCCTTTCTTTAGCACCCTCAACGGTTTTATTCTCTCAGAGGACTGCCTATTTTGACATCTAAACACCCCCCCTTTTCCTTTGCGAAATGCATCTAAATTTGCCCTGATTCTGAAATTAGATCCCCAAAGTAATGTCAAGATGGAAAAAGAAGTCACCTCAACCTGTATCTCTGTAAAGATAAATAAATAAATAAACACAAGCTGTTGTCTGTGCCCACTCTAGTTAGAACAGGTGAAAATGTGCTTAAAAGGAGATTATGTATTCTAACATAGAAATAAAAATTGTGGTATTTGTTAAGTGTTTCCTATGTTCCTTCATGAAACCATTCATTCATTCAACCATTAATTCATTCACTCATTTAATCGTAATTATTCATTCATTCATTCATTCAATCGTATTTATTGAGCGCTTACAGTGTGCAGAGCACTGTATTAAGTACTTGGGAAGTACAAGTTGACAACATATAGAGATGGTCCCTAACCCAACAACGAGCTCACAGTCTAGAAAGGGGAGACAGACAACAAAACAAAACATGTGGACTGGTGTCAATCAATCAATCAATCAATCAATAGTATTTATTGAGCGCTTACTGTGTGCAGAGCACTATGCTAAGCGCTTGGGAAGTACAAGTTGGCAACATATAGAGACAGTCCCTACCCAACAGTGGGCTCACAGTCTGAAAGGGGGAGTCATCAGAATATAAGTAAAGCTAGATGTACATCATTAACAAAATAAATAGAATAGTAAATATGTACAATATTTACATATAAACTATATATATGTATATATACACATATATATACATATATACAATATATACAATACATATACAATATTTACATATAAATACGTATATTTATATGTACATATAAATATGTAAATATGTATTGAGCACTTACTGTGTGCAGAGCACTGTACTAAGTGCTTGGGAGAGTACAATATAACTGTTGCTCATTCAGTAGTATTTATTGAGTGGGTACTGTGTGCAAAGTACTAAAAACCACTTGGAAGAGTACAATATAACAATACAACAGACACATCCCCTGCCCACAGCAAGCTCACAATCTAGAGAGTACAAAACTACAAGCCTCTCACCGTTGGCTTTAAAACATTTCACCACCTTGCCCCCTCCTACCTCACCTCGCTTCTCTCCTCCATCCCAGCCTGCCCATTCCGCTCCTCTGCTGCCGCTAACTTTCTCACTGGGCCTCCATCTCACTGTCTCACCGCTGACCCCCCCAAATCCTGCCTCTGGCCTGGAACGCCCTCCTTCCCCTAATCCAACAGACAACCACTCTTCCCAGCTTCAAAGCCTTATTGAAGGCCCATCTCCTCACAGAAGTCTTCCCTAACTAAGCCCCACTTTTCCTCATCCCCTTTCCCTTCTGCGTCACGTAGAATAACTCCCTTCACTCTTCCCCCTTCCCAGCCCCTTAGCACTTATGTACATATCTGTCATTTATTTATTTTTATTGATGTCTGTCTCCCCCACCCTAGACTGTAAGCTCACTGTGGGCAGGGAATGTCTGTTTATTGTTGTATTGTACTTTCCCAAGCACTTAGCACAGTACTCTGCATACAGTAAGTACTCAATAAATCCGATGGAATGAATGAATGAACATTCCCTGCCTGCAGTGACTGTGAGCCAAACACAGTTCTAAGCACTGGGATAGAGACGAGGTAATCAGGTTGGATGCAGTCCCTATTCCATGTCTAGTATGTAGCCATTCTCTGCTGGGTTCGTTTCCCTCAAAATGCACTTGATTTAGCAGCTGATCAATCAATCAATCAATTGCAATTACTGAGCACTTCTGTGAGCAGAGCACTGTACTAAACACTTGGGAAGGTTCAATATAAAAGAGTTGGTAGACGTAGTCCCTGCCCACAATGATTTTGCAGCCTAGAGAGGGAGGCAGACATTAATATAGTTAAACAAATTATGGATATGGCTATTAGGCTGATGATTACTGCATCAGCCTCCTCTCTGATCACCCATCCTCCTGTCTCTCCCCACTTCAGTCTATACTTCACTCTGCTGCCTGGATTCTCTTTCTACAGAGACGCTCTGGGCATGTCACTCCCCTCCTCAAAACTCTCCAGTGGCTGCCTGTTGACCTACGAATCAAGCTAAAAACTCCTCACTCTCAGCTTCAAAGCTCTCCGTCCTCTCGCCCCCTCCTACCTCCCCTCCCTTCTCTCCTTCTCCAGCCCAGCCCATACCCTCCATTCCTCTGCCTCTGCTCACCTCCTCACTGGGCCTCGTTCTCACCTGTCCCACTGTCGATCCCCGGCCCACGTCCTCCCCCTGGCCTGGAATGCCCTCCCTCCTCACACCCACCAATCTAGCTCTCTTCCTCCCTTCAAAGCCCTACTGAGAGCTCACCTCCCCCAGGAGGCCTTCCCAGACTGAGCCCCCTTATTCCTCTCCTCCTCCTCGTCCCCCCCTGCCCTACCCCCTGCCCTCCCCACAGCACTTGTATATATCCGTACAGATTTATTACTCCATTTATTTTACTTGTAAATATTTACTATTCTATATGTTCTGACAATTTTGATACCTGTCTCCATGTTTTGTTTTGTTGTCTGTCTCCTCCTTCTAGACCATGAGCCTGTTGTTGGGTAGGGACTGTCTCTATATGTTACCGATTTGTACTTCCCAAACGCTTAGTACAGTGCTCTGCACACAGTAAGCGCTCAATAAATATGATTGACTGAATGAATGAATATTAGGGCTGTGGAGCTGTGGGAGGCGGGAAAAAAGGGAGCAAATTCCAGTGCAAGGGAGATGCTGAGGGGAGTGGGAGAAGAGGAACTAAGGACATAGTCAGGGAAGGCCTCTTGGAGGAGATGGGCCTTCAATAATGCTTTGCACATAGTAAGCGCTTAACAAATACCAACAACAACAAAAAAAAGAGAAGCAGCATGGCTCAGTGGAAAGAGTCCTGGCTTGGGAGTCAGAGGCCATGGGTTCAAATCCCAGCTCCACCAACTGTCACCTGTGTGACTTAGGGCAAGTTACTTCACTTCTCTGGGCCTCAGTTACCTCATCTGTAAAATGGGGATGAAGACTGTGAGCCCCATGTGGGACAACCTGATCACCTTGCATCCCCTCCTGCACTTAGAACAGTGCTTTGCACATAGTAAATGTGTAACAAGTACCATCATTAAGATAAATGGAGGCACAGTGAGTAGTTTGGCATTAGAGCAGTGAAATGTGCAGGCTGGGTTGGAGTTGGAAATCGGAGAGGTCAGGTAACAGGGGGCAAAGTGATTGAGTGAGTACGAGGGTGACGAGTTTCTGTTTGATGTGTGGGGGTGGATGGGCAACCACTGGAGCTTCTTGAGGAGTGCAAAGAACACAGACTGAATGATTTTGTTGAAAAATGATCCAGTAGCAGAGTGAAGTATGGACTGGCGTGGGAAGACAGAGGAGGCAAGGAGGTCAGCAAGGAGGCTGATGCAATAATCGAGGTGGGCTAGGAGATTTGCTTGGATTAACGTGGTAGCAGTTTAGATGGCCATCGGCCCCCGGCCCACATACTCCCCCTGGCCTGGAATTCCCTCCCTCTGCACATCCGCCAAGCTAGCTCCCTTCCTCATCATCATCATCATCAGTCGTATTTATTGAGCGCTTACTATGTGCAGAGCACTGTACTAAGCGCTTGGGAAGTACAAATTGGCAACATATAGAGACAGTCCCTACCCAACAGTGGGCTCACAGTCTAAAAAGGGGAGACAGAGAACAAAACCAAACATACTACCGAAATAAAATAAATAGAATAGATATGTACAAGTAAAATAAATAAATAAATAAATAGAGTGATAAATATGTACAAACATATATACATATATACAGGTGCTGTGGGGAAGGGAAGGAGGTAAGATGGGGGGATAGAGTGGGGGATGAGGGGGAGAGGAAGGAAGGGGCTCAGTCTGGGAAGGCCTCCTGGAGGAGGTGAGCTCTCAGCAGGGCCTTGAAGGGAGGAAGAGAGCTAGCTTGGCGGATGAGCAGAGGGAGGGCATTCCAGGCCCGGGGGATGATGTGGGCCGGGGGTCGATGGCGGGACAGGTGAGAACGAGGTATGGTGACGAGATTAGCGGCGGAGGAGCGGAGGGTGCGGGCTGGGCTGTAGAAGGAGAGAAGGGAGGTGAGGTAGGAGGGGGCGAGGGGATGGACAGCCTTGAAGCCCAGGGTGAGGAGTTTCTGCCTGATGCGCAGATTGATTGGTAGCCACTGGAGATTTTTGAGGAGGGGAGTAATATGCCCAGAGCGTTTCTGGACAATGATAATCCGGGCAGCAGCATGAAGTATGGATTGAAGTGGGGAGAGACACGAGGATGGGAGATCAGAGAGAAGGCTGATGCAGTAGTCCAGACGGGATAGGATGAGAGCTTGAACGAGCAGGGTAGCGGTATGGATGGAGAGGAAAGGGCGGATCTTGGCAATGTTGCGGAGCTGAGACCGGCAGGTTTTGGTGATGGCATGGATGTGAGGGGCGAATGAGAGAGCGGAGTCGAGGATGACACCAAGGTTGCGGGCTTGTGAGACGGGAAGGATGGTAGTGCCGTCAACAGAGATGAGAAAGTCAGGGAGAGGGCAAAGTTTGGGAGGGAAGACAAGGAGTTCAGTCTTCGACATGTTGAGCTTTAGGTGGCGGGCAGACATCCAGATGAAGATGTCCTGAAGGCAGGAGGAGATGCGAGCCTGGAGAGAGGGGGAGAGAGCAGGGGCAGAGATGGAGATCTGGGTGTCATCAGCATAGAGATGATAGTGGAAGCCGTGGGAGCGAATGAGGTCACCAAGGGAGTGCGTGTAGATTGAGAACAGAAGGGGACCAAGCACTGAACCTTGGGGAGCCCCCACAGTAAGAGGATGGGAGGGGGAGGAGGAGCCTGCAAAAGAGACTGAGAAAGAATGACCGGAGAGATAAGAGGAGAACCAGGAGAGGATGGAGTCTGTGAAGCCAAGGTCAGATAGCGTGTTGAGGAGAAGGGGGTGGTCCACAGTGTCAAAGGCTGCTTCCTCCCTTCAAAGCCCTACTGAGAGCTCACCTCCTCCAGGAGGCCTTCCCAGACTGAGCCCCCCTTTTCCTCTCCTCTTCCCCATCCCCCCTGCCCTATCTCCTTCCCCTCCCACAGCACCTGTATATAATAATAATAATGTTGGTATTTTTTAAGTGCTTACTATGTGCCAAGCACTGTTCTAAGCGCTGGGGAGGTTAAAAGGGGATCAGGTTGTCCCACGGGAGGCTTACACAATTTTAATCCCCATTTTACAGATGAGGTAACTGAGGCCCAGAGAAGTGAAGTGACTTGCCCAAAGTCGCACAGCTGACAATTGGTGGAGCTGGGATTTGAACCCATGACCATTGAATCCAAAGCCTGTGCTCTTTCCACTGAGCCACCTATATATGTTTGTACAGATTTATTACTCTATTTATTTCACTTGTACATATTTAATATTCTATTTATTGTGTTAATGATATGCATCTAGCTTTATTTCTATTTATTCTGACGACTTGACCACTGTCCACATGTTTTGTCTTGTTGTCTGTCTCCCCCTTCTAGACTGTGAGCCCATTGTTGGGTAGGGACCCTCTCTATATGTTGCCAACTTGTACTTCCCAAGTGCTTAGTACAGTGCTCTGCACACAGTAAGCGCTCAATAAATTTGATTGAATGAATGAATGAGGGAGAGGAAAGGGCAGATTTTAGCCAAGTCATGAAGGTCGAACCAACAGGCTGGGCCAGATCACTGCACCTAAATTCCAAGGGATATTTGTCAAACCTGGAGTGATTTGTGACTGGCCCTCCTTGCCCCAAGGCTCTGCTCAAGCAGTCTCCCCTTCCCTGAATCCTGCTTGCAGTTCAATTTTCTGTTGCAAGTGAAATCTTGCTTCACTGCCTTTCCAGGACAATTTAAGAGCTGATTCTTGTCATTTCTACAGCAGGGATAGTGTTCTTGAAGAACTTCGATGTATGGGAAACTAACACCCTTCCTAACTCCATCAAAACACTTGTCCCCTTCCTCCTTCATGCATTAAAAATAATAATAATAATAATAACGGTATTTGTTAAGCACCTACTATATGCCAAGCACTTTTCTAAGCGCTGGGGTAGATACAAGGTAATCAGGTTGTCTCACGTGGGGTTCACAGCCTTAATTCCCATTTTACAGATGATTTAACTGAGGCAAAGAGAAGTTAAGTGACTTCCCCAAAGTCACACAGCTGGTAAGTGGCAGAGACAGGATTAGAACCCACAACCTCTGACTCCTAAGCCTGCACTCTTTCCACTAAACCATGTT
Organism: Tachyglossus aculeatus; assembly: GCF_015852505.1. NCBI lineage: Eukaryota > Metazoa > Chordata > Mammalia > Monotremata > Tachyglossidae > Tachyglossus > Tachyglossus aculeatus. Next base: position 4,765,026 of record NC_052069.1, on the reverse strand, counting down.
GCTTCTGTAAGGGGCAGAATAATAGTTATAGTATTCCCTTCTAGACTGTGAGCCTGTTGTTTGGTAGGGACTGTCTCTGTTGCCGAATTATACTTTCCAAGTGCTTAGTACAGTGTTCTGCACACAGTGAATCACTGCCTTCTCCAGTCCAAGTGGGATGTGTCCACTGGAGAGTTTAGGGAGTGGTGTGGGACTGGAAGGGGAGATGAATAAGGGGAGCAATTTGAAGCGACGCATAAGCAGGTGGGAGAAGAGGAAAAGAGGGCTTAGCCATGGAAAGCCTCTTGGAGATGTACCTTCAATAAGGTTTTGAAGGTGAGGAGAGTCAGTGTCTGTTGGATTTTAGGAGGGGGGGCATTCCAGGTCTGAGGCAGGACGTGGCCCTGGGGTCGGTGGCGAGATAGACGAGATAGAGGTACAACTACAGACTTCTTCAAGTATTCACTTTCCCATGCCTTCTTCTCCACTGCTTTCAAACATGCTCACATCTCCCCTCTTAAAAAAAGCCCTCTTTTGATCCCAGGAATCCCTCCTGTTATCTCCCACCTTTCATTCCTCTCCAAACTAGTTGCCTCCATTTCCTTTCCTCCAGTTTTCTCCTTGACCTCCTCCAATCTGCCTTTTGTCCCCCTCACTCTATGGAAACTGCCCTCAAAAAGGTCACCCATGATCTTCTCCTTGCCAAATCCAATGGCCTCTACTCCATCCTAATCCTCCTCAGCCCTTCAGCTGCCTTCGACACTGTGGATAACCCCCTTCTCCTGGAAATGTTATCCAACCTCGGCTTAATTGACACTGTCCTATCCTAGTTCTCCTCATCACTCCGACTGCTCATTCTCAGTCCCTTTTGCGAACTCCTCCTCTGCCTCCCATCCCCCCTAACTGTGGGGGTCCCACAACACCCATTTACATCCATCTACACCCATTTCTTTGGAGAACTCATTCATTCCCACATCTTCAACTACCCTCTCTAAATAGATGATTCCCAAATCTTCCACTCCAGCCCTGACTTCTCTCCTCTGCTGTCTTGTATTTCCTCGTGCTTTTATGACACCTCTAATTGAATAATTTTCTTTGTTGGTTTGTTTTTCAGTGGTCTTTGTTCACCTGTCTACATGTTTTGTTTTGTTGTCTGTTTCCCCCTTCTAGACTATGAGCCCGTTGCGGGGTAGGGACCGTCTCTATTTGTTGCCGACTTGTACTTCCCAAGTGCTTAGTACAGTGCTCTGCACACAGTAAGAGCTCAATAAATATGATTGAATGAATGAATGAATGAATGAATATGCCAGACACTGTACTAAGCTCCTGAGTAGATACAAACTAATCAGGTTGGATACAACCCATATCCGACGTGAGGCTCACAGTCTTAATCCCCATTATGCAGATGAGGTAACTGAGGTACCAAGAAGTTGAGTGACTTTCCCAAGGTCACCCAGCAGACAAGTGGCGGAGCCAGGATCAGAGTCCAGGTTCTTCTGACTCACAGGCCTGGGCTCTTTCCATTCGACCGCACTGCTTTCCTAATAAAAATAGTAATAATAATAATAATAATAATAATAATAATAATAATAATAATAATGATGATGATGATGATGATGATAACTGTGGCATTTGTTAAGCATTTACTACGTGCCAGGGTGGATAAAAGCAAATTGGGTTGGACACAGTCCCCATCCTACATGGGGCTCACAGTCTTAATCTCCATTTGACAGAGCGCTCAATAAATATGATTGAATGAATGAACTTGTACATATTTATTTTATTTTGTTAATGTGTTTTGTTTTGTCTAGACTGTGAGCCTGCTGTTGGGTAGGGACCATCTCTAAATGTTGCCAACTTGTACTTCCCAAGCTCTTAGTACAGTGTTCTGCACACAGTAAGTGCTCAATAAATACGATTGATTGAATGAATGAATGAATGAATGAATGAGGTATGGAGGAGTGAAGTGACTTGCCCAAAGTCACACAGCAGACAATTTTCAGAACCGGGATTAATACCTAGATCCTTCTGATTCCCAGGCCCGTGCTCTATTCAGGGCTCCATGCTGCTTCTCAGTGGAAAGAGCCCAGGCTTTGGAGTCAGAGGTCATGGGTTCAAATCCCGGCTCCACCAATTGTCAGCTGTGTGACTTTGAACAAGTCACTTCACTTCTCTGGGCCTTAGTTACCTCATCTGGAATATGGAGATGAAGACTGAGCACCCCCGTGGGACAACCTGATCTCCTTGTAACCTCCCCAGTGCTTAGAACAGTGCTTTGCACCTAGTAAGCACTTAATAAATGCCATTATTATTATTATTAATTCATTTATCTGGATTGACGTCTTTCTCCCCCTCTAGAATGTAAGCTCACTGTGGGCTAGGAATGTGTCTGCTTATTGTTATCTGACTCTTCCAAGCGCTTAGTACAATGCTCCGTGCACAGTAAGCGCTCAATAAATACGATTGAATAGAATTCTCAGACCGCCCCCTCCTCCTCCCACCTCCTCCTATCCAAATGGTGTCATCAAAACATGTGTTGTAGCAGAAATATCTCTCGTTTGACTCATGGAGAAAATGGCTTTATTTGAAGTATCACTTGTACCCTAAGTGTCGGCCCCTCCCAAGGCATAAACCACCATCTGAGACTTTGCCAGCTCACCACTTCATATCACTAAATGTCCCCTCGTAGGTCTAAAAGACTTAGTCAGCTTATGAAGATGCATAATTCGCTCTCACAGAATTGGTTAATACACAAGGAAATCCTGGCTCAATTTGTTTCTTCTGTTCCTCAGGGAGCCGGGAAGAATTTCTCATGCAATTTCATCACCGAACTACTCACTGCAGAAAATCGATCATAGCTGCGGAGCCAGGTGTTCAAATCCGACTGTGGTTCTTGTCCCAAATTAAGGTTTTCCTTCTGTTTGACTCAATAAAACACTTAATTTGTTCAGCCTTGGCTGTCTTCTACATGAGACCTGAAAATCAGACTGGGTTTCCAAGACAATTATGTTCCAAAGTGCCCGTAGAGAAAACACTCAACAGTCTTGACTTGGAAAAAAAAGGGTCAGCAATGAGCGATTTCAGCAAGGCCAGCCACACAGCGAAGTAAGTAAGGCCTGAGTTCTAATTCCAGCTCTGCCACTTGTCAGATGTGTGACCTTGGGCAAGTCACCTTACTGTTTTTTTAATGATATTTGTTAAGCACTGACTATATGCAAAGCACTGTTCTAAGCACTGGGGGGTTACAAGGTGATCAGGTTGTCCCACACGGGGCTCACAGTCTTCATCCCCATTTTACAGGTGAGAGAACTGAGGCACAGAGAAGTTAAGTGACATGCCCAAAGTCACACAGCTGACAGTTGGAGCAGCCGGGATTTGAACCCATGACCTCTGACTCCAAAGCCCAGGCTCTTTCCACTGAGCCATGCTGCTTCTCTGGTATTTGTTAATGGTATTTGTTAAGTGCTTACTATGTACCAGGCACTGTAGTACACACTGGAGAAAATACAAGTTGAACAGATGGGACACAGTACCTGTTTTAGGGCTCACACTCTTCATCCCCATTTTACAGATGAGGTAACTGGGGCACAGAGAAATGAAGTGACTTGCCCAAAGTCCCATAACAGACAAGTGGCAGAGCCGGGATTAGAAACCATGCCCTTTTGACCCCCTGGCCCGGGCTCTATCCACTAGGCCACGCTGCTTCTCTGTGCCTCAGTTCCCTCATCTGTAAAATGGGTATTAAGACTGTGAGCCCCATGGGGGACATGGACTGTGTCCAACCTGACTACCTCATGTCTACCGATCGAGACCGTGAGCCCTACTTGGACACACTGTACTCCCCTCCTTCCCCTCTCCATCCCCCCCGCCTTACCTCCTTCCCCTCCCCACAGCACCTGTATATAGGTATGTATGTTTGTATGTATTTATTACCCTATTTATTTATTTATTTATATTTGTACATATTTATTCTATTTATTTTATTTTGTTAATACGTTTTGTTCTGTTCTCTGTCTCCCCCTTCTAGACTGTGAGCCCACTGTTGGGTAGGGACCATCTCTATATGTTGCCAACTTGTACTTCCCAAGCGCTTAGTACAGTGCTCTGCACACAGTAAGCGCTCAGTAAGTACGATTGAATGAATGAATGAATGAATGAATGAATGAATGAATGAATGAATGAATAAGCGCTAAGATGCATACAAGCAAATCGGGTTGGACACAGTCTCCGTCCCACTCAGAGCTCATAGTCTTGATCGATAGATACAAATGTTCTTAAGCACTTAGCAAATGCCATAATTATTCTTACCCTAGCGTCTTAGAACAGTGCCTGGCACATGGTAAGAGCTTAACAAATACAATTAAAAAAAAATCAGCGAGATTTTTTTTGGTTCCCTTGACTGCTCTCCACGGTGCATCCTGTCAGCAAACACAGTCACATCCTATCCCCCGAGAATCGGGGAGCTTAGGTGGGAGTGAGAGGTGGCATTCTCCATAGAAGCTTCCTGGATGACTGGCGTTTTGACAGATTTTCCATCTGGATAAATCAGCAGGGCAGAGAGTGTAGCTGAGCAGAAAGAACACAGATCTGAGAGTCAGGAGAGCTGGGTTCTAACCCCAGATCTAGCCTAGCTGTATGGCCTTGGGCAAGTCATCGAATCTTTCCGTGCCTCGGTTACCTCACCTGTAAAATGTGGGGATGGGTTATAATAATAATAATAACCATGGTGTTTGTTAACCATTTCTTCTTCTTATTATTGCATTTGTTAAGCACTTACTATGTGCCAAGCACTCTTCTAAGCAGGGTTAGATACAAGGTAATCAGTTTGTCTCACGTGGGGCTCACAGTCTCAATCCCCATTTTACATTTGAGGTAACTGAGGCACAGAGAAGTGAAGTGACTTGCCCAAAGTCACACAGCTGACAAAGGGTGGAGTTGGGATTTGAACCCATGACCTCTGCCTCCAAAGCCCGTGCTCTTTCCACTAAGCCATGCTGCTTCTCTAATTATGTGCCAGGCACTGTACTAAGCTCTGGAGTGGATACAAGCAAATTATCATTATTATTATTAATCACACTTTTTGAGCACTAACTGTGTGCAAAGCTCTGTACTAAGCAGTTAGCACTGTTTGGACACTGTCACTGTCCCAGCTGGGGCTCACAGTTTCAATCCCCATTTTCCAGATGAGGCCCAGGGAAGGGAAGTGATTTGCCCAAGGTCACACAGCAGACAAGTGATGGAGTCGGGATTAGAACCCATGATCTTCTGACTCTCAGGCCTGTGCTCTAAGCCATTACATCATGCTGATTCTTGAGCCTGGATGGGACAGGGTCTGGGTTCAAATCAATCAATCAATCGTATTTATTGAGCGCTTACTGTGTGCAGAGCACTGTACTAAGCGCTTGGGAAGTACAAGTTGGCAACACATAGAGACAGTCCCTACCCAACAGTGGGCTCACAGTCTAAAAGATGGATGATCTTCTGCTTCCCAGTGCTTAGCAGAGTGCTTGGCAGCTAGTAATGCCTTTAATAATAATGATGATGATGCTATTATTCTTATTTTTCCCACAAAATCTCACATTGGTGCTGTTGTGTTCATCTCAGAAGAGTATAGACTTTGAAAAGTCCTATTTGATAATAATTATAATAATAATGATAATAATGGTGGGATTTGTTAAGCACGTACTGTGTGCAAAGCCCTGTTCTAAGCACTGGGGTAATCAGTTTGGACACAGTCCCTGCCCAACATGGGGCTCACAGTCTTAATCCCCATTTTACAGATGAGGCAACTGAGGCACAGAGAAGTTAAGTGGCTTGCCCAAGGTCACACAGCAGACAAGTGATGGAGCTGGGATTAGAACCCATGTCCTCTGACTCTGATACCTGCAGACAATCAGATCCTTCAGCTTTGTAATAATTGCCCCCACACAGTCTCTTTGATTCTGCTGTTTTATCTCACATCCAGCCTACCCTAGGAAGCAGCGTGGCTTCATGGCAAGAGCTCAGGCCTGGGAATCAGAAGATCATGGGTTCTAATCTCAGCTCTGCCACACGTCTGCCGTGTGACCTTGGGAAAGTCACTTAATGTCTCTGTGCCTCAGTTACCTCATCTCTAAAATGGGGCTTAAGAGTGTGAGCCCTAAGTGAGATAGAGACTGTGTCCAAGCTGATTAACTTGTATCTATCCCAATGTTTAGAACAGTGCTTGGCACATAATAAGGGTGGAACAAGCCCCATAATTTCCACTTGAGACTGTAGAATACTCTCCCAGATCTATCACCCTCTAAGAATACTTCTATATATGTATGTCTGTGGGAGCTCTATGTGGGATTGTGCTTCGTGCTTTCATAAGAGGTTTTCTTTTTATTATTACAGGTATTTGTTACGCACTTATTATGTGCCAGACGCAGTACTAAGCACTCGGGTAAATACAAATTGATTGGGTTGGACACAAAGCATGTCCCACATGGGGCTCAAAGTCTTAATCTCCATTTTATAGAAGAGAAAACTGAGGCACATAGAAGTTAAGTGACTTGTCCAAGGTCACACAGCATGCAATGGGTCATCTATCTATCTTTCTAATCTCCCCTTCATGGTCTTTCCCTGACTCTACTTCCATTTCTGAATTAATTATGGGAATCCCTCAAATTCCGGGTGATCTTCTCTTCTCCACATGACTTACTGGAAAGTGCACGGGCTTGGGAGTCAGAGGTTGTGGTTTCTAATCCTGGCTCCGCCGCTTGTCAGCTGTGTGACTTTGGGCAAGTCACTTCACTTCTCTGTGCCTCAGTTCCCTCATCTGGAAAATGGGGATTAAGACTGTGAGCCCCACGTGGGATAACCTGTTTACCTTGAACCTATCCCAGTGCTTAGAACAGTGCTTGGCACGTAGTAAGCGCTTTAAAATTACCATTATTATTATTCTCTCTTCCTTGGGGGGCTCTTCCACCCCCACAGATTCAACTACCATCTTTACACCACTGATGCCCACATTTACCTCTCCAACCCTGACCTCTCCTCATTCTCTACAATAATAATTATTGTTACTCTGTATTAAGCCCTGTTCTAAGCTTGAAGTTAATAAAGTTAGACACAGTCCCTGTCCCCATTTTACAGAGGAGGAAACTGAGACACAGAGAAGTTAAGTGACTTGCCCAAAGTTACCCAGTGAGCAAGTGGCAGAGCAGAGATTAGAACCCAATCTCACAATTTCTCTTCCTCCCTGATGTCTCAACAGCACCTTGAGTCTAAAAATAGCTAAATGTCTAAAATGTCTAAATGTATATATGTCTAAAAACATCTACTCATTTATCCTTTGACTCCTCCATTAGATTGTAAGCTCTTCAAAGGCAGGGATCATTTCTACTAACTGGTATATTGTATTCGGCCACATGTTCAGTACAGAGCTCTGCACAAATTGAGTGCTCAACAAATCTCACTGACTGATTCCATTTTTGTGCCATCGACCGCTGTGATGCTTTCTTCTTTTTCCTTTCCTATCTTGTGGACATCTTGGTTTGTCGCTTTCCTCCATCCAAATGCGAGCTCCTTGAACCTGTGAGCTTGCGAGAGAGGTATTGTTTCTCTTATTCCACGGAACTCTCCCAAATAGGTGCTCAAAAAAATCTACCAATTGATTGACAGGTTCTTGCATTAGAAAGCACTGTGAGACACTGTGAGGCACTGGCATGCTAACTAGTTACAGGATGCCCCCGCCCCCCTAACCACCCTCCAAGCTAGTGCTAACCTTCTCATTGGGCCTCCATCTCGCCTGTCACCTGTATATATGTATATATGTTTGTACATATTTATTTATTTATTTATTTTACTTGTACATATCTATTCTATTTATTTTATTTTGTTAGTAAGTTTGGTTTTGTTCTCTGTCTCCCCCTTTTAGACTGTGAGCCCACTGTTGGGTGGGGACTGTCTCTATATGTTGCCAACTTGTACTTCCCAAGTGTTTAGTAAGTGCTCAGTAAGCGCTCAATAAATACGATTGATTGATTGATTGATTGATTGTCTCACCGCCGACCCCTGGCTCAAGTCCTATCTCCAGCCTGGAATGCCCACCCTCCCCAAATCCTACAGAAAATGACTCTCCCCCTGTTCAAACACTTATTGAAGGCCCATCTCCTCCAAGAGGCCTTCCCAGACTAAGCCCCACTTTTCCTCATCTTCCACTCCCTTCTGTGTCACCCTGATTTGTTCCCTTCTCTCTTCCCCGCTCCCAGCTCCACACCACTTATGTCCATATCTGTCATTTTATTTATTTGCTTTGATGTCTGTCTCCCCCACTCTAGACTTTAATCTTGTTCATTCAATTGTATTTATTGAGAGCTTACTGTATGCAGAGCACTGTACTAAGTGCTTGGAAAGTACAACTAGGCAATAAATAGAGACAATCCCTACCCAACAACAGGCTCACAGTCTAGAATTGGGGAGACAGACAACAAAACAAACCAAAACAAGCAGACAGGCATCAATAGCATCAATAGTGTGTTGTGGGCAGGGAATGTGACTGTTTATTGTTATGTTGTCCTCTTAGTGCAGTGCTCTGTGCACAGTAAGCGCTCAATAAATATGATTAAGTGAATGAATGAATGAAAGTGAATGGAAGCACCTTACACATTATGCAATGTTAGGACAGAGCAGACAAGATTGCTTCAGAGGCTTTTGATAGGGCTAATTTGGTAAGGTATCTGTGAGTACCTATGCTTAGGTCAGTGCTTTCTCTAATTGGCTTCTCCATCTAGTTGACCTTTATTCAATCAATCAAAGCTACTTTCTGAGCACTTACCATGTGCAGAGCGCTGTAATAAGCATTTATTTATTTATTTTATATTAGTTTCTGTTTCCCCCTCTAGACTGCAAGCCCACTGTGGGCAGGGAGTATGTCTGTTTATTTATTCATTCATTCATTCAATCACAATTTTTGAGCGTTAACTGTGTGTAGAGCACTGTACTAAGCACTCGGAAAGTACAGTTCAGCAACAGAGACAATCCCTACCCAACAACTGGCTCACAGTCTAGAAAAGGGGAGACAAGCAACAAAATAAGACAAAACAAGTAGACAGGCATCAGTAGCATCAAGATAAATAAATAGAATTATAGATATGTACTCATTAATAAAATAAATAGAATTATTAATATGTACATATATACGCAAGTGCTGTGGGGTGGGGAGGGAATCAGGCAATGGGGAGGGAAGGAGGAGCAGAGGAAAAAGGGGGCTCAGTCTGGGAAGGCCTCCTGGAGGAGTAGGGCTTTTAAGGGAGGAAGAGAGCTAGTTTGTTGGATGTGAGGCAGGAGGGCATTCCAGGCCAGAGGTAGGACGTGGGCCGGGGGTCGATGGTGGGACGGGGAGAAGGAGGCCCAGTGAGGAGGTTAGTGGCACCAGAGGAGTGGAGGGTGTGGGCTTGGATGGAGAGGAGAGAAGGGAGGGGAGGTAGAAGGGGGCAAGGGGTTGGACAGCTTTGAAGCCAATAGTGAGAAGTTTATTGTTTATTGTTATACTGAACTCTCCCAAGCACTTAGTACAGTGCTTTGCACATAGTAAACACTTAATAAACACCATCATTATTATTATTACAGTGCTTTGCACATGGCTAGCATGCAAAAAATACAGTTGAATGAATAAATGAATTGGGATTGAGTTTGTAGATAAAATCCCTACACTCAAGGAATTTACAATCATCAAAGACACTACTGATAATGCAGTTCAGATATTGTAACAAACCCATGCTTTGATTTTACACTGGAAATGAATCCTCACAATATAGACTTTTCACTTAGGTTCATTTGACTTTTGTTCAGTGATCTGAATCCAAACAGTCCTATTCAGCCTAATGGAAACTGCAATTCTATTGACAGGAACTGAGATCTCTGTAATGACTCCAGCCTTCTGTGTGCAGTGTGTTGTGAAATACTGAGAAAGAGTCAGATGTTTCTGTATTTGTTTGTAACAATAACACAGCCAATCATTTGGATTGGGCCACATTTTCTCAGGCAATTACTCTCTGGGAGGACACTGATCCTTTGGAAGAAAAGCAGCATGGCCTAGTAGAAAGCACAGAGATCTGGTAATTAGAAGACCTGGGTTCTAATCCTGGTTCCACCACCTTCCTGTGGTGTGACAATGGGCAAGTCATTAAGTTTCTCTGAGCCTCAGTTTTCTCATATTTTAAATGAATATTGGAAGCAGCATGGAGAATTGAATAGACCCCGGGCCTGCGAGTCAGAAGGTCATGGGGTCTAATAATAATAATGATAATGATGGCATTTATTAAGCCTTACTCTGTGCAAAGCTCTGTTCTAAGTACTGGGGAGGTTACAAGGTGATCAGGTTGTCCCACATGGGGCTCACAGTCTTAATCCCCATTTTACAGATGAGGGAACTGAGGCCCGGAGAAGTTGTGACTTGCCCAAAGTTATGCAGTTGACAGTTGGTGGAGCAGGGATTTGAACCCATGACCTCTGACGCCAAAGCCCTGGCTCTTTCCACTGAGCCATGCTGCTTCTCCGCCACTTGTCTGCTGTGTGACCTTGGGCAAGTCACTTCCCTCATCTGCAAAACAGGAGTCCTTAGGGAGCAACTTTAAGAGAAGAACTCTCAAAGTTGGGAAATTTTCCCTCACTAAGCCCCACCTCTCTCATCCTCCAGATCTTCTGATCAGGTTACAAGACATGGAAGGCCACTAAATTCCCAACTCTCTCTCCTTTCCCTTTTCCCTCTTCCTCTCTCTCCCATACTTCCTCCCTTGTAGAAATGTCGGGGAGGGAAAAAAAAAATCAAAGGCTTAGTCAGGATGGAATTCCTCCTACCCCTTCTCCTCCCCCATTTCCTCTCCCTTCCCTCTCCACCCTTTTCTCTCTTCTCCTAACCCCCTTCTCTCTCTCCTCTTTCACATCTCTGGGCCTTGGTTACCTCATCTGTTAAAAGGGGATGAAGAGTATGAGGCCCACGTGGGACAACATAATTACCTTTTATCTTCCCCAGTGCTTAGAACAGTGCTTGGCACATAGTAAGAACTTAACAAACACTACAATAATAACAATAAAAATTATCTGGGCCTCAGTTATCTCATCTGGAAAATGGGGATTGAGACTATGAGTCCCAGGTGGGACAGGAACTGTATCCAACTCGATTTGCTTGTATCCACCCTGGCGCTTAGTACAGTGCCTGACACATAGTAGGTGCTTAACAAATACCACAATTATTATTACTACCTGTTGGTTCTACCCTTTAGAATGTGAGCCCCAGTGGCTGTTCTGTTCAGATTTACTATAATGCTTGTTTCGAATTAAGAACTTTACAAGCACCACAATGAAACATATTTGAAAAAGCGTAATCCTCCCTGGCACTAAAAATCCTCTTAGTAAATTTAATCAATTAATTGTACTTATTGTGTGCAGAATTAAATTATTCTTTTAACCTCAGTGGTCTGAGCAAAGAGTCATTTTCTCCTAAAGTGCTCACCACCTGGATGGTGTGTTGGGGGTGAAGGAGACCACCCCAAAACTGAGACTCTTTGCCTGTTTTTCAGAAGCAGCGTGGCTCAGTGGAAAGAGCCCGGGCTTGGGGGTTAGGTGTCATGGATTCTAATCTTGGCTCCACCACTTGTCAGCTGTGTGACTTTGGGCAAGTCACTTCACTTCTCTGTGCCTCAGTGACCTCATCTGTAAAATGGGGATGAAGACTGTGAGCCCCAATTGGGACAATCTGATCACCCTGTATCCCCCCCAGCGCTTTGAACAGTTCTTCGCACATAGTAAGCGCTTAACAAATACCATCATTATTATTATCATTATTTAACTTTCACTGTATTTTGAAGAACACTAGCCCTCTGGTGATTTAATACATCCACCTCACCCCCTTATCTCAGCTACAGATTTCTTGAATCAATTGAAAACAGTTGGGCCTAAAAATACCTTTCAAAGGTTACATTTGTAGATCCGTATTTCTCAAAGGCACTATTTAAATATTACCATGTTAATCTCCTTAAAACCGAAGCCTATTAAGAAAATCACAATCGACTTCAGGGTTCCGCAGAGTTGCCAGCAGGGGATGGGACTTGGACAAAACAGTTTCTGGAGTGGCTGTGACCCGAAAACTTTGGGATTCCATCAAAAACCTTTCATGGGCACCTAATTACAGGCTAGAACCTCTTTTAAAGGCGCATTAAATTTGAGTTAAAATCATCAGACTGCAAGGGGGCCGGGATGGAAAATGTCACTAGGAGTATCACCTATTGCTCAAACCATTGTGTTGGGGGCATGATTCATTATTAAGTACTTACGATGAGCTAGCACTGTGCAAAAATGCAGGGATAAATACCAGATGATCAGGTGATGAGATCAGACATAGACCATATTCCAAAGAGCTACCAAGTCTAAGGGGAAGGCGGGAGAGGAGAGCAGAGGCCTCAACTCAACAGTAAAGATAATCTCCCTGCTTCCTTCCTCTTAGACTGTGAGTTCCATGTGGAACAGGGAATTTATCAATCTGGTCAATTTATCAGAGTGACCTGGAGAAGCAGTGTGGCCTAGTGGAAAGAGCCCGGACCTCGGAGTCAGAGGACCTAGGTTCTTATCCCTGCTCCGTCACTCATCTGTCGTGCGACCTTGGACATGTCACTTAACTGTTCTGTGCCTCAGTTCCCCCATCCACAAAATGGCATTTCAAAACATGAGACACACCGTGGCTTAGTGGACAAAGCCCGGGCTTGGGAGTTGGAGTTCAGGGGTCCTAATCTTGTTTCTGCCACTTGTCAGCTGTGTGACTTTGGGCAAGTCACTTAGCTTCTCTGGGCCTCAGTTCCCTCATCTGGAAAATGAAGATGAAGCCTGTCAGCCCTATGTGGGACAACCAGATGACCTTAAATCTACCCCAGAATTTAGAACAGTGCTTGGCTCATAGTAAGCACTTAACAAATACCATCATCATCATCAAAACATGTTCTCCCTCCTACTTAGACTATGAGCCCTGTGTGGAACCTAATTATCTTCACTTTATAGAACAATCAATCAATCAGTGGTTTTTATTGAGGGCTTACTATGTGCAGAACACTGTACTAAGCTCTTGAAAAGGTACAATACAACAGAAGTAGCAGATACATTCCCCACTCACAAGCAGTCAATCAATCATATTTACTGAGCGCTTACTGTGTGCAGAGCACTGTATTAAGCACTTGGGAGACTACGATATAACAGAGTTGGTAATAATAATAATGACATTTATTAAGCTCTTACTATGTGCAAAGCACACATTCCCTGCCCACAACAAGCTTTTATCTACAGTGGGAGATAGACATTCATATAGATAAATAAATTATGTATATGTGCATAAGTGTTGTGGAGTCAAGGATGGGGTGGAGAGATCTTGGTGTCCTTGGGCAGATCTCTGTCCTGGGGGATTCATTCATTCAATCAAATTTATTGAGCACTTACTGTGTGCAGAGCACTGTACTAAGTGCTTGGGAAGTACAAGTAGGCAACATATAGAGATGGTCCCTACCCCACAATGGGCTCACAGTCTAGAAGGGGGAGACAGACAACAAAACAAAACACGTAGACAGGTGTCACAAACATCAGAATAAATAGAATTATAGCTATATGCATAGCATTAATAAAATAAATAGAGTAGTAAATATGTACAAGTAAAATAAATAGAGTAATAAATATGTACAAATGTATGCAAGTGCTGTGGGGAGGGGAATGTGGTAGGGTGGGGGGGATGGGGAGGAGGAGAAGAAAAGGGGGGCTCAGTCTGGGAAGGCCTCCTGGAGGAGGTGAGCTCTCAGTAAGGCTTTGAAGGGATGATGGATGGCTTGCGTCAGTTTCTGAGGCCTCTCAGTGGAAAAATCTAGGCATCGTTGGGCAGATCTCTGTCCCAGGCAAACAAGACTGTCAGCTTATCATGGGGAGGGAATGTATCTGCTTAACATTATTCAGTATTCATTTATTCAATCGTATTTATTGAGCACTTACTGCGTGCAGGGCACTGAACTAAGCACTTACCCTCCCAAGAGCTTAGTACTGTGCTCTGCAAACAGGAAACGCTCAAGAAATATGGCTGACTGACTGACAGAACGAAGAACTGGGAATGGAGGAGTCATTTGTGGAGGAAATAGGAGGATAAGGACGATATAATAAGTGCCAAGTATTGGTCTAAAAGGGAGCGTAGAGACAAGACTCTGGAGTGAGATACTGCACTGGCGTAATGCTAGGGCTCTCAGTCTGAGAGGGAGTCAGTCAGTCAGTGAGCCAATTGTATTCATTGAGCACTTACCATATGTAGAGAACTGAACTAAGTAAAAGTAATAATAATAATAATAATAATAAAATAATAGTAGTATTTGTTAAGCCCTTACTATGTACCAAACCCTGTTCTAAGCACTGGGGTAGATACAAGGTTATCAGGTTGTCCCCAGCAGGGCTCACAGTCTTTAATCCCTATTTTAAAGATGAAGGAACTGAGGCACAGAGAAGTTAAGTGACTTGCCCAAAGTCACACAGCTGATATGTGGCAGGGTCAAGATTTGAACCCATAACCTCTGACTTCCAGCCCATGCTCTTTCCACTAAGCCATGCTGCTTGTCTAATGAGGTAACTGAGACACCAAGAGGTTAAGTGGCTTGCCCAAGATCACACAGCAGATGAGTGGTAGAGCCAGGATTAGAACACATGTCCTAATGGAGAAGCAGTGTGGCTCATTGGAAAGAGCACGGGCTTTGGAGTCAGAGGTCATGGGTTCGAGTCCCGACTCCACCACATGTCCGCTGTGTGACCTTGGTCAAGTCACTTAACTTCTCTGAGCCTCAGTTCCCTCGTCTGTAAAATGGGGATTAAGACTGTGTGCCCCACGTGGGACAACTTGATCACCTTGTATCCCCCCCAGCGCTTAGAACAGTCCTCTGCACATAGTAAGTGCTTAACAAATGCCATTATTATTATTATTATTATTATTATGTCCTCTGACTCCTAAACCCGGGCTCTTTCCACTGAGCCCTGCTGCTTCTCTAACTGCTTGGGACAGTACAATATAGCAATATAAAAGACACACTTCCAGCCCACAATGAGCTTATACTCTAGAGGGGGAGACAGACATGAATAGAAATAAATAAATTACTTCAATAAACATGATTAATAAATAAATAAATTAGGGAGGGGGAGCAGATGCCTAGGCCTCTTTTCACATTTGAGGAAACTGAGGCCCAGAGAGTTTAAGGGACTTTCCCAAAGTCACAGAGCAGGCAAAGAGGAGAAAGTCAGAACTAGAACCCAGGTCTTCTGCCTCCCAGTTCTGTGTCCTATCTAGGAGGTCACGCTGCCACCCCCAATCATTCATTCATTCAATTGTATTTCCTCAACACTTACTGGGTGCAGGGTACTACACTAAGCGCTTGGGCGAGTACAGTACAACAATAAACAGTGACAATCCCTCCCAACTACAAGTGTACACTCTGGAGGTAATGGGGTGGGGGGGAAGACAGACATGGATACAAATGAACAGATATCAATACAAATAAATAAAATTACACATGTACACATATAATAATGATAATGATGATGGTATTTGTTAAGCGCTTACTCTGTGCAAAGCACTGGTCTAAACACTGCGGGAGATACAAGGTGATCAGGTTGTCCCACGTGGGGCTCACAGTCTTATTCCCCATTTTCCAGATGAGGGAACTGAGGTCCAGAGAAGTGAAGTGACTTCCCCAAAGTTACCCAGCTGACAAGTGGCGGAGCCGGGATTAGAACCCACTCCCTAGCCCGGGCTCTTAATAATAATAATGATAATAATGGTATTTATTAAGCACTTACTATATGCAAAGCACTGTTTTAAGCACTGGTGAGGTTACAAGGTGATCAGGTTGTCCCCCGTGGGGCTCACAGCCTTAATCCCCATTTTACAGATGAGGTAACTGAGGCACAGAGAAGTTAAGTGACTTGCCCAAGGTCACACAGCTGACAATTAGTGGAGTCGGGATTCGAACCCATGACCTCTGACTCCAAAGCCTGGGCTCATTCCACTGAGCCACACAGCTTCACTGAGCCATGCTGCTTAGCCATCCCCCTATCATCTCCAGACTACCTTTATGGTCCTTTGAGAAGTGGCCCGAATTTTTCCTATATTTTCTCCCGGTTGTAGTTATGGATAGGAAGATGAGCAGATTCAAATCCAGTCCACCTGAGTTTTCTGAAAGGCACCGGATACAAAAAAATTTCTTTGCATCCCTCTTTACCCAGTGGATTTTTCATTAGGGGCATCACACACAAGGTGTAGAAAATGACAGCGAGGGGAGACATAAACTTAGAGGAAGGTTGGGGAGTCTTCCGCAATCCGGGCTCAAGTGACTTCTGGGAAAAAGGGAAAGACTTTGGATTCTTAGATCTCACCTAACATATTCCAAAGCAGCTCAGGTATTAAGCCAATCTCTCATGGAAATAATAATAATAGAAATAATCATGATGGCATTTATTAAGTGCTTACTATGTGCCAAGCACTGATTCTAAGTGCTGGGGTAGATACATGGTAATCAGATTGTCCCAAGTGCAGCTCACAGTCTTAATCCCCATTTGACAGATGAGGTAACTGAGGCACAGAGAAGTGAAGTGACTTGCCCAAAGTCACAAAGCAGATAAAAGGAGGAGCTGGGATTACAACTCATGACCTCTGACTCCCAAGCCCGGACTCTTTCCACTGAGCCATGCTGCTTGTACAGAGGTGACTTTGGACTGCTGTTCAAATGTGTCCTGGGCTGGTTTTCTGATCCAATCCCTTTCAATTAATTTTTTATGGTATTTTTTAATAATAATTTAGAAATTCAAATCATGGCATTTGGTAAGTGCTTACTATGTGCCAAGCCCTGTCCTAAGCACTGAGGTAGATACAGGGTAATCAAGTTGTACCAGGTGGGGCTTACACTTTTAATCCCCATTTACAGATGAGGGAACTGAGGCACAGAATAGTTAAGTGACTTGCCCAAGGTCACACAGCGGACAAGTGGTGGAGCCGGGATTAAAACGCACACAGCGGACAAGTGGTGGAGCCAGGATTAGAACCCACGCTCTGAGACTCCCAAACCCAGGCTCTTTCCACTAATCCATGCTGCTTTCCAATAATAATGATATTTGTTAAGCACTTACTATGTGCCAGGCACTGTACTAAGCACTGAGGTGGATATAGGCAAATTGGGTTGGACACAGTGCTTTGTCCCAAGTGGGGCTCACAGTCTCAATCCCCATTTTACAGATGAGGGAACTGAGGCACAGAGAAGTGAAGTGACTTGACCAAGGTCACACAGCAGACAAATGGCAGGTCCAGGATTAGAACCCTTGACCACTGTATTAAGAGCTTGGGGGAGTACAATATAACAATAAACAGGCACATTCCCTGCCCAAAATGAGTTTACCCTGGGTTCTAATCCCAGCTCCACCACTTCTCTGCTGTGTGACCTTGGGCAAATCCCTTCACTTCTCTGTGCCTCAGTTCCCTCATCAGTAAAATGAGGATTAAAAGTGTGAGTCCCATGTGCGATGGCAACTGTGTCCTATCTGATGATCTTATATCTACCCCAGTGCTTATTACAGTGCCTGGCACATAGTAGTCGCTTAGAAGCAGCATGGCATATTGGATAGAGCCCGGGCCTGGGAGTTTAGAAGGACCTGAGTTCTAATCCTGGATCCTCCACTTGTCCACTGTGTGACCTTAGGTAACTCATCATCATCATCAATCGTATTTATTGAGCACTTACTGTGTGCAGAGCACTGTACTAAGCGCTTGGGAAGTACAAGTTGGCAACATAAAGAGACGGTCCCTACCCAACAGTGGGCTCACAGTCTAAAAGGGGGAGACAGAGAACAAAAGCAAACATACTAACAAAATAAAATGAATAGAATAGATATGTACAAGTAAAATAAATAAATAAATAGAATAACAAATATGTACAAACATATATACATATATACAGGTGCTGTGGGGAAGGTAAGGAGGTAAGACGGGGGAATGGAGGGGGGACGAGGGGGAGAGGAAGGAGGGGGCTCAGTCTGGGAAGGCCTCCTGGAAGAGGTGAGCTCTCAGTAGGGGTGAGCTCTCAGTAGGGAGTAGTAAGTCTCTTCATTTCTCTGTGCCTCAGTTTCCTCATCTGTGAAATGGGGATTAAGACTGTCAGCCCCACTTGGGACAGGGACTGTGTCCAACCTGATGACCTTGTATCTACCCCAGTGCTTAGTACAGTACCTGGCACAAATACCACAATCATTACATCAAGTAAAAACTCCTCACACTTGCCTTCAAGGCCATCCATCCCCTCACCCCCTCCTCCCTCACGTTCCTTCTCTCCTTCTCCATCGCAGCCCGTACCCTCTGCTCCTCTGCCATGGCTCGCCTCCTCACTGGGCCTCCTTCTCTCCTGTCCCGCCATCGACCCCCGGCCCACGTCATCCCCCTTGAGCTGGAATGCCCTCCCTCTGCACATCCACCAAGCTAGCTCTCTTCCTCCCTTCAAGGCCCTACTGAGAGCTCACCTCCTCCAGCAGGCCTTCCCAGACTGAGCCCCCTTTTTCCTCTCCTCCTCCCCATCCCCCCGCCCTACCTCCTTCCCCTCCCCACAGAACCTGTGTATATATTTGTACAGATTTATTACTCTGTTTATTTTACTTGTGCATATTTACTATTTATTTTGTTAATGATGTGCATATAGCTTTAATTCTGTTTGTTCTGACGATTTTGACACCTGTCTACATGTTTTCTTTTGTTGTCTGTCTCCCCCTTCTAGACTGTGAGCCCATTGTTGGGTAGGGACTGTTCTCTATATGTTGCCGATTTGTACTTCCCAAGCACTTAATACAGTGATCTGCACACAGTAAGCACTCAATAAATACAATTGAATGAATTACATAATCCCATCCACCATGTCTGACACTGGAAACCTATTTATAATCATCCTCAGCACTCAAGAATATAAGTTTCTTTAATCATGTGTCCCAAATTCCCTTTGAAATAGCTTTTATGTCTGTCTTCCCTGTTGGAGTATAAGCCCTTCGTGGGTAGGGAGCATTATCATTCCTTCATTTGATACTTGGCATGTGCTTAGTAAAGTGCCTTCCATCCTGTCTGGTCTTGTTTTATGCCATCAAGTCATCTCTGACCCATCGTGACGCCACAGATACATCTCTCCCAGAAGGCCCTGCTTGCCATCTGCCATCGTTCCGGTAATGGATCCGTACAGTTTTCTTGGGAAAAAATCTGGAAGTGGTTGACCATTGCTTCCTTCCGCACAGTAAACTTGAGTCTCCGCTCTGGACTCTCTCCCCTGCCGCTGCTTCCCGGCACAGGGGAGTTTTTACCTGTAGCAGATTGCACTGTAGGCACTCAATAAATAATGGTACTCTACTCCACTTCAGCTAATTCTAGAAGGAGAGCCTAAGAAGAAATACTGAATTCCACATTCCTGTCAGAATTTTAACTTCTCCAGTAACAAGAAAACCAAAAAATTCATTACTTCTCTGAATTGACCTTTCCATTGTCTACTATTCCTTTTTCCTAAGGGCTTGAGAACTTTTGAAGGGCTTGAGAAACCCCCCCGACACCCCCCACCTCCCCCCTCTAGACTGTGAGCCCACTGTTGGGTAGGGACTGTCTCTATATGTTGCCAGCTTGTACTTCCTATGCGCTTAGTACAGTGCTCTGCACACAGTAAGCACTCAATAAATACAATTGATTGATTGATTGATTTTGATTTCCTTTTACCTGTTTCACCCTCATTCTCCTTCATAAATATATTATAAATCATTATGTATTATAAATAATATTAATGTCAGTCTCCCCCCTAGACTGGAATTTCGTTGTGGGTCTACAGAGTCCATCAACTCTGTTTTTTGGTGCTCTCCAACATGCTTAATACAGTGCAGTGCTCAATAAATATCACTGATTGATTGATTGGGTGATTCTTTCATTCAATTGTATTTATTGAGCGCTTACTGAACACTGTACTAAGCGCTTGAAAAGTACAATTCCCTAACATATAGAGACAGTCCCTACCCAACAATGGGCACACAGTCTAGCAGGTCAATACCATCAAAATAAATAGAATTATAGATATATACACATCATTAATAAAATAGAGTAATAAATATGTACAAATATAAACAAGTGATGTGGGGAGGGGAAGGGGGTAGGGCACAGGGAGGGAGTTGGGGTGATGGGGAGAGGAGGAGGAGCAGAAGATAAGTGGGGGCTCAGTCTGGGAAGGCCTCTTGGAGGAGGTGAGCTCTCAGTAGGGCTTTGAAGGGAAGAAGAGAGCTAGATTGGTGGAAGTGTGGAGGAAGGGCATTCCAGGCCAGAGGCAAGATGGGGACCAGGGGTCGATGGCGGGATAGGCGAGAAGAAGGCCCAGTGAGGAGGTGAGCGGTGGCAGAGGAGCGGAGGGTGCGGGCTGGGATGGAGAAGGAGAGAAGAGAGGTGAGGTAGGAGGGCGTGAGGGGATGGCAGCTTTGAAGCCGAGAGTGAGGAGTTTTTGCTTCATGCGAAGGTTGATAGGCACCTACTGGAGATTTTTGAGGAGGGGAGTGACATGCCCAGATCGTTGATTCTCTCATAGCAGCACGATTGATTCAGGACAAAAGTCATCTTGCTAATGCATCTATCACTTCAAGAATTACTGCACTGGGGGCTTTGTTCTCTTTCATCTTGGTTCAAATTCATAACTCCTACGGCGCATTGAATCTAAAGGATTTTTCAGTAAAATAGCTGTCAAGACACAAGCAGATTCTGGAAATCTGGCTCTACCTGGGCCAGATTTCTGACTCATTCTCCATCCTGATTCAACCCCTTCATGGCAGGGAGAACCCTTTTAAAATGATCGGGTGCAAAATAAAATGAAAAACTAGTTCTCTGAGAAGTGTGACCTAGGCCATAGAAGCATCTTGGCCTAGGGAAAGGAGCACAGGTCTGAGAGTCAGAAGGACCTGGGTTCTAATCCCAGCAACGCCACCTATCAGCTGCGTGACTTTGGGTAAGTCGCTTCACTTCTCTGTGCCTCAGTTCCCTCATCTGGAAAATGGGGATTAAAACTGTGAGCCCCACGTGGGACAACCTGATTACCATGTATCTACCCCAGCACTTAGAACAGTGCTTGGCACATAGTAAGCACTTAACAAATACCATCATTATTATTCTAATCCCCACTCTGCACACCTCTGCTGTGTGACCTTGGGCAACTCACTTCACTTCTCTGAGTCTCAGTTACCTCACAATAATAATAACAATTTTGGTATTTGTTAAGCGCTTACTATGTGCCAAGCACTGTTCTAAGCTCTGGGGGAGATGCAAGATAATCAGGTCGTCCCACATGGGGCTCACAGTCTTAACCCCCATTTTCCAGATGAGGCAACTGAGGCACAGAGAAGTTAAATGACTTGCCCAAAGTCACACAGCTGATCAATGGTGGAGCTGGGATTAGAACCCATGACCTCTGACTCCCAAGTCTGTGCTCTTTCCACTGAGCCACAAGTAGGGGGGTTAAGACTGTGAGCCCCATTTGGGACAGGGACTGTGTAGAACCTGAAAGATTTGTATCTACCCCAATGCTTAAAGCAGTGTCTGGAGCACAGTAAGAGTTTAATAAATACAAAAAAAAAAAAAAACGCCCTTAAAAAAACCCTGGAATAGATACAGGATCATTTGATTGGGATTATGCCTAGTCTGAGATTCTGGGGTCTTCCTGCGATTCAAAGAGGAGATTATTCTAAACTCATTGGCTCTAGGACCCCAATTCTTCCCTCATTCTAAATTATAATATTGATGGTATTTGTTTACTGCTGACTATGTGCCAAGAACTGTTCTAAACAAGTCATTGAGGCCCACCTGGAAGAAGGAAATGTCAGATTTCTGGTTGACTGTAAGAAAAAATAGGAGAGAATATTTCCTAAACTGGAGTTCTTTTTGATCATTACTCTTTTTAAGCATATTTGTTAAGCACTGTATTAAGCCCTGGAGTGGATACATGCTAATCAGGCTGGACACATCACGCGTTCCTTATGGGACTCACAATCTTCATCCCCATTTTACAGATGAGGGAATAGAGGCACAGAAGAAGTGAAGTGACTTGCCTAAATTCACACAACAGACATGTGGCAGAACCGGGATTAAAACCCAGGTCCTTCTGACTCCTAGGTTTGAGCTCTTTCCACTAGGCTACTCTGCTACATTTGATACACTCTCTTCCTTTGGAATCTAGCAATTGAAGGCTATACATTTGATTAGAGAAGCAGCGTGGCTCAATGGAAAGAGCCCAGGCTTGGGTGTCAGAGGTCATAAATTCAAATCCCGGCTCTGCCAACTGTCAGCTGTGTGACTTTGGGCAAGTCACTTAACTTCTCTGTGCCTCAGTTCCCTCATCTATAAAATGGGCATTAAGACTGTAAGCCCCACGTGGAACAATGTGATCACCTTGTATCCTCCCCAGCATTTAGAACAGTGCTTGGCACATAGTAAGCACTTAACAAATGCCATCATTATTATTTATTATTATAAGAAAACCACACTTCTTGGAGCCAAACAAACGTCACCAATATCCACTGGCTCCTTAAATTTCAGCTCCATATTCTGCATGCAAGTGGAATTTATATGCCAAGGAAACAATTTCACCTCTCTTCCACCATATGTTCTATAGAGCAAGTTACCTCGGCCAAATGACCAACTCTCGTTCAGTCTAGACTAAGTAGAAGAGTTTGGTTTTTTTTCATAATCATAACAATCACTGTGGTATTTGTTAAGCGCTATGTGCCAGTCGCTGTGCTAAGTGCTGCGGTTGATACAAGAGAAGCAGTTTGGCTCAGTGGAATGAGCACGGGCTTTGGAGTCAGAGGTCATGGGTTCAAATCCCAGCTGCAGCAATTGTCAGCTGTGTGACTTTGGGCAAGTCACTTCATGTCTCTGGGCCTCAATTACCTCATCTGTAAAACGGAGATTAAGACTGTGAGCCCCCCGTGGGACAACCTGATCACCTTGTACCTCCCCAGTGCTTAGAACAGTGCTTTGCACATAGTAAGCACTTAATAAATGCCATTATTATTATTATTATACAAGCAAATCAGGTTGGAAACAGTTCATGTCCCACGTGGGGCTCAGAGTTTCAGTTCACATTTTGTAGATGAGATAACTGAGGCCCCAAGAACTGAAGTGACCTGCCCAAGGTCACACAGCAGACAAGCGGTGGAGCTAGAATTAGAATCTTCCAGGCTTGTGTTCTACCATTAGACCACACTGCTTCTCTTTCTTCATCATCATCATTGTCATTATCAGTGGTATTTATTGAGCACTTACTGTGTGCAGAGCACTGTACTAAGCATTAAGGGAAGCTCAGTATAACAGAGTTGGTAGGGAAGCACCATGATCTAATTAATGGATAGACCAAGGGCCTGGGAGTCAGAAGGACCTGAGTTCATTCAATCGTATTTATTGAGCGCTTACTGTATGCAGAGCACTGTACTAAGCGCTTGGGAAGTACAAGTTGGCAACATATAGAGACGGTCCCTACCCAACAGCGGGCTCACAGTCTAGAAGGGGGAGACAGACAACAAAACAAAACATATTAACAAAATAAAATAAATAGAATAAATATGTACAAGTAAAATAAATAGAGTGATAAATATGTACAAACATATATATATATATATATATATATATATAGGTATATATATATACCTGAATATATATATATATATATATATAGGTATATATATATACAGGTGCTGTGGGGAGGGGAAAGAGGTAAGGCAGGGGGATGGGGAGGGGGAGGACGGGAGAGGAAGGAGAAGGCTCAGTCTGGGAAATCCTCCTGGAGGAAGTGATCTCTCAGTAGGGCTTTGAAGGGAGTTCTAATCTCTGCTCCACCACTTTGCTGTGTGATCTTGAGCAAGTCACTTCACTTCCCTGGGCTTCCATTACCTCATCTATACAATGAGAATCAGCGTGGCTCAGTGGAACGAGCATGGGCTTGGGAGTCAGAGGTCAGGGGTTCAAATCCCAGCTCCGCCAATTGTCAGCTGTGTGACTTTGGGCAAGTCACTTCACTTCTCTGTGCCTCAGTTACCTCATCTGTAAAATAGGGATGAAGACTGTGAGCCCCTAGTGGGACAACCTGATCACCTTGTATATAATAATAATAATAATGATGGCATTTATTAAGTGCTCACTATGTGCAAAGCACTGTTCTAAGCGCTGGGGAGGTTAGGTGATCAGGTTGTCCCACGAAGAGTTCACAGTCTTAATCCCCATTTTACAGAGGAGGTCAATGAGGCCCAGAGAAGTTAAGTGACTTGCCCAAAGTCACACAGCTGACAGTTGGCAGAGCCGGGATTTGAACCCACAACCTCTGACTCCAAAGCCCAGGCTCTTTCCAGTGAGCCACGCTGCTTCCCTTGTATCCTCCCCAGCACTTAGAGCAATGCTTTGCACATAGTAAGTGCTTAACAAATGCCATAAAAAAATGGTGATTGAGACTGTGAGTCCCAATTAGGACCTGGACTGTGTCCAACCTTATTAGCTTATATCTATTCCAGTGCTTAGTACAGTGCCTGGCACATAGTAAGCGCTTAACAGTAACATGGAAAAAGAAAAAGGCACATTCCCTGCCCACAGTGAGCTTACTGTACAGAGAGAGGGTCAGACATTAATATAAATGAATAGTGTATAATGTATAATTTATAAGTATGTACCTAAGAGCTACGGGCTGAGGTTGGGGCAGATATCAAATACCCAAAGTTCACAGATCCAAGCAGAGAAGCAACATAGTTTAGGTGAAAGAGCTCAGGCTTGGGAGTCAGTGTTCGTGGGCTCTAATCCCGACTCTGCCACTTAACAGCTGTGTGACTTTGGGCAAGTCACAACGTCTCTGGGCCTCAGTTCCCTCATCTGTGAAATGGGGATTAAGACTGTGAGCCCCACGTGGGACAACCTGATTACCTTGTATCTCCCCTAGTGCTTATAATAGTGCTTGGCACATAGTAAGTGCTTAACAAATACCATCATTATTATTATTTCTTGTTAATCATCATTTATTAATGCTCAGCTAGCTGCAGGAGATCCTCCTACTGACCCTCTCAGGATGGCAACTGGAGAGTTTCCAGTCCTCTACCAGTCTTGGCTATGGGAGGGAGAGTGAAGTAGAGGCCTGTCCATACCAGTCCAAGCTTGGGCAGTGGCTAGCGAGTGGCAGGCCATTGGCTACAAGTCAAAACTCCCCTGTGCTGGGTAGCAGCCACACAGGAGACAGTCGAGGGTGGAAACTCAAGTTTACCACATGCAAGGAGGTGATGGTCAACCACTTCCAGATTTTTCCCAAGAAAACTTTGTGGATCCACTACTGGTACAATGGCAGATGGAGAGCGGGGCCTTCTGGGAGAGATGGAGTCGCTAAGGGTCGGAAACGACTTGACAGCATGAGAAAAGACAAGACAAGTTGCAGGAGAGATGGCCCAAACTCCTCACCCCTCCTCTTTAAGCCATGAGTTATAAATCTGCAATAATGGGAGATGATCGATAATGAAACAGGGAATTGCCCGCTGGTATCTGGCAATTTATCTGCTAGGTGAAGAAAGTTTCCCTGAGATATAATGTTGGCAATTGGCTAAATGCCTCCAATCATCTTATTGGTTCATACAAGAAAACCTGATGGATAAAGAGCAATAGAGCATTCGCTTTCTTGCAGGTAAAAACTGCATACTTAAAACTTTGTGCGTTCTCTCCCCTTACCTTCTTTTTCCAGTGCACTGCTCAGAGCCAGCTAGATTTCCTGGAAGAGTGAACTGCACCTGCCTCGGAATGCCCCTTTTCCTACTTGGAAAGAGCTCAATAACAGGAAGAGCTCAATAAATGCCACTGATTAATTGATTGATTGATTGATGGTTGATACCCCAGTGTCTTCTCTGACCCAGAGCTTCCATCTTCTTGACTGCAAAAACAGTCCAAGGTGAGAGTTAGAAAGCTAAGAACCCACAGCTCGATTAGCCTAAATATTGCAGAAGAAGGAACTCGGCTTGAAAAGTTAGTGTTAAGGAGTCTTTAAAAAAATAGTGATAATGGTATTCTTTAAGTGCTTTCTATGTGTCAAGTACTATATTAAGTGCTGGGATAGACACAAGCTAATCAGATCCCACATGAGTCTCATGAATTTAAGTAGGAGCAGAGAAGCAGAGAAGCAGCGTGGCTCAGTGGAAAAAGCCTGGGTTTTGGAGTCGGAGGTCATGGGTTCAAATCCCAGCTCTGCCAATTGCCAGCTGAGTGACTTTGGGCAAGTCACATCACTTCTCTGGGCCTCAGTTCCCTCATCTGTAAAATGGGGATTAAGACTGTGAGCCCCCGTGGGACAACCTGATCATCTTGTAACCTCCCCAGCACTTAGAACAGTGCTTTGCACATAGTAAGTGCTTAATAAATGCCATTGTTATTATTACATAGGAGGGGTGTGTATATATCTGTAATTCCATTTATCTATTTTGATGCTATTGATGCCCGTCTACTTGTTTTGTTTTGTTGTCTGTCTCCCCCTTCTAGACTGTGAACCCATTGTTGGGTAGGGACTGTCTCTATGTGTCACCGAATTGTACTTTCCAAGCACTTAGTACAGTGGTCTGCACACAGTAAGTGCTCAATAAATACAATTGAATGAATGAATGAATGAATCCTCATTCTGCTCATGAGGGAACTGAGGCAGAGAAAGATTAAGTGACTTGCCCTAAGTGGCAGAGCAAGCAAGTGGCAGAGATGGGATTAGAATCTAGGTCCTCTGACTCCTAGGCTCAGGCTTTATCCAAAAGGAGCCGCTGTTTCTCCTGCTTAAAGAATTTCTAGCTACGGGCCCTCTATTTGGAGAAGGTAGTGTTGGCTTTTCAAGATTACCTGAACCTCGTGGCTTGTGTTTGGAAGTAACATGGCCTAGTGGACAGAGCAAAGGCCTGGGAATCAGGAGGACTTGGGTTCTAATCCCGGCTCCGCCATTTGTCTGCTGTGTGACCTTGGTCATGTCACTTCACTTCTCTGGGTCTCGGTTCCCTCATCTGTAAAGAGGAGATTAAGAGTGTGAGAGATGATGATGATGATGATGGCATTTGTTAAGCACTTACTATGTGCAAAACAGTGTTCTAAGCGATAGGGGGGTTACAAGGTGATCAGGTTGTCCCTCGTGGGGCTCACAGTCTTAATCCCCATTTTACAGATGAGGTAACTGAGGCCCAGAGACGTTAAGTGACTTGCCCAAAGTCACACAGCCAACAAGTGGCAGAGCCAGGATTAGAACCCACGACCTCTGGCTCCCAAGCCCGGGTTCTTTCCACTGAGCCATGTGGATTGTGTTCACACTGATTAGCTTGTATCTACTCCAGTGCTTAATACAGTGTCTGGCACATAGTAAGCACTTACTAAATACCATTGAAGCAGCATAGCTCAGTGGAAAGAGCACGGGCTTGGGAGCCAGAGTTCATGGGTTCTAATCCCGGCCCCGCCATATGTCTGCTGTGTGACCTTGGGCAAGTCACTTAACTTCTCTGAGCCTCAGTTACCTCATCTGTAAAATGGGGGTTAAGACTGTGAGCCCCACATGGGACAACCTGATCACCTTGTATCCCTCCCAGAACTTAGAACGGTGCTTTGCACTTAGTAAGCACTTAACAAATGTCATATTTAATTAATTAATTAATTAATTAAAAAAATTCCTGTAGAAAATTCCAACTGGGGATTGAATTTGAACAGAATGAAGGTGATCATTTGGACTTCAAGGGTGGTAAAACTCACTTTCATACTATCCACCAAGTGTGCAAGGTACTACTATTGCTGCTTTCAATACTGATATTAATAAATATGATTATGAGATTTATTAAGTGCTTCTGTGTACCAAGCATTGAGTAATGATAATAATAATAAGAAATGACGGTATTTGTTAAGCATATCCGATGTGCCAAGCACTGTTCTAAACACTAGGGCAGATACAAGGTAGACAGGTTGTCCCACGTGGGGCACACAGTTTAATCCCCATTTTACAGATGAGGTAACTGAGGCACAGAGAAGTTAAGTGGCTTGTCCAACATCCCACAGCTGACAAGTGGTAGAGCTAGGATTAGAACACCACGTCCTCTGGCTCCCAAGCCTGTGCTCTTCCCACTGAGCCACAATTCTTCTCTAATCAATTCAAGTCATCAATTTAATCAATCGATCAGTGGTGCGTATTGAGCAGAGCACTCTACTAAGTACTTGGAGGAGTCCAATACAGCAGTGTTGGTAGACATGATCCCTGTCCTCGAGGAGCTTATAATTTAGTGGGACTCAATAGGTGCCAAGCAAATACTACGAATTAATTGTCTATCAACTCCTAAGTTGTCCTCTCCCAAGTGCTTACTACAGTGCTTTGCAAACGGTAAGCGCTCAATAAATACAAGTGATCGATTGATTGACTGGTTCGGCATCTTGAAGCGAAGAAATAATTAAAAAAATTTTCAAATAATCCATTATGGAATCTAAGCATCTTGAATCATTTCTCCATTATGAGATTTTATCACTCTATTGGCATTTGCTTTAGAATCTGACAGGGCAGATTGCACATTAAGAGGATTTGGAAGGCAATCAGCCTTCCATCCCTCTAAACAGGGAGTGTTTCTCTCCTGTCTTTCTGACAGGTGGACTGCTGCATTATTTAATGTTAGTTAAGGTAAACAAATGACTCCATCCGGATCCATTTGGAAGGAAGAAGTGGCCTCATTTTTAATAATAATAATAATAATAATAATAATAATAATAATAATAATACTTGTTAAGCACTTACTACATGCCAGGCACGGTCCTAAGTGCTGGGATGGATACAAGCAAATCGGATTGGACATAGTCCCTGTCCCACTCACAGTTTCAATCCCCATTTTACAGATGAGGAACTGAGGCCCAGAGAAGTGAAGTGATTTGCCCAGGGTCACACAGCAGACAAGGGACAGATCTGGGATTAGAACTCATGACCTTCCAACTCCCAGACCTGTGCTCATATCTAAAAGCCATGCTGCTTCATGCTTTAGATAATGAATACCATCCATGAACAGCATCACAATATACAAATGATTTGTTTCTTTTCCCAATTCCCATACTTCACGCATCCCACAGAGCTAATTTGAAGACACTTCTCCAAATATGGGAGAATGGATTAAGTGGGAAAAATTCCAAGGTGGAGAATATTTTAAAATCTCTCTCTAAATGCCATACCAAGATGGAGACCCTGAGTCCTCATCTTCCTCCAAAATGTTCACCCAGTCACTCAAAGATTCATTCATTCAATCGTATTTATTAAGCACTTACTGTGTGCAGAGCACTGTTACTAAGCACTTGGAAAGTACAAGTCGGCAACGTATAGAGACGGTCCCTACTCAACAACGGGCTAACAGTCCCTATCCCAATCTGATGATCTTGTACGTACCCCAGTGCTTAGTACAGTGCCTGGTTTAACAAATACTATAGAAAAAGTCATACTGTAACTCTAGACTGTAAACTCCTTCTAGATTGCAAGATCATACCTGTAGATTGTAAGCAAGTGGGCAAGGAAAGAACAATATAACAATGAATAGACACATTTCCTGACTACAACGAGTTTACAGTCTAGAAGGGGAGACATGCATTAATATAAATGAATAAATTACAGATGTGGGTGTAAGGGCTGGGTTGTAATAATAATGATAATAATTTGTTAAGCGCTTACTATGTGCTGAGCACTATTCTAAGCGCTGGAGTAGATGCAAGGTAATCAGGTTGTCCCACGTGGGGCTCACAGTCTCAATTCTCATTTTCCAGATGAGGGAACTGAGGCCCAGAGAAGTGAAGCAACTTGCCCAAGGTCACACAGCAGGCAAGTGGCAGTGCCAGGATTAGAACCCATAACCTCTAACTCCCAAGCCCCCGTCCCACATGGGGCTCACATTCTAAATCCCCATTTTAATAATAATTCTGGTATTTGTTAAGCAATTACTGTGTGCCAGATACAGATGAGGAAACCGAGGCCCAGAGATATTAAATATCTTTCTTAAGGTCACAGAGAACAGGAGTGGCAGAGCTGGGATTAGAATCTGAATCCCAGGCCCGTGCTCTTTCCACTTGGCTATACCACTTCTCATTGTTTGAAATCTGGTATTTCAAATACTCTTTTCCTCTTAATTAATCAATCCATCAATCAATCAGTTGTATTTATTGAGCACTGACTATGTGCAGAGCACCGTACTAAGCACTTGGAAGAGTATAATAAAGCCAAATTAGCAGACATATTCCCCGCCCGTAAAGAGCTTACATTTTACATATGTACTTTGGTTTATAGGTTATTTCAGGTAACTTCTGGGGAATAATCCTATTTCAAATTGAGTATTTCTATGTAACAAGTGACTCATTATTCTAAATTAGCCAAATGACAACAGCATTTATCTGCAGTTCATTTGGGATCAGTAACAACCTATAATAGTTGTCCTCATCTATGCTCAGGCATAAAGGGATATTGATCACCTCTAGGGTAAACTGGGGTCTTCCGACCACTCACAATCAGTCAATCAGTCAATAGTAGGGAAGCAGCATAGCCTGTTGAGAAAAGCCCAGGCATGGGAATCAGAGGACCGGGTTCTAATCCCGGCTCTTCCACCTGTCTGCTATCTGAATTTAGGCAAGTCATTTCACTTGTCTGGGCCTCAGTCACCTCATCTGCAAAGTGGAGACTAAATCACTCTCCCTCTGATTCAATAATGATAATAATTAGAAAATCAGGGTGGCATAGTGGAAAGAACACGGGCTTGGGAGTCATGAGGTCATGAGTTCTAATCCCGCCTCTGCCACTTGTCTGTGGTGTAATTTTGGGCAAGTCATTTGACTTGATTGATTGACTTGATTTGTATATATTTATTACTCTATTTATTTATTTATTTATTTTACTTGTACATATCTATTCTATTTATTTTATTTTGTTAGTGTGTTTCGTTTTGTTCTCTGTCTCCCCCTTTTAGACTGTGAGCCCACTGTTGGGTAGGGACTGTCTGTATATGTTGCCAACTCGTACTTCCCAAGCGCTTAGTACAGTGCTCTGCACACAGTAAGTGCTCAATAAATACGATTGATTGATTGATTGATTGATTGATTGACTTCTCTGTGCCTCAGTTACCTCATCTGTAAAAGGGGGATTAGGATTGTGAGCCCCACGTGGAACAACCTGATTGTCTTGTATCTACCCCAGTGCTTAGAACAGTGCTTGTCACAAAGTAAGCACTTAACAAATGCCATTATTATTATTATTATTATGATGATGATGATGATGATGATGATGATGATGGTGTTCATTAAGCACTTACTATGTGCCAGGCACTGTACAAAGTGCAGGGGTGGGTACAAACAAATTGAGTTGGACACAGTCCCTGTCCCATGTAGGGCTCACATTCTCAACTCCCATTTTAGATTATGTGCTCCATGTAGGACAGGGATTCTATCCCACCTGATTACCTTCTATCTACCCCAGCACTTGGAACAAGGCTTGACTGCACAGTCAATGCTAAACTAATACTACAGTTATTATGATTATTATTATAGTATTTATTGAGCACTTACTGTGTGTTGAGCCTTGAATTAAGCACTTGGGAGAGTGCAGTAAAGTTAGCAGACAAGCCCTCAAGGACTTTAAAGTGATGCAGAACTGACATTCATTCAATCGTATTTATTGAGCGCTTACTGCGTGCACAGCACTGTACTACATGCAATGGAAAATACAATTCAGCAACAGATAGAGACAATCCCTACCCAACAATGGGCTCACAGTCTAGAAGGAGGGAGACAGACAACAAAACAAAACAAGTAGACAGACATCAATAGCATCAAAATAAATAAATAGAATTATAGATATACACATCATTAATAAAAATACACAGAATAATAAATATGTATATATGTACACAAGTGCTGTGGGGCGGAGAGGGGGATAGAGCAGAGGGAGGGAGTTGGGGTGATGGGGAGGGGAGGAGGAGCAAAGGAAAAGGGGGCTCAGTCTAGGAGGGCTTCCTGGAGGAATTAAGCTTTTAATTGACTACATATAGGAGTAATAATACAATTTGTTGGTTTTGTTAAGACCCTACTATGTGGCAGGGGTAATAATAATAATAATAATGATGGCATTTATTATGTGCTTCATATGTACAAAACACTGTTCTAAGCACTGGGGTGGTTACAAGGTGATCAGGTTGTCCCACGGGGGGCTCACAGTCTCAATCCCCATTTTACAGATGAGGGAACTGAGGCCCAGAGAAGTTAAGTGACTTGCCCAAAGTCACATAGCTGTCATTTGGCGATGCTGGGATTTGAACCCATGACCTCTGACTCCAAAGTGCATGCTCTTTCCACTGAGCTACGCTGTTTCTCTCAGCGAGGATAGAAGATAATCAGGTCAGATGCAGTCCCTGTCCCACAAGGGGCTCATAGTCTAAGGGGGAGAAAGAACAGGTATTTAATCCCTATTTTATACGTGAGGGGACCTAAAAGTTAAATGACTTGCCCAAAGTCACACAATTGGCCAATGGTGGAGCAGGGATTAGAACCCAGGACTCCGAGACCAGTATGTCACGTTGCTTTTTTAAGCAACAGAGTATATATATTTAGACTGTAAACTCGTTGTGGGCAGGGAATATGCCTGTTTATTGTTGTATTGTACTCTCCTAAATGCTTAGTACAGTGCTTTGCACAATGTAAGCACTCATTAAATAAAATTGAATGAATGAATGAGTGAATAAATGCTTCAAAGGGGGAGGGTGGAACTGGGGCCAGTGAGTCTTCAGCTATTAGGTAATAATAATAACTATAATTAACAGTTGTGATAAGCACTTACTATGTGTCAGACACTGTATTAAGCGCTGGGGTGGATACAAGCAAATCAGGTTAGACACACTCCCTGTCCCAAGTGGGGCTCACGGTCTCCATCATGAGAGCTCACCTCTTCCAGGAGGCCTTCCCAGACTGAGCCCCCTCCTTCCTCTCCCCCTCCCCATCCCTCCACCCTGCCTCCTTCCCCTCCCCACAGCACCTGTATATATGTTTGTGCAGATTTATTACTCTATTTATTTTACTTGTACATATTTACTATTCTATTTATTTTGTTACTGATGTGCATCTAGCTTTACTTCTATTTATTCTGATGACGACACCTGTCCACATGTTTTGTCTTGTTGTTTGTCTCCCCCTTCTAGACTGTGAGCCCGTTGTTGTGTAGGGACCATCTCTATATGTTGCCAACATGTACTTCCCAAGCGCTTAGTATAGTTTTCTGCACACAGTAAGCGCTCAATAAATACGATTTAATGAATGAATGAATGAATTTTACGGATATAGTCATTGAGGCACGGAGAAATGAAGTGACTTGTCCAAGGTCACAGCAGAAAAGTGGTTAAGCCAGGTTTAGGACCCAGGACTTTCTGACTCCCAGGCAGGGGGTCTATCCACTACACCATGCTGCAGTGCTTAAAACAGTGCTTGGCACATAGGAAGCACTTAACAAATACCATTATTATGATTATTAACTGCTGAAGAGGCACTGTTCCGTGCTGCTGACATGGAAGCATAGATGAGGGCAGTTGTAGGGGAAATAAGGTGGAAAAATGCACAATTTGTCGAGGAAAACTACCCAGAGGATATGTGATTTCTGAAGATTCTTGAAAATGGAGTGAGCAGTGGTCTGCCTGAATTCCAGCAAGAGGGGAAGACATGCGCAAGAGGTTGGAGATAAGAAAGATACGAATGAGGCACAGTGAGTAGGTTGGCTGGACAGGGATGAAGTGAGCAAATTATTTTGGTTTATTTTTATTGCTACGGTATTTGTTAAGCACTTACAATGTACCAGGCACTGTACTAAGTGCTGGGCTAGATACAAGATAATCAGATTGGACATGGTTCCTGTCCATAATTGGGCTCACAGTCTTCATCTCCATTTTCATTCATTCATTCAGTTGTATTTATTGAGTGCTTACTGTGAGCAGAGCACTGTACTAAGAGCTCGGAAAGTACAATACAGCAATAAAGAGAGACAATCCCTGTCCATAATTGGGCTCACAGTCTTCATCTTCATTTTCATTCATTCATTCCACTGCATTTATTGAGCACTTACTGTGAGCAGAGCACTGTACTAAGAGCTTGGAAAGTACAATACAGAAATAAAGAGAGACAATCCCTGCCCACAATGGGCTTACGGTCTAGAGGGGGAGACTTGTCGTATGCCCGACCCATAGCGACGCCGTGGACACACTCTCCCAGAAAGCTCCACTCTATGGAGTTTTCTTGGTAAAAATCCAGAAGTGGTTGACCACTGCCTCCTTCTACACAGAAAACTTGAGTTTCCACCCTGGACTCTCTCCCTTGATGCTGCTGCCCAGCACAGGGGAGTTTTGACTTGTAGCCAATGGCCTGACACTCACTAGCCACTGCCCAAGCTCGGAATGGCATGGACAGGCCTCTGCTTCACTCTCCCTCCTGTAGCCGAGACTGGTAGAGGACTGGAAACTCCTCAGCTGCCACCCTGAGAGGGTAGAGGGGGAGACAGGCATTTATATAATACCAAGAACTCTCTGACCATCTATAGCAATTGACTTAGACTCCTCCATTTCCCCATGATTTATCCTTTACATCTCGATTTTAGAGATCCCAGTCCCCTTCGATCTCATCTGAGGCAGAAGCAGACAGCTGCCAGATGAGACGATTTATGTTAAGTTAGATATTGAACTCCCACCACAGAGCTTTCAAAGTTCTGATGCGTTTGGAAACAGGAATCAGCCAAAATCCAACCCCTTTTTGGAACTCTATTTTGCTCTTTGTCTTCGCCCTCACAGTTTCCTTATCCTTAAAAATGCGGCAAAAGGAGTCTTTAGTTAGTTGACTCTGCTGCTGGGACTATTGCATAATGTCCTGACTGTCCGAGGGGAAGTAGCCATTCAGAGGGATTTCACTCCCAGGCAGGGGTGACTCATAAGACATATCACGTCAGTTTGGTTTGAGGAAGCTGACAAGTTGGATAGGTTGTGTTTTCTGGCCTCTTTCTCTGGGGTGTAGATAAAGAGGGTCTACCTGAATCATTTATTGTACAAATACCTTTAAAACTAGGTTACTGCCATATTTCTCCTTCCTGTCTGAAACTCCCTCTGTTCTCCCCATCTTCAAAGCCCTACTAAAGTCACCTCTCCTCCAGGAAGCCTTCCCTGACTAATCCCTCATCTCCCCACCCCATTTCCCTCTCAATAGTCTCTCCCATGCCTTGATTCTCTCCACCCTAAGCACACCATGATCCCACAGTCCACAAGTAAATATCTTTAGATGTACCTGTAATTTATTTTCATCTCCCATCCCCAACTAGGTTGTAAGCTACCTGAGGGCTGGGATGGTATCTAGTTACTCTAAGGTTCTCTCCCAAATCTTTAGTACAGTGTTCTGCGGAGAGTCAGCACTCATTGATTTGCTCATATCCACCCCAGTGCTTAGTACAGTGCCTGGCACATAGTAAGCGCTTAACAAATACAATAATAATAATAATAGCTACATTAACCGTTTAAGGCAGCAGCACAAATAGGGGATCTATGCCCAAGCTCTTAGTACAGTGCTTTGCACACAGCAAGCACTCAAGAAATACAATTGAATGAATGATTTTTTTTCTAGTAATCATCATCATCATCATCAATCATATTTATTGAGCG
Source organism: Tachyglossus aculeatus (assembly GCF_015852505.1). Lineage (NCBI taxonomy): Eukaryota > Metazoa > Chordata > Mammalia > Monotremata > Tachyglossidae > Tachyglossus > Tachyglossus aculeatus. The sequence goes on along the minus strand of NC_052069.1, from coordinate 4,729,314 downwards.
CTTACTATGTGCAGAGCACTGTACTAAGTGCTTGGGAAGTACAAATTGGCAACACATAGAGACAGTCCCTACCCAACAGTGGGCTCACAGTCTAAAAGGGGGAGACAGAGAACAAAACCAAACATACCAACAAAATAAAATAAATAGGATAGATATGTACAAGTAAAATAAATAAATAAATAGAGTAATAAATATGTACAACCATATATACATATATAGTAAGTATGTATATGCTTAGGTACACACACACATTTTCTGTATGCTGCCAATTTGTACCTCCCAAGCGCTTAGTACAGTGCTCTGCACACAGTAAGCTCTCAATAAATACAATTGAATGAATGAATGACTGGTAAATACCATTGATTGCTCTTGGTGAAATCGCTAGTTGGGATGGTTAGTGAAGCATCACCCCATTCAGAATAATAATAATAGTAATAATGATAATAATTGTGGTATTTGTTAAGCGCTTACTGTGTGCCAGGCACTGCATTAAACACTGGGGAAGACACAAGCAAATCGGGTCGGACACAGTCCCTGTCCCACATGTGGCTCACATTCTCCATCCCCATTTTCCAGAGGAGGTCGCTTTAGGCCCAGAGGAGTGAAGTGACTTGCCCAAGGTCACATGGCAGACAGGTTGAGGATCAGGATTAGAACCCATGACCTTCTGACTCCCAGCCTGTTCTCTAGCCACTACATTTGTGTGCTTGCTATTCCATCAATCAATGGTCTGGATTGAGTGGTTACTGTGTGCAAAGCACTGAACTAAACACTTGGGAAATACAGTGCAAAACAGGTGTTAGATACCAATCCCTGCCCACCAGGAGTTTACAGTCTAGAGGGGGAGACAAACATTGAGTAGATTAATAGTAATAATAATAATAATTGTGGTATTTGTTAAGCGTGGCTCTGTGGAGAGAGTATGGGCTTGGGAGTCAGAGGTCATGGGTTCTAATCCAGGCTCCGCTGCTTGTCAGCTGTGTGACTTTGGGCAAGTCACTTAACTTCTCTGTGCCTCAGTTACTGCATCTGTAAAATGGGGATTAAGATTGTGAGCCCCACGTAGGACAACCTTGTAACCCCCCAGCGCCTAGAGCAGTGCTTTGCACATAATAAGCACTTAACAAATACCATCATTATTATTATTATGTGCCAGGCACTGTACTAAGTGCTAGGTAGACACAAGAAAATTGGGTTGGATACAATCCCTGTCCCACATGGGACACACAGTCTTAATCCCCATTTTACAGATGAGGTAACTGAGACAAAGGGAAGTGAAGTGACTTGCCCAAGGCCACACAGCTGACAAGCGGCTGAGCCAGGATTAGAACCTACGACCTCTGACTCCCAAGCCCCTGCTCTTTCCACTGAGACATGCTGCTTCTCCCTTACAAGTTAAGCAGGTAAGACATGGTTCCTTTCCCACATTGGGCTCACACTCTTCATCCCCATTTTTTTTTACAGATGAGGTAACGGAGGCATAGAGAAGTGAAATGACTTGCCCAAGGTCACACAGTAGACAAGTGGCAGAGCCGGGATTAGAACCCACATCCTCTGACTCCCAAGCCAGCAGATCTCTTCACCCAGCCTTCAGGGTGGGATTAACAACTGTGGTACTGTGTGTCAAGCACTGAACCGAGTTCTGGGGTAGCTAGACGATAATCTGGTTTCAAATGGGCTCACAGCCTCAATAGAAGGAGAACAATAAAACAATAACAATAACAATAATAATAATAATAATAATAGCTATGTTGTTTGTTAAGTGCTTACTATATGTCAGCCACTGTACTAAGCATTGGGGTAAATATAAGCAAATCGGGTTGGACACAGACCCTGTCCCACATGGGGCTCACAGTCTTAATCCCCATTTTACAGATGAGGGAACTGAGGCCCAGAGAAGTGAATAATAATAACGTTAGGTAGGGACCGTCTCTATATGTTGCCAACTTGTACTTCCCAAGTACTTAATACAGTGCTCTGCACACAGTAAGCACTCAATAAATACGATTGAATGAATGAATGAATGATGTTGGTATTTGTTAAGCACCTACTATGTGCCAAGCACTGTTCTAAGCGCTGGGAGAGATACAAGGTCATCAGGTTGTCCCAGGTGGGGCTCACAGTCTTCATCCTCATTTTACAGACGAGGGAACTGAGGCCCAGAGAAGTGACTTGCCCAAGATCATGCAGCAGACCAGTGGCGGAGCTGGGATTAGAACCCACGACCTCTGAACCCATGACCTCTGACTCCCAAGTCTGTACTCTTTCCACTGAGCCATGCTGCTTCTCTGAAGTGAAGTGACTTGCCCGAGGTCACACAGCAGACAAGTGGCGGGCCCAGGATTAGAACCCAAGACCCTTTGACTCAAAGGCTCTATCCACTTAGCCAGCTGTTTGGAACCCTCATTTTGTACATGAGAGAACCGAGGCCCAGAGAAGTGAAGTGACTTGGCCAAGGTCACACAGTAGACAAATGGTAAGCCGAGATGAGGCACAGATCCCCCGTCTCCCAGGTCCGCACTGTTTCCCTGGGCCACACTGCTTCCCTCAGCTCCATCTCCCTTCACTTTGAAAACCCTGATGACGGACATTCTACACATCAAACGATGGTGTTTATCGAAATTTAAAAGGCTTCATCCCTTTTCAGAGATTTAAATGGCTATTTCCCTCATCAGTGAATCAATGACATTTATTGAATGCTTACCCTGTGCTTTGCACACATTCGGGGATAAATGTTGCTCTGTGGCAGCTGTGACCGAGCAGTCTCTAACACTCTTTTGATGAAGGATTTTTCTCTCCTTAAACCATGGTCAGACAGTTGATTTTGTAATTAAAACAGCAACAAACAATCAATCAGTGGTATTTATTGAGCACTTAATGAGTTCAGGACACTGAACTGAGTCCTTGGGAGTTTACAATCCAGTAGAGCTGGTAATAATAATAATGGTATTTATTAAGCGCTTACTATGTGCAAAGCATGGTTCTAAGCACTGGGGAGGATATAAGGTGATCAGGTTGTCCTATGGGGACTCACAGTCTTAGTCCCCATTTTACAGATGAGGCAACTGAGGCCCAGAGAAGTGAAGTGACTTGCCCAAAGTCACACAGCTGACAGTTGGCGGAGCCGGAATTTGAGCCTATGACCTCTGACTCCAAAGCCCGTGCTCTTTCCACTGATCCACGTTGCTTCTCTAGAAGACAAGATGGCTGTCCTCAAGGAGCTTCCAAACAATAAGGCAAAGGTAACTGATAAACAGTATATTCCTGTTCCCCTATGTGAATATAATAATAATAATAATAATAATAATAATAATAATAATAATAATGGTATTTGTTAAGTGCTTACTATGTGCTAAGCACTGTTTGAAGCGCTGGGGGGTTTACAAGGTGATCAGGTTGTCCCACATGGGGCTCACAGTCTTCATCCCCATTTTACAGATGAGGTAACTGAGGCCCAGAGAAGTGAAATGACTTGCCCAAAGTCACACAGCTGACAAATGGCTGAGTCGGAATCAGAATCCATGACCTCTGACTCCCAAACCCATGCTCTTTCCACTGAGCCACGCTGCTTCTCATCCCATAGTTTGGAATTCATATTTCAGATCATGTCTTTTCCTGTCTTTATTAATTAATTGCAGCACTTGTTAAGCACTTATTATGTGCCAAGCAATGTCATAATAATAATTGTGGTATTTGTTAGGCACTTACTATGTGCCATGCACTGTATTTAGTGTTGGGGGTCAATACAAGCAAATCAGGTTGGACACAGCCCCTGTCCCAGGTGGGGCTCAGAGCCTTAATCCCCATTTTACAGATGAGGGAACTGAGGCCCGGAGAAGATAAGTGACTTGCCTGAGTCGCATAGCGGGCACGAAGGGAGGCAGGATTAGAACCCAGGTCCTTCTGATTCCCAGGCCTGTGCTTTATTCATTAGGCCACCTGCTAAGCACTGCGGTAACTGCAAGATAATAATCAGGTTGGACACAGTCCCTGTCCCACATGGGTCTCATAATCTAAATAGGTAGGAGTAGGATGTAATCCCCATTTTACAGATGAGGCAACCGAGGCCCAGAGAATTTAAGTCATTTTCCCAAGGTCACACAGCAAACAATTGGCAGGGCCGGGATCAGAGAGCCCAGGTCCTTTGACATATTTGTATATATGTTTGTACGTATTTATTACTCTATTTATTTATCTATTTTATTTGTACATATTTATTCTATTTATTTTATTTCGTTAATATGTTTTGTTTTGTTCTCTGTCTCCCCCTTCTAGACTGTAAGCCCGCTTTTGGGTAGGGACCGTCTCTATATGTCCCTTGGGAACTTGTACTTCCCAAGCACCTAGTACAGTGCTCTGTTCACAGTAAGCGCTCAATAAATACGATTGAATGAATGAATGAATGACTTCCAGGCCTGAGCTCTTTCCACTAGGAGACACTGCCTTAACAGCCTTAAAAAAATAGCTGGTAATTTGGGGATTAGTGTAGGTAGGTTTTCCAAAATACTTAATTTTCCCAAATGTCTTGGAATTGGTAATGAGTAGTTTAAATGGAGATAGTGGACACTAATAATGATAATGGTGATGGTGTTTGTTAAGCACTTACTATGTGCAAAGCCCTGTTCTAAGTGCTCTTGCCTCCAGGCCATGCTGCTCTATCTTGTACTACCCAAGCGCTTAGTACAGTGCTCTGCACACAGTAAGCGCTCAATAAATACGATTGATTGATTGATTGATTCTCATGACCTCTGACTCCCTGTCCTCGAGGAGTTTACAATCTCACGGAGGAGTCAGACATTCATATCATATGGTGTAGTGACTAGAGCCTGGGTTTGGGAGTCAGAGGTCATGGGTTCTGATCCCAGCTCTGCCACTTGTCAGCTGTGTGACTTCGGACAAGTCACTTAGCTTCTCTTGGCCTCAGTTCCCTCATCTGTAAAATGGGGATTAAGATTGTGAGCCCCACGTGGTACAACCTGATCACCTTGTATCCCCCCAGCGCTTAGAACAGTGCTTTGCACACAGTAAGTGCTTCATAAATACCATTATAGAGAAGCAGCATGGCCCAGTGGCAAGAGCACGGACTTGGGAGTTAAAGGTCATGGGTTCTAATCCCAGCTCCGCCACTTGTCAGAGGGGTTACTTTGGGTAGGTCACTTACCTTATCTGTGCCTCAATTACCTCATCTATAAAATGAAGATTAAGACTATGAGCCCCACAGGGGACAGGGTCTATATTCAACCCAATTTGCTTGTATCCACCCCAGAGGCTAGTACAGTGCCCGACACCTTTTCATTCATTCATTCACTCGAATTTATTGAGCACTTACTGTATGCAGACCACGGTACTAAGCGCTTGGAAAGTACAATTCAGCAACAGACACAGTTCCAACGGGCTCACAGTCTAGAAAGCTCACCTAGTAAGCACCCAACAAATACCATAATTACCATAATTATTATAATTACAAAGACCATAATACCGTAATTAATATAATTATGGTATTTGTTTGGCGCTTACTATGTGCCAGGCAGTATACTAAATTTTGGGGTAGATAGAAACAAATCAGGGGATTAATTGATTTCCCTCTCAGCTGATGAGGCGCAGGAATAGCTTGGCACTCTTCTTTGCTTATCCAGGGAGCTGGAAGCATAGAGCTTAGCTGTCGACCAGGAAAAATAATGAGGGACTTGTTATCTCGGCTCCTCCGGTGGAAGGTTTCTCTGCTCTGCTGTCACTTCTACCTTCCTGGGACCGTAGCGATGGCAACATTTGGAAAGAAGGGGGAGAGTTACCTAGGGAAGATTCATTGAATCATATTTATTGAACGCTTACTGAGTGCAGAGCACTGTACTAAGCGCTTTTAGGGTGAGATGAAAAACCATCCCGAAACATCTGGTCAGAAGTGGGGGTCTTTCTTGCCCCGAGAATCTTTGGCTGCTCAGAAGTCCCCACGGTGGATCTGATGCCAGGCTCACCCCCTCTAGACTGGAAGCTTGTCGTGGGCAGGGAATGACACTGCTTTGTGTTGTATTATACTTTCCCAATCGCTTAGTACAGTACTCTGTAAGCACATCTCTAGACTGGAAGCTCGTGGTGGGCAGGAAATGTCAGTTTTTTGTTTTGTTATCCTCTCCCAAGCGCTTAGTACAGTGCTCTGTCAGCTCATCTCTAGACTGGAAACTCTTTGTGGGCAGGGAATGTCACTGGGTTTTTTTTAACTGTCCTCTCCCAAGCGCTTAGTACAGTGTTCTGTCAGCTCATCTCTAGACTGGAAGCTCATTATGCCAGTCAGGGAATGCCAGTTTATTGTTGCATTATCATTCCCCAAGCGCCTAGTACAGAGCTCTGTCAAATCGTCTCTAGACTAGAAGCTCATTGTGGGCAGGGAGTGTCCCTGGTTTTTGTTGTATTGTAGTCTCCCAAGTGCTTAATACAGTGCTCCACACACAGTAAGTGCTCAATAAATTCGATTGAATGAATGAATCTGCTCTTCCTCTTTGGGGTTTTGCTACCCTTCCCATCTCAGTTCTGTTCCCATGGCCGGGAAATTAGGGGATGGCTGGGATGAGCAGCGTGGCTCAGTGGAAAGAGCCCGGTCTTGGGAGTCAGAGGTCATGGGTTCTAATCCCGGCTCCGCCACTTGTCAGCTGTATGACTTTGGGCAAGTCACTTCACTTCTCTGTGCCTCAGTTCCCTCATCTGTCAAATGGGGATTAAGATTGTGAGCCCCACATGGGACAACCTGATCACCTTGTATCCCTCCCCAGCGCTTAGAACAGTGCTTCGCACATAGTAGGCGCTTACCAAATACGATTATTATTATTGTTATTATTATGAGGGGGCTGAAGTGGGGTCGGGACTCCAGGGACCCCGGGGGACGGGAGGATCGTTCTGCTGGGGACCTGGAGGTCGAGGGTGGCCGGGTGCCATGAGCCCACTGTTGGGTAGGGACTGTCTCTATATGTTGCCAACTTGTACTTCCCAAGCGCTTAGTACAGTGCTCTGCACACAGTAAGCGCTCAATAAATGTGATTGATTGATTGATTGACCCCTGCTCTCCACTCACCCCCTCAACTTGCCATCTGCGCTTTATTGCTGTTTTGTACTTTCCCAAGGGCTTAGTCTGCTGTGTGACCTTGGCTCAGCCACTTCACTCCTCTGTGCCTCAGTTTCCTCATCTGTCAAATGAGGATTAAGGCGGGAGCCCCACATGGGACAACTTGATGACCTTGTATCTACCCCAGCACTCACAACAGTGCTTGGCACATAGTAAGCGCTTAACAAATACCACCAACATCATTATTATTATCATTGTTAGTATAGTGCTCACCACACAGTAAGTGCTTCATAAATACGATCGAATGAAGGTCCAGAGGAGAATCCCTGGATTTCGAGCCCAGCGCTTAGAATAATGTTTGGCACAAAGTAAGCGCTTAACAAATACCATCATCATCATTATTATCATTATTATCATTATTAATATTATTGCAGTTCTCTGCACACAGTAAGCTCAATACAGAGAACCACTAGTTTCCGAGCCCAGCGCTTAGCAGAACGCTTTGGCACACAGTAAGCGTTTAACAAATACCATCATCATTATCATCATTATCATTATTAATATTGTTACAGTGCTCTGCACACAATAAACGCTCAATACGGAGAACCACTGGTTTCCGAGCCCAGCGCTTAGAACAGCGCTTGACACTTAGGAAGTGCTTAACAAATACCATCGCCATAGTCATTATCAATATTATTATTATTATTACAGTGCTCTGCACAGAGTTAGCGCTCAACAAATGCGATCGAATGAAGGTCCAGTGGAGATCCACTGGTTTATGAGCCCTAAGCAGTGAGCGACACGTTGCGCCGAGCCTCCTGGGGAAGACGCGGGGAATGGGAGCGGCTGCCACAGGGGGACACACAATCAGACACACAATCAGACACACACACACACACACACAATCAGACACACACACACAATCAGACACACACACACACACACACACACACACACACACACACACCCTCTCCGATCCCCCCCCCCACCCACTTCCCAGGACGCAAACCCACCGGCTTCCTGCTTGCACGCAGCGCATTCACAGTGCAAAAACCCCATTCACGCCCCGCCCCCGGGACCCCCGGGACCCCCGGGGCCCCCAGGACCCCCAGGACCGGGAGGAGGGGAAGGGGCGAGGTGAGCCGGGGGCGGAAGAGTGGGTGGGAGGGTTTCAGCCTCCTCATCAGCCGCCCGCATCCTCCTCCTCCTACTACTCCTCTATTCCTCCTGCTTTTCCCCTCCTCCTTTCCTTCTTCTCCTCTTTTCCTCCTCCTCCTCTTTTCTTCCACCTCCTCCTCCCCCTCCTCTTCCTCCTCCTCCTCCTTTCTCCTCTCTTTCTCCTGCTTTCCCCCTCCTCTTCTCCTCCTCCTCTTCTCCTCCTCCTCTTCTCCTCCTCCTCCTCTTTTCCTCCTCGTCCTCCTCCTCCCCCTTCTCCTCCTCCTCCTCCTCTCTTTCTCCTGCTTTCCTCCTCCTCTCCTCCTCCTCCTCTTTTCCTCCTCCTCCTCCTCTTCCTTCTCTTTCTCCTCTTCTCTCCTCCTCCTGGTCCTTCTTCCTCCTGTTCCTCCTCTTTGTCCTCCCTGTCCTCCCGTTTTCCTCCCCCGGCTCCCCCGGCTCCCCCGGCTCCCCGGGCTCCTCCCGGTCCCGGCGCGGCCGGTCCGCGTGTCGGGGCCGGCGGTCCCGCCTTCAGCACCGCGGACAGGGCCCGCAACCGGGACGCCCCCCTCCACCCCCCGCGCGCTCCGGGGCTACCGAGGACAGCAGCCTTCAGCCCCCCTCGCCTCCCCGCCCCCAGGACCTCCAGCCCTCCCTCCATCCAACCCTCCATCCATCCCTCCATCCATCCCTCTCTCCATCCCTCCCTCCATCCCTCTCTCCCTCCTTCCCTCCCACCCTCCATCCCTCCATCCTTCCATCCGCCCTCCATCCCTCCCTCCAACCCTCCCTCTATCCGTCCCTCCCTCCATCCCTCCCTCCATCCCTCCCTCCAACTCCCTCCATCCGTCCCTCCCTCCATCCCTCCCTCCCTCCCCTCATCCATCCCTCCCTCCCTCCCTCTCAGCTCCGATGCAGCCAAAATGATCCCTCCACGGGCCTCCTCGCCCCCGTCCCCGTCCAGCGCGCCCCAGCCCATGGCTACCCGGTAACAAAACGATGGACTTGACCGAAGCCTTCTTGGCGATCTTCCTGGTGGTCGCCCTGGCCGTGTCTCTGCTGGCCAACCTGCTGGTGCTGCTATGCTTCGTGTCCAGCTCCGAGCTCCGCAAGCAGGTGTCCGGGGTCTTTCTGGTCAACCTGTCCTTGTGCAATCTGCTGCTGACCGTGGCCAACATGCCCTTCACCCTGCTGGGGCTCCTGACGGGTCGCTCGCCCGCGGGCGACCGCCTGTGCCAAGCCCTGGGATTCCTGGAAACTTTTCTCACTTGCAACGCTATGCTGAGCATGGCAGCCCTCAGCATCGACAAATGGATCGCCGTTATCTTTCCCTTAAGTTACGCTAGCAAGATGCGGTTCAGGGATGCTGTGGTCCTGGTGGGCTACTCCTGGATCCACTCCTTGGCCTTCCCCCTGGTCGCCCTGGGCTTCTCCTGGCTGGGTTTCAGCGGCAGCTACGCCTCTTGCACCTTGCACCTGAAGGAAGCTTCGGACCGGCGGAGGTTCACAGCGTTTACCATCGTGTTGCACGCCACTAGCTTCATGCTCTCTCTGCTCATCCTCTGCTTCACCTACTTAAAAGTCCTCAAAGTCGCCCGATTCCATTGCCGGAGGATAGATATCATCACGATGCAAACCCTGGTTTTGCTCGTTGATATCCACCCCAGGTAATAACGATAATAAACGCTTAGTGCAGTGCTCTGCGCACAGTAAGAGAGCACTCAATAAATACGACTGAATGAATGATAATAACAATAATAATCATCATGCTATTTGTCGAGCGCTTACTATGTGCCAAACAGTCTTCTAAGCTCTGGGGTAATAATAATAATAATAATAATAATAATAATAATAATAATAATAATAATAATAATAATAATGACGGTATTTGTTAAGCGCTTACTATGTGCCAAGCACTTTTCTAAGCGCTGGGGTAGCGACAAGGTCATCATGTTGTCCCACGTGGAATGTTTAGCACAGTCTTCATCCCCCATTTTACAGATGTAACTGCTGGACAGATGTAACTCAGAGGTAACTGAGGCACGGAGAAGTTAAGCGGCTTGCCCAAGGTCACACTGCAGACACGTGGTGGAGCCAGGATTAGAACCCAGGTCCTTTGACTTCCAGGCCCGTTGTCTTTCCGCCACACCACGCTGCTTCTCGTAAATCCCGCCAGATTCCCCGTTCCCCCCCTAGCAAGGTTTCAAGCGTGTTCATTTTCACTGCCCCATTGGGGAAATGAGGCCAAGCTATATTTTTGTGTTTTCCAAGGTGTATCTGTGTCTGTGTGTGCGAGAGAGAGATAGAGAGTTGGATAAGCAGAGGCAGAAACACACAGGAAAAACAAAATATGAATATGCATTACCTAGCATAAGTATGTCGATCTGGGCATTTTAGTCCTGGTTCTACATTCATTCAATCGTATTTATGGAGTGCTTATTGCGTGCAGAGCACTGTACTAAGCGCATGAGCACTGTTCACAAGCTTGACCATGATTTGGGTCGGATCAGTAAACACCTGTTCAAACTAACTTCCCTGACTTGAAATCGATCAGTCAACCAATCAATCAATAATACTTTTGGGCGGCGAATGTGTCTGTCATATTGTTGTGTTGTATTCTCCCAAGTGCTTAGTACAGTGCTCTGCACACAATAAGAGCTCAATAAATGCGACTGACTGACTGGAAGACCTACTGGGTGTTCAGCACTGTAACGTACTAAGCACTTGGAAGAGTTCAATTGAGTTTGGGTTTACAATCCCTGTCCTAAAAGAGGTTTTAATCTGGTGGCCATGTCAAATTCCCCTTTGCCATCTTGGCTGCCAAATTCAGCCGAGTCAATCAGTCTATCAACGAATAACATTGATTGAGTGCTTACTCTCTGCAGAGCACTGTACCAAGGGCTGGGGGAGAAAACAGCTTGTTTTTCTCTAGGGGGAAGGGGGAGATTTTTATCGCTGACAGCGTTACAATGGGGTCATCCAGGATGTGGGAGGAGAGCGGCAAAGAAGGAAATAGTTTCTTGGGTCCCAAAGAAGAGAGAGGGAGAGAGAGAGAGAGAGAGAGAGAGAGAGAGAGAGAGAGAGAGAGAGAGAGAGAGAGAGAGAGAGAGGAGAGGAGAGGAGAGAGAAAACAGAGAGAGAGGAGAGAGAAGAGAGAAAGGAGAGGGAGATAGAGAGGAGAGAGAGAAGAAAGAGGAGAGACTAAAGAAGAGAGAGAGAAGAAAGAGGAGAGAGAGGAGAGAGGAGATGAATAGAGAGAAGAGAGAGGAGAAAGAGAAGAGAGAGGATAGAGAAGAGAGAGAGGAGGGAGAGAAGAGAGAAAGGAGAGGAGAGAAAGGGGAGAGAGAGAAGGGGAAAAAAGAGGAGAGACAGAGAGGAGAGAACGAAGAGAGAGGAGAGAGAAAGAGAAGAGAGAGAAGACAGAGGAGATGGATAGAGAGAAGAGAGAAGAAAGAGGAGAGAGAGAAGAGAGAACTGAGAGGAGAGAAAGGGGAGAGAGAGAAGGGGACAAAAAGAGGAGAGACAGAGAGGAGAGAACGAAGAGAGAGGAGAGAGAAAGAGAAGAGAGAGAAGACAGAGGAGATGGATAGAGAGAAGAGAGAGAAGAAAGAGGAGAGAGAGAAGAGAGAACTGAGAGGAGAGAAAGGGGAGAGAGAGAAGAGGAGAGACAGAGAGAAGAAGGAAGAGACGGAAAGAGAAGAGAGAGAAGAGGAGAGAAAGAGAGAAGAAAGGAGAAAGAGAAGAGAGAGGAAAGAGACAGGAGAGAGTGAAGAGAGAGAGAGCAATTTGCTTTCATTCTCCTTTTTTTCTTTTTTTGCTGCCTGGGTGGCTATAAAAGAGAGAGAGAGAGAGAGAGAGAGAGAGAGAGAGAGAGAGAGAGAGAGAAAGTTGGGGGGTTATGTTTTTTTTTCTCCACTTTCGTTCCTAACGGAATTCTGTTATTGCACTTGGCAGTGTGAAGCAGCGCTGTCTTAACGAGCAAAAGAGGCGTCGGCAGCGGGCCACCAAGAAAATCAGCATTTTTATAGGATCGTTCGTCATCTGTTTTGCACCTTACATTATCACCAGGTTAGTACTTGAGGCCGAAGGAGTCCGACGAACCGCACCTTCCGTGAGTCTTCTTGGAAAGACCAAATGGAAGCCCGATTCTCCCCAGGATTCTGCCCTGCAGCTTCCGTCCAGAGTCCAAGAAGTCACAACGTTTAGCACTTTCTTATCGGCCCTCCAAACTTTGAGGGGGATTTGGTTCAAGGGTGGGTGGGCGGGCGGGCCTGGCTAATGCGGGTTTACTCTTCCCTCTCCAGACCTATTGACTGTAAACTCGTTGTGGGCAGGGAAGGTGTCTGTTACATTGTTCTGTTGCCCTCTCCCAAGAGCTTAGTACAGTGCTCTACACACAGTAAGAGCTCAGTCAGTACGATTGACTGGTGGACTGACTTTGGGAGAGAAATCTTTGATAGAGAAATACCTCTCGTAGTGTCGAAGAAACGAGGCGTTTTAACTCGTGACAAATAAGGAAAGGGCACCACCCGTTGTAGCCAAATGTAACAGAAGCCTGGGAAAAAAAATCAAAGTGTAATTGGGTCAGTTTCCTGGGTCCAAAGAGGAGCAACGTGGCCTAGTGAAAGAGTTTGGGCTTGGGAGTCAGAAGACTTGGGTTCTAATCCCGGTTCTGCAATTGGCCTGCTGTGTCCCCTTGGGAAAGTCACTTCCCTTCTCTGGACCACAGTCACCTCATCTATAAAATGGGGATTAAGACGGTGAGCCCTATGTGGGGCAGGGACTCTGTCCACCCCAGTGTACAGAACACTGTGCTAAGCGCTTGAGTCCAATATAAGAGGGTTGGTACGCATGTCCCCTGCCCACTGTGAATTTATTATCTAGATGGGGCGATGGACAGTCAATCAATCAATGGTATTTATTGTGCCCTTACTGTGTGCAGAGCACTCTGCTATGCGTTTGAGAGAGAACACTATAACAGGGTTGGTAGACTTCTCCTAATTGATTCGTTAATTAGATCCTGGATTTTCCCCCAAGTTTTAAAAAGACGTTTTCAAGACCTGAATACGTTTAAAGTGATAGAGTTAACTAATGAATATTCAGCACATGGAGAAAATATGAGTCACTTTCTGTTGACTACCAACTATCCATATGCCATCAAGATACAAATCTGTGTTTTTCGTGAGACCAAAGATTTCCACTGCATTGGAACCAAAAAGCTTTCCTCCTAAGCCCTGTCTTTTGCTAGTAAAACTGAAATCAATCCATCAATCAATTGCATTTATTGAGCACTTACTGTATGCAGAGCACTGTACTAAGCGCTTGGGAGAACAAGATATAACAACAGAGGTGGTAGACACATTTCCTGCCCACAACGAGCTGACTATCTAAAGGGAGTTTACAGCCTAGAAATAAACAGTAATAAAACAATAATGGAATGAATGAAGTATATTAAATTAAACAGTAGTTCCCTTCCTCACTAGATTCCTCCTCAAGAGAATTGGAAGACGATGCCTTCACAAATCCTTTCAAATCTACCAGGCTTTTAATCATATTTGATATCAATCAATCAATCTCTGTTCTTCCACCTAATCAGAGAATATAAACCCCATGTAGTACAGGGACTGTGTCCAATCTGACTAACTTGATCTACCCCAGGGCTTAAAACAGCTCTTGACATGTAGTAAGCGCTTAACAAATGCCATTATAAATCAATCAGTAGCGACAGATCAGTCAGTGCTATTTACTGAGCACTTACAGGGTACAGATCACTGTACTAAGCACCTAATACAACAGAGTTAGTTGGCCTTTTCCTGGCCCATAATGAGTGTAGAGTCTAGAGGGACAGACAGACATTAATACAAATAAATTACAGTACCAAGCACTTGAGAGAGTACCCCGGGATTACTAGGGGATGATAGAGAAGCAGCATGGCTCAATGGAAAAGAGCACGGGCTTTGGAGTCAGAGGTCATGGGTTCAAATCCCGGCTCTGCCAATTGTCAGCTGTGTGACTTTGGGCAAGTCACTTAACTTCTCTGTGCCTCAGTTACCTCATCTGTAAAATGGGGATGAAGACTGTGAGCCCCACGTGGGGCAACCTGATTACCTTGTAACCTCCCCAGTGCGTAGAACAGTGCTTTGCACATAGTAAGCCCTTAATAAATGCCATTATTATTATTATTATTATTATCCCTGCTCTCAAGGGGCAACCGTACAGTGCTCTGCATACAGTAAATGTAATTGAATGAATGTGGTGGAGGCAATCACTTAACATTTCAGGTAGGAGGTAGCAATCTATCCCAACAGAGTAATGCAGCATGGTCTAGTGGCTAGAGCCCAGGCTTGGGAGTCAGCAGGACCTGGGTTCTAATCCAGCCTCCACCACTTCTCTGCTGTGTGTTCTCCAGGCATCAGTTACCTCTTCTGAAAAATGGGGATTAAGCCCCTTGAGCCCATGTGGGACAGGGACTGTGTCTAACCTTTCATTCATTCAATCATATTTATTGAATGCTTACTGTGTGCAGAACACTTTACTAAGCGTTTGGGAAGTACAATATAGAGACATTCCCTACCCAACAACGGGCTCACAGCCTAGAAGGGGGATAAGCTTGTATCTACCCCAGTGCTTAGTACAGTGTCTGGCACATAGTAAGTTTTTAACGAATACCTTTCCAAAAAAATCGAGCCCTGTACTAAGCATCTGGGAGAGCAGAGTCACGATTCCTGCTTTTAAGGTGCTTCCAATCTGGGGAGATGGGTTCTGAAATAAATGACGGAAAAATCGAATCAAAATTAGGATAGTGTCTCATCTTGTCTTTTGCCGATCTGCTTCCCCGCCTCTTCCACACCGAACAGCTTTACTGACCCGATGGTACTTAATGATGTTGTTAACATGGACACCTGGTCTGCTGAGAAGGTGTTCAGAAAAAAAAAAAAAAACCTTTTCACTTTGTAGCGGAGGTGACTCATTTTTGTCCTTTCTCGACCCATTAAGCGCTAACCTGTTGGCAGCAATGTTTGAAGAGTCTGATCCTGATGAGTTAAAGATCTAAAAATACTAGTCACTTTTGTTTTTAATCGCTCTAATCCCTTTGCTGATCAAGCAAACCAGACTGAAAAAAAAAATCAGGATATCAGGTATGTTCAAAATTGCCGAGTGAAAAAAATCACATTTAACTTGGCACAGTTAAATGTTTGCTTGTTTATCCTTTATTTATCATCTATGGACAATGTGTACCAGTGGAAATAACTTAGGTTAGGGAGTCAGGAGATTGAGATTCTGGTCCTGGTTTCACCACTAGCTTGCTGTGTGACTTTGGGTAGGTCACTTACCCATTCTGGATCTGTTTCTTCATCTATAAAATGAGGTTAAAATATGCGTTCTCCCTCTCTCTCCTAGGCTATGAGGTAGGGATTACTGATGGTCTTGTATGCTTTGGCACATAGTATGTGCTTAAGAAATACCTTCCTTCTTAGTAGGAAGACCCATCAGAATCCTTCTACGGACACTGACTTTCAACCAATATTCTAAATTAAAGAAGGGCTCTGTTCTACGAGTAATTTTGTCCTAAGAGAATTTTGCGGGATGGTCATGGTACATTCTTCCATTTCTCTTAGATTCTCCACCTATAAAATGGGAATAAGTATTCTTGCTTTCTACCTGACCGGGATGATGAAACAATTAATTGAA
The DNA here is from genome assembly GCF_015852505.1 of Tachyglossus aculeatus. NCBI lineage: Eukaryota > Metazoa > Chordata > Mammalia > Monotremata > Tachyglossidae > Tachyglossus > Tachyglossus aculeatus. Next base: position 4,713,413 of record NC_052069.1, on the reverse strand, counting down.
CATTTTCTATAAAGTGTTCTGAGTTTCTTAGAGATGGCCAGAGCATGTTGGAATAAAATAGTATCAATGTCTCTTTAAGCATCATTCCTCATACTTAGCAGTCTTTAAAAATGATGGGTTCCGGTGGATGGTTTCTATGGAAACATCCAGGAGGGTTTTTTTTGTAGGAGTTCTTATTGCCTGCACAGTATAGAATCTAACAAAAACACGAGGATCCTAATTTCAGGATTACTTTTCCTGTTCATAATAAGGACTCCTATCATGAAGAGGTGCATGCACTGATCATCAGTTGTGTTCACTGAGCACTTACTGTGTGCAGAGCACTATACTGAGCATTGGGGAGAGTACAACTGAGTTGGTGAACATGTTCCCTCACAACGAATGTACAGTCTAGAGGGGGAGACAGACATTGATAAGAATGAATAATTTGTAATATATAATTTATGGTTGTATGGGTGAGGTGAATAACAAATCCCCAAAGGTCACAGGTCCAAGTGCATTAGACAATGAGAGAAGCAGTGTGGCTTAGTGGCTAGAGCCCAGGTCTGGGATTCAGAAGGACTGGGCTCTAATTCCGGCTCTTCCACATGTCTGCTGTGTGACCTTGGGTAAATCACTTCTCTTCTCTGGGCCTCAGTTCCCTCAGCTGTAAAATGATTACTAAGAGTGTGAGCCCCATGTGGGGCAGGGACTGTGTCCGACCTGATTAGCTCATAGCTACCCCAGTGCTTTGAACAGTGCTGAGCACATAGTACCATCATTATTATAGAGAAAGGAGAGGGAGCCAGGGAAAAGAGGGCTTAATCCAGGAAGGCTTCTTGGAAGAGACCTGACCCCTTGTCAGGTGTATGACTCTGGGAAAGTCATTTAACTTCTCTGGACCTCAGTTACCTCATCTGTGAAATGGGGATTAAGACTGTGAGCCCCACATAGGACAACCTGATTACCTCGTATCTACCCTAGCGCTTAGAACAGTACTTGACATATAGTAAATGCTTAACAAATACCACTATTATTATTATTATTATTACCCCAGGAACTGAGTACAGTCCTTGGCAACTAGGGAGCACCTAATAAATACCCCAATAATAATAAACAGCAGAAACATTTCCCCAAGTTATAAAGTCCTTGAGAGTAGGGAACCCGTTGTTGGATAGGGACCGCCTCTATATGTTGCCGACTTGTACTTCCCAAGTGCTTAGTACAGTGCCCTGCACACAGGAAGCGCTCAATAAATACGATTGAATGAATGAATGAATTTTGTACTCGCCCAGGTGTTAAGTACAGTGATCCTCACGAAGTAGGTGGTCAGGAAATGTTCTTGTTGGGATTAATGGTGCCCTCAGATTAGGATAAGGCTCTGACTGCCAGGAAAGGAGATATTCTCTAGGATAAACTAAATGAAGAGGGCCACCTAGTGAGTTAAGACGTTATAATAATATTATGCTGCTCTTCTACTCCAACCCTGGGTTGTCAACCTTCTCACTGGGCCTCCATTTCTCCTGTCTCACCGCCGACCTCTTGCCCACATCCCGTCCCTGTCCTGGAATGCCCTCCCTCCTCGAATCCAACAGACAATGACTCTCCCCCACTTCAAAGCCTTATTGAAGGCCCATCTCCTCCAGGAGGCCTTCCCTGACTCATCCCTCCTTTCCTTTTCTCCCACTCCTTTCTGCGTGGCCCTGACTTGCTCCCTTTATTCTTCCGCCTCCCAGCCCCACAGCACTTACATACATCTTCGTAGTTTATATATAGTAATGTCTGTCTTCCCCTCTAGACTGAGAGCTCGTTGTGGGCAGGGAATGTGACTGTTCATTTTTATATTGTATTCTCCCAAGAGCTCAGTATGGTGCTTTGCACGTAGTAATAGTTGTGGTATTTGTTAAGTGCTTACTATGTGCGGGGCACTGTACAAAGTGCTGGGGTGGATACAAGCAAATCAGACTGGAAACAGTCTCTGTCCCTCATGGGGCTCCGAGTCTCAATCCCCATTTTCCAGATGAAGTCACTGAGGCCCAGAGAAGTGAAGCGACTTGCTTTTGGCCCCACAGCAGACAAGTGGTGGAGCAGGGATTAGAACCCATGACCTTCTGACTTCCAAGCCCGTGCTCTATCCACCACATCATGCCACTGCTCCTAAGTAAGTGCTCAATAAATACAATTGATTAATAATGATAATAATAGTAATAATTGTATTTAATAAGCCCTCACTATGTGCCAAGCACTGTTATAAGCTTTGCTGTAGATACAAGCTAATCAGGTTGGACACAGTCCCTGCTCCACATGGGGCTTTCAGCCTTAATGCCCATTTTCCCGATGAGGCGACTGAGGTACGGAGAAGTGAAGTGACTTGCCCAAGATCACCCAGCAGACAAGCAGCGGAGCCAGGATTTAGAAGGATTCCCAGACTGAGCCCCCTCCTTCCTCTCCCCCTCCTCCTCCTCCCCATCCCCCCCACCTTACCTCCTTCCCCTCCCCACAGCACCTGTATATACGTTTGTACATATTTATTACTCTATTTATTTTACTTGTACATATTTACTATTCTATTTTATTTTGTTAATATGTTTTGTTTTGTTGTCTGTCTCCCCCTTCTAGACTGTGAGCCCGCTGTTGGGTAGGGACCGTCTCTATATGTTGCCAACTTGGACTTCCCAAGCGCTTAATACAGTGCTCTGCACACAGTAAGCGCTCAATAAATATTATTGAATGAATGAATTAATGAATTGTAGACTGTAAGCTCGTCGTGGGCCGGGAATCTGTCTGTTTATTGTTTTATTGTACTCCCGCAAGCGCTCTGTACGGTAATATGATTGAATGAGCCCCCAAATCTTCCATTTCTTCCCAACAGGTTGGTCGAACTCCTTCCTTTCATCACAATCAACTACTACTGGGGGATTGTATGCAAGTGCCTGGCCTACAGTAAGGCTGCATCAGACCCTTTCGTGTACTCCCTTCTCCGCCAACAATACAAGAAGGTCCTGATGAACATTGTCAACAGGCTCCTGAAGAGAGACCTCTACCCTTCCTCTGGCTACAACAGTTCTCTGGACACAGAGAATGAGTACTGCCTCCACAGAACAAACTAAGACTCCTCCCCTGGTCGTCTGTGGAGAGTCGGGACGGATCTTCCCGAATCTTGCCCGACTTCGAGAGTCACCTCCTCCCCACTGGGCGATGTGACGATCACGATTGAAATCCCAGGGATGGGCTGGACGAGGTCACTTGGAATCAGGGCTTCCCGACGGATCCCGTTAGCATCCACAGGGATGGAGATCAACAGCAGGGCCACTGCTGAATGCACCTTCTCCAGAAATTTGTCGGGTTCGGATCTGGGGGTTCAACTATCCCAAATCCTTGCCAGTCTGGGCCCCAAAACTGGCCGAGGGGGGTTACTCACTCTTTCCCACCAGAGAGTTTAAGAAGCAGGATATCCTAGTGGCTGACACAGGTTTTAGTGCTATATCTGCATAATGTAGAAGACCCCTCGCTAATCCAGTTTAGAGAATGTTCCCCCTTCTAACTCGACAAGTAGCGGAGCGAAGTGCACTTTCTAAGCTCCTTCGTTTCTCCCCTAGCCCCCTTGTCTGGGGGTTTTGGCTTGGCACACAGGTGACTAGATTTTTATCTACTTAGTTTTATTTTTGTAAGAGCTGGCCTATGGTATATCGATTTGGGAAAGGGGCTTCTAGAATGTCTGTGTGGAATAGGTCCTTTAATGAGTGTGTTCCTCGTGTATTTGGCTCTGATTCTAAAGACAGCTTTCCAGGAGAATTTTCCCTCGAGGAGAGGACTCAATCAGATTCTCCTTTAGCGATACCAAGGATGAGAACTTGGTCTGTTTGTACTAGACAGGATGATTGTAAAGTCGAGGGAAAGGGTAGACACGTACGCTCAACAGGCAGGGTTTAGCAGAGCATATAACCGAAGGCTAAAAGCCCAATTTTACTAGATTTAATGCTTCCTGGACTTTTGTTCTGTGATGGAATCACTGAAGGAGCATTGGTCCTCCCATCAGAAAGGATGGACAAGGCTCAATCCTGATGAGTTTCTAGACTGTAAGCTCACTGTGGGCCCAGAAACAACCTGGCCTAGTGGATAGAGCCCGAGCCTGGAAGTCAGAAGGACCTGGGTTCTAATCCTGGCTTCACCACTTGTCTGCTGCATGACCTTGGGCAAGTCACTTCACTTCTCTGGGCCTCAGTGACCACATTTGTAAAATGGGGATTAAGACTGTGAGCCGCACATGGGACAGGGACTGTGTCCAGCCTGATAATCTTGTATCTATCCCAGGACTTAGAACAGCATTTGTTACATAATAATAATCATTATTATTATGATATTTGTTAAGCACTGACTCTGTGCCAGGCACTGTACTAATAGCAATGGCATTTATTAAGCGCTTACTATGTGCAAAGCACTCTTCTAAGTGCTGGGGAGGTTACAAGGTGATCAGGTTGTCCCACGAGGGGCTCACAGTCTTCACCCCCATTTTACAGATGAGGGAACTGAGGCCCAGAGAAGTCAAGTGACTTGCCCAAAGTCACGCAGCTGACAATTGGCGGAGCTGGGATTTGAACCCGTGACCTCTGACTCCAAAGCCCAGGCTCTTTCCACTGAGCCAATCTGGGGTGAATACAAACAAATGGGGTCGAACACAATCCCTGTCCTACATAGTAAGCAGTGCTTCGTACAGTGCTCTGCACACAGTAAGCGCTCAATAAATACGATTGAATGAATGAATAGTAAGCGCTTAACAAATATACGGGAGCACTTAATGCAGTGCTCCCAAGCACTTAATGCAGTGCTCTGTGTGCAGTAAGAGCTCAATACACATGATTGAATGAATTAATGAGTCTTCAGGGTAGAGACCCTGCATGGAGGAGTTGATCTTCATACAGTGGTAATAATAATAATAACGATAGCTGTATTTGTTAAACGCTTACTGTGTGCAAGGGACTATATTTAGCCTGAGGGTAGGCACAAGCAAATCAGGTTGGACAGAGTCGGTGTCCCATGTGGGACTCACAGTCTTAATCCCCATTTTGCAGATGAGGTAACTGAGGTCCAGACAAGTGAAGTGGTCACACAGCACACAAGTGGTGGAGCTGGGAGTAGAACCCAGGTCCTTCTGATTCGCAGGCCTGGGCTCTATCCACTATAGCTTGCCTACTCATGGCCTCTCGATTCTGCCGGTGGTGTTTCCCCTTGGGGCACAGAGGATCACGAGCCAGAAAGCGGGAAGGGGAAGTACATTACACACACGAAGTAGCAGGATCCAATGATGGCCAACATGACCGCATTCCATCGCTACGCTGGGCCCAGTGGGCTTTAGTATTAATAATAATAATGGTATTTGTTAAGCGCTTACTCCGTGCCAAGCACTGTTCTAAGAACTGGCGTAGATCCAAGGTAATCAGGTTGACCTAAGTGGGGTTCACAGTCATCATCCCCATTTTACAGATGAGGGAACTCAGGCCCAGGTAATAGAAGTGTGTGCTCTGCATACAGTAAGCGCTCAATAAATATGATTGAATGAAGTGACTGGCCCAAGGTCACACAGCAGACAAGTGGCAGAGCCAGGATCCTCTGACTCACAACCCCGTGTGTTCTTTCCCCTAATCATGCTGCTTCTCATAATAACAGAGCCCGGGCTCGGGAGTCAGAAGGAACCGGGTTCTAATCCCAGATCCGCCACTCACCAGCGATGTGACCTTGGACAAGTCCCTTCACTTCTCCAGACCTCAGTGACCTCGCCTGTCGAATGGGGTCCAACCTGATTAGATCTACCCCAGTGTCTGGCACAGAATAAGCACATAGCAGATATCATCATCATTATCATTTAAGTATTAGGAACATCATAGGAGGCATGAAATACCCAGAAATGTCCTTAAGGATCCATGCGAATTATCTGTAGAAAAAGTTGGCTCCAGCTACTGTCCATTAAGGAAAACTAAGGCTTTTGTCAATGTTCTGACATATTCAAGAGGCCCTGAGATCTGCCTCCCTCTCCACCCATTTGTTGGAGACAAGGATCAGTCGTCAAAAGGATTTATTCCTGAAAAGAAGAAATTGAAGCCAAGATCTTGGATCCAGCCATTTCACTTATTCGACGTTGGATGGAAAGGAGCGGTGTACTAGGGGAGAGGAGCATCTCTGGAAATCCGAGATTTAAAGCAGGAGAGAGAAAAAAGAAAATCAATTTTGTGCCACAAAACTTGCAAGTCCAACTTAGATTTGAGTAGCAAGCTTCGACATTGAGACCAGAGTCGGAGCTGACAAAAGCTTTCTGGTGTCCACCTGGTGACTGCTTTCTTCGTAGACTAGAAGCTCCTCGTGGGCAGGAACTGATGTGTCTGCCAACTCTGTTCTACTGAACTCCCCCAAGTGCTTAGCACAGTGTTCTGCACACAGTAAGCTCTCAATAAATACCACTGATTGCTTGATTGATGATGACTTGTTGTGGGCAGGGAATGTGTCTACCTACTCTGTTCTACTGTATTCTCCCAAGAGCTTAGTACAGTGCTCTGCACAGGGTAAGCACTCAATGAATACCATTGATTGATTTATTAGCATGTCAGTAAATAGGCCTCAGAGTTCTGTAACTACCGTATAGTTCTGCTTTAGTTATAATTTAGTGTACTGTAATGTTTTGTCATTTTTGCAAGGTATCTGTACACTCGATACTTTGTGTAAATACAATATTTTAAAAAAGTATTTGTATATGAAAAATGTTGGTTATTTTTTCTCTTATTTGGCACTATAACGGAAGCTTATGCCAAGGTTTTTCTATGGTCTCAGTAAGCAGCATACCATTAGATAGCTCTTCTGAAGGAGGAATAGTTTGCGCTTATTTGTTTTCGATGAAATTGTATTTTTTTTTCCAAAAACCTTTTTGATCCAGGTTGAGTTTAATGACTGCAGCTAAACATCTCTGACAATTGGCATTAGATGTTCTGAACCACACAGTGTCTTGTTGCCTTTCGTTTTAAAGGAAAGATTCAGTTTCCTTTGAGGACTCGCTTTCCTGTGTGGATAAGTGTATTACAAACTGTGAGGCCTCTCAGTTCATTTGTAAACCAATAAAAGTTTTATTCAAGTGCTTTTGGATGCCTCGGATTCAAGCAGATACTGACTTAAGTAGTTGGAAAATGGTGTCACGGAATTGTGTCTATTGACGTGGGGACCTCCTGAGAGAGAAGGTGAAATAATATGCAAGAAAATACCCAAATATAATTATTAGTATGGCTTTTGTTAAGCACGTATTATGGGATGCACTGTTCTAAGCACTGGAGTTGATACAAGGTGAAGCAGCGTTGCTCAGTGGAAAGATCCCAGGCTTTGGAGTCAGAAGTCATGAGTGCAAATTCCGGCTCTGCCAAGTGTCAGCTGTGTGACTTTGGGCAAGTAACTTAACTTTTCTGTGCCTCAGTTACCTCATCTGTAAAATGGGGATGAAGACTGTGAGCACCCCCGTGGGACAACCTGATCACCTTGTAACCTCCCCAGTGCTTAGAACAGTGCTTTGCACATAGTAAGTGCTTAATAAATGCCATTTTTAAAAAAAGGTAATCAAGTTGTCCCACATGGGGTTCACAGTCTTAACCCCCATTTTACAGATGAGATAACTGAGGCCCAGAGAAGTGAAGTGACTTGCCCAAGGTCACACAGTACACAAATGGCAGTGTCGGGATTAGAACCCATGTCCTCTGATTCCCAAGCCTGTGCTCTTGACACTAGGCCATGCTGCTTCTCTGTTGTCTCTCCCATCCTAAAAAACCCTCTCTCGACCCCACCTCACCTTCTAGTTATCGCCCCATCTCCCTCCTACCATTCCTTTCCAAACTCCTTGAACGAGTTGTCTACACGCGCTGCCTAGAATTCCTCAACAACAACTCTCTCCTCGACCCCCTCCAGTCTGGCTTCCGTCCCCTACATTCCATGGAAACTGCCCCTCAAAGGTCACCAATGACCTCCTGCTTGCCAAATCCAATGGCTCATACTCTGTCCTAATCCTGCTGGACCACTCAGCTGCCTTCGACACTGTGGACCACCCACTTCTCCTCAACACGTTATCTGACCTTGGCTTCACAGACTCCGTCCTCTCCTGGTTCTCCTCTTACCTCTCCGGTCGTTCTTTCTCAGTCTCTTTTGCAGGCTCCTCCTCCCCCTCCCATTCTCTCACTGTGGGGGTTCCCTAAGGTTCAGTGCTTGGTCCCCTTCTGTTCTCGATCTACACGCACTCCCTTGGTGACCTCATTCGCTCCCACGGCTTCAACTATCATCTCTATGCTGATGACACCCAGATCTCAGTCTCTGCCCCTGCTCTCTCCCCCTCCCTCCAGGCTCGCATCTCCTCCTGCCTTCAGGACATCTCCATCGGGATGTCCGCCCGCCACCTAAAACTCAACATGTCCAAGACTGAACTCCTTGTCTTCCCTCCCAAACCCTGCCCTCTCCCTGACTTTCCCATCTCTGTTGACGGCACTACCATCCTTCCCATCTCACAAGCCCGCAACCTTGGTGTCATCCTCGACTTCGCTCTCTCATTCACCCCTCACAACCAAGCCGTCACTAAAACCTGCTGGTCTCAGCTCTGCAACATTGCCAAGATCCGCCCTTTCCTCTCCATCCATACTGCTACCCTGCTCGTTCAAGCTCTCATCCTATCCCGTCTGGACTACTGCATCAGCTTTCTCTCTGATCTCCCATCCTCGTGTCTCTCCCCACTTCAATCCATACTTCATGCTGCTGCCCGGATTGTCTTTGTCCAGAAACGCTCTGGGCATGTTACTCCCCTCCTCAAAAATCTCCAGTGGCTACCAATCAATCTGCGCATCAGGCAGAAACTCCTCACCCTCGGCTTCAAGGCTGTCCATCCCCTCGCCCCCTCCTACCTCACCTCCCTTCTCTCATTCTCCAGCCCAACCCGCACCCTCCGCTCCTCTGCCACTAATCTCCTCACCGTACCTCGTCCTCGCCTGTCCCGCCATCGACCCCCGGCCCACGTCCTCCCCCTGGCCTGGAATGCCCTCCCTCTGCCCATCCGCCAAGCTAGCTCTCTTCCTCCCTTCAAGGACCTACTGAGAGCTCACCTCCTCCAGGAGGCCTTCCCAGACTGAGCCCCTTCCTTCCTCTCCCCTCGTCCCCCCCTCCATCCCCCCCATCTTACCTCCTTCTCTTCCCCACAGCACCTGTATATATGTATATATGTTTGTACATTTTTATTACACTATTTATTTATTTATTTATTTTACTTGTACATATCTATTCTATTTATTTTATTTTGTTAGTATGTTTGGTTTTGTTCTCTGTCTCCCCCTTTTAGACTGTGAGCCCACTGTTGGATAGGGACTGTCTCTATATGTTGCCAACTTGTACTTCCCAAGCACTTAGTACAGTGCTCTGCACACAGTAAGCACTCAATAAATATGATTGATTGATTGATTGATTGTTGTCATGGATGTTGCAGGAAGACCATTTAACGGATTTGACTCCTTGAGGATGAGGGTCATGTCAATTTACTCTATTGCACTCTCCCCAGTGCTCAGTACAGTGCTCCACCCACAGTAAGTGCTCAATAAATACCATCAATTGATTGATTCATTCATTCAATTCAATCGCATTTATTGAGCGCTTACTGTGTGCAGAGCAGTGTACTAAGTGCTTGGGAAGTACAAGTTGGCAACATATAGAGACGGTCCCTACCCAACAGTGGGCTCACAGTCCAGAAGGGGGAGACAAAGAACAAAACAAACCATATTAACATAATAAAATAAATAGAATATGTACAAATAAAATAAATAAATAAATAAATAAATAAATAAATAGAGTAATAAATACGTACAAACATATATACATATATATAGGTGCTGTGGGGAGGGGAAGGAGGTAAGTTGGGGGGGATGGAGAGGGGGAGGAGAGGGGGAGGAAGGAGGGGGCTCAGTGTGGGAAGGCCTCCTGGAGGAGGTGAGCTCTCAGTAGGGCCTTGAATGGAGGAAGAAAGCCAGCTTGGCGGATGTGTGGAGGGAGGGCATTCCAGGCCAGGGAGATGATGTGGGCTGGGGGTTGACGGCGGGACAGGTGAGAACGAGGCACAGTGAGGAGATTAGACTGTGAGCCCACTGTTGGGTAGGGACCGTCTCTATATGTTGCCAACTTGTACTTCCCAATCGCTTAGTACAGTGCTCTGCACGCAGTAAGCGCTCAATAAATACGATTGAATGAATGAATGAATTAGCGGCAGAGGAGTGGAGGGTGTGGGCTGGGCTGGAGAAGGAGAGAAGGGAGGTGAGGTAGGAGGGGGAGAGGTGATGGACAGCCTTGAAGCCGAGGGTGAGGAGTTTCTGTCTGATGCGTAGGTTGATTGGCAGCCACTGGAGATTTTTGAGGAGGGAAGTAACATGCCCAGAGCGTTTCTGGACAAAGACAATCCCGGCAGCAGTGTGAAGTATGGATTGAAGTGGGGAGAGACAGGATTGATGAGTACTAAAGTATTTTGTAGGTTCATGAAGTTTACAGAGAGTAACTGGCCAATCTTAGATGATTAAAAGCTTAAGCAAAGGACCCAAATTTCAAGGAAAATATATACTTCAAAGAAATACTAAATTTCAGGGTATTCATAGGAAAGGTGGGTAAGCAAAGGAATATTTTCATGCCTTTTTATAAGCAAATGTTCCGTAGTAGGGTGATTTTTTTATACTCTCCCAAGCACTTAGTACAGTTGTCTGCACAGAATAAATGCTCAGTAAATTCAACTGATTGAGTGATAATGATTAAGCAACAAGTACAGTATACAAGGGTAGTAACCGTAATTACTATAATAATACCAGTAATAGTAATAATGATAATAATAATGGTATTTGTTAAGCACTTACTCTCTGCTAGGCACTGTACTAAGCACTAGGGTGGATACGGGCAAATTGAGTTGGACACAGATCCTGTCCCACATGGGGCTCACTCTTAATCCCCGTTTTGCAGATGAGGAAACTGAGGTGCAAGTGACTTGCCCAAGGTCACACAGCAGATGAGTGGCTGAGCGGGATTAGAACCATAGCCCTTCTGACCTTCAGGCCCGGGCTCTATCCGCTATCCATTAGGCCACACTGCTTCTAATATTAGATTTAAATACTAGTGTTTATTGGGGACCTATTGATTGGACCAGGTAAGGTGCCTGCCTGCAAGAAGTTTACACTCTAATTGTCCACCTTTCAGAGTCCGCTCAAGTTAATCAGGTTGGACACAGTCCCTGTCCCCAGGAACATTTTTTTAATGGCATTTATTAAGCACTTACTATGTGCAAAGCACTGTTCAAAGCGCTGGGGAGGTCACAAGGTGATCAGGTTGTCCCACGTGGGGCTCACAATCTTCATCCCCATTTTACAGATGAGGTAACTGAGGCAAAGGGAAGTTAAGTGACTAGCCCAAACTCACACAGCTGACAATTGGAAGATCTGGGATTCGAACCCATGACCTCTGACTCCAAAGCCTGTGCTCTTTCCACTAAGCCACGCTGCTTCTCTAGGTTGCCTTGCCTAGGTTTTGTCTAGGTTTTGATCAGGTTTTGATCACTTGCCTAGGTTTTAATGAGGCCCCAACTCTATTGGATTGCACTTTTCCAAGCGCTTGGTACAGTGCTCTGGACCCAATAAGCACTCAATAAATATGATTGATTAATTGACTGAAGGATACGTCTGCCGGGGAAGTCCTCAATTAGTGCTGGAGACCAACATTTTCTCTTAGTGGAACAGATGGTGGCAGGGAAGAGGGCTGGAACTCGAGACGGCATGCGTTTGTCATTTAGATAGCTCAATTCATAATAATGATGGTAATAATAATGGTAATAGAGAAGCAGCATGGCTCAGTGGAAAGAGCCCGCGCTTTGGCGTCAGAGGTCATGAGTTCAAATCCCGCCTCCGCCCCTTGTCAACGTGTGACTTTGGGCAAGTCACTTCACTTCTCTGTGCCTTAGTTACCTCATCTGTAAAATGGGGATTAAGACTGTGAGCCCCACGTGGGACAACCTGATCACCTTGTAACCTCCCCAGTGCTTAGAACAGTGATTTGCACATAGTATGCACTTAATAAATGTCATCATTATTATTAACAATAATAATTGTAGTTGTGAGAAACAGTGGGGCTTAATGGATAGAGCATGTGCCTGGGAGTCAGAGGGACCTGGGTTCTAATCTCGGCTCTGCCACATGTCTGCATTGTGACCTTGTGCAAGCCACTTCACTTCTCTGGGCCTCAGTTCCCTCATCTGTAAAATGGGGATTAAGACTGTGAGCCCAGTGTGGGACAGGGACTGTGTCCAACCTGATTCACTTGTATGCCGTGTAACTTTGAGCAAGTCACTTCACTTCTCTGGGCCTCAGTTACCTCATCTGTAAAATGGGGATTAAGACTGTGAGCCCCATGTGGGACAACCTGATCACCTTATAACTTCCCCAGCACTTAGAACAGTGCTTTGCACATAGTAAATGCTTAATAAATGCCATCATCATCATCATCTACCCCAGCTCTTAGAACAGTACTTGGCACACAGCTCTTAACAAGTACCATAATTATTAATTATTTGTTAAGCACTTACTAAATGCCAAGCACTGTACTAAGCACCGGGGTAGATACAAGCAAATCCGGTTGGATACAGCCTCTGTCCCGTGCGGGGCTCACCATCTCCATCCCCATTTTGCAGATGAGGTAACTGAGACACAGAGAAGTGAAGTGACTTGCCCAAGGTCACATGACAGACAAGTGGCAGAGCAGAGATTAGAACCCATGACCTTCTGACTGCTAGGCCTGTGTCCTAAGTACCCAGCTCACCCTGGGATTAGGTCACTTATCCAACTGCCCACAAAAAAAGTAACAAAAAAACAAGACAATTGAAAGCAGATTTTAGAGATCTATTTTGAAGGTAACAGTGTGTCTGAGTAGAAAGATCACAGGCCTGGGACTCAGAGGACCTGGGTTCTAATCCCAACTCCACTGCATCCCTGCTCTGTGACCTTGGGAAAGTCACTTTGCTTCTCCATGTCTCAATTTCCTCATCAGTAAGATGGTTTCCCTCCTTCTTAGACCACGAGTTCATGAAGGAAGGACATAGACCATTGTAATTATCTTCATCCATTCATTCAACTGCATTTATTGAGCATTTACTGTGTGCAGAGCACTGTACTAAGCACTTGGAAAGTACAATACAGCAATATAGAGAGATAATCCCTGCCCACAACGGGTTTACAGACTAGAAGAAGGGAGACAGACATCAAAACAAATAAATAAAATGATAGATCTGGAAATAAATGGTGTGAGGCTGGGAGGGGGGAAGAGAAAAGGGAGCAAGTCAAGGCAACGAAGAAGGGAGTGGGAGATGAGGAAAAGTGGGGCTTAGTCAGGGAAGGCCTCTGGGAGGAGATGGGCCTTCAGTAAGTCTTTGAAGAGGGGGAGAGTCATTACCTATGGGATTTGAGGAGGGTGGGCATTCCAGCACAGAGTTAGGATGTGGTCAAAGGGTCGGTGGTGAGATAGGCAAGATGCAGGCCCGGTGAGAAGGTTAGTATTAGAGGAGTGGAGTGTATGGGCTGGATTGGAGTAGGAGAGTAATGAGGTGAGGTAGGAGGGAACAAAGGGATGGACGGCTTTAAAGTCAATGGTGACAACTTTTTGTTTGTTGTGGAGGTGAATGGGCAATCACTGGAGGTTCCCTGGAGTGGGGAAACCTGTCCAGAACATTTCTGTAGAAAGATGATCTACATCTTTCTAGTAGGGCAGGGGCAGAACTGGAAATAACAATAAAAAAAGTAATGATGATTGTGCTATTTGTAAAGTGCTTACTATGTGCAAGGTGTTGAACTCATTTCTACTAATGTCTGCTTTCCCCCCTAGAGTGTAAATGCATTGTGGGCAGGGAATGTGTCTGTTCTATTGTCATACTGTCAGAGAAGCAGCATGATGTAGTGGATAGAACATGGGCCTGGGAGTTAGAAGGACCTGAGTTCTAATCCTGACTCTGCCACTTGTCTGCTCTGTGACCTTGGGCAAGTCACTTCACTTCTCTGGGCCTCAGTTATCTCACATGTAAATGGGGATTGAGATTGTGAGCTCTGCACGGGACAAGGGACAAAGGACAAGAAAGGGGAGAGACAGGAGGCTGGGAGGTCAGCAAGGAGGCTGATGCGTTGCTTGTATCTACCCTGGTGCCTAGAACAGTACCTGGCACATAGTAAGTGCTTAACAAATACCATAATTAATATCATGATGATGATGCAGTAACCCAGACGGGATAGGATGAGTGATTTTATTAACATGGTAGCAGTTTGGATGGAGAGGAAAGGGTGGTTTTAGCACCCTTTGTAAAGGTGGGACCGACAGGATTTGGTGATGGATTGAAAATGTGGGTTGAATGAGAGAGAGGAGTCAAGTTTAACATCAAGGTTACGGGCTTGTAAGACGGGAAGGATGGTGGTGCCGTCTACAGTGATGGGGAAGTCAGGAGGAGGACGGGGTTTGGTTGGGAAGGTAAGGAGCTCTGTTTTGGATATGTTAAACTTGAGGTGATAAGAGGACATCCAAGAGGAGATGTCTTGAAGGCAAATGGAAATGCAAGACTGCAGAGAGGGAGAGAAATCAAGGCTGGAGATGGAGATTTAGGATCATCCACATAGAGGTGGTTGTTGAAGCCTTGCTTGTATCTGCCCAAGCTCTTAAAACAGTGTTTGAAACACAGTAAGTGCTTAAGAGATGTCATCATTATTAATTATTCTTAATGAATTCTTCTGTCACAGCCGCTTATTTTCAAATTGCTTCGTTTGAACCAAGTAATGAGCACAAAAAAACTCACAGGTGGACAACATCACTGCCTGCCTTAGGGGTAGAGCCAGGAAATTCCAACAAGAAACACTGTTTCCTTTTACTCTGTAGCTTGGTCATCAATCAGCTAAAACTGGTTATTCATTCAAGTGCATGGAAAAGTGGTAATTGAATGCCCTTCTCACTTGTGTAAGGAGAAAACTGGAATTGCAGTAAGAACTGCTGTAATTAGGTTTGGTTAGAGCCTAGTTTTGCAGTCCAAAAGGGTGGGAGAGAGAGTCACTTTCTTGGAAGAGTGGCTTTATTATCCTTTTTTTTTTTCTATTTATTATAGTATTTATGAAGCGCTGGGGTGGTACAAGGTAATTGTGTGAGACCTAGCCCTTTGTCAGGGTGGCTAGCAGTATGGCAGATGTAATAATACAGAGAGAAGCAGCGTGGCTCAGGGGAAAGAGCCCGGGCTTTGGAGTCAGAGGTCATGGGTTCGAATCCTGGCTCCGCCACATGTCTGCTGTGTGACCTTGGGCAAGTCACTTAGCTTCTCTAAGCCTCAGTTCCCTCATCTGTCAAATGGGGATTAAGACTGTGAGCCCCATGTGGGACAACCTGATCACTTTGTATCAGGTTTGTATCAGGTTTGTTGAGCACTTTGTATCAGGTTGGGATAACCTGATCACTTTGTATCCCCCCAGCGCTCAGAACAGTGCTGTGCACATAGTATGTGCTTAACAAATGCCAACATTATCCAATTTGTACTTCCCAAGCGCTTAGTACAGTGCTCTGCACATAGTAAGCGCTCAATAAATACGATTGATGATGATGACACGTGGGATTTGATAAACGCTTACTGTGTGCGAGGTACTTTTCTAGGCACTGGGGTAGATACAAGGTAGTTGGTTTGGACACATTTTCTGTCCCACACAGGGCATTACTTATTGTTTATTGCTGTCCTGTACTCTTCCAAGCACTTAGTACAGTGCTGTGCACACAGTAAGGGTTCAATAAATTTGACTGAAGTGAACTAAATAAGGTTCATAGTCTTCAACCCCATTTTCTAGATGAGGCCCAGAGAAGTGGGCCTTAGAGAAGCAGCGTGGCTCAGTGGAAAGGGCCTGGGCTTGGGAGTCAGAGGTCATGGGTTCTAATCCCAGCTCCACTACTTGTCTGCTGTGTGACCTTGGGCAAGTCACTTAACTTTTCTGAGCCTCAGTTACCTCATCTGTCAAATGGGGATTAAAACTGTGAGCCCCATGTGGGACAACCTGATCCCCTTGTATCCTCCCCAGTGCTTAGAACAGTGTTTTGCACATAGTAAGTGCTTAATAAATGCCATTATTATTATTATGAAGACTATGAGCCTTATTCATTTCACTTCAATCGTATTTATTGAACTCTTACTGTATGCAGAGCACTGCACTAAGCGCTTGGGAAGTACAAGTCGGCAACATATTGAGAAGCAGCGTGGCTCAGTGGAAAGAGCACAGGCTTTGGAGTCAGAGGTCATGGGTTCAAATCCCTACTCCGCCAATTTCAGCTGTGTGACTTTGGGCAAGTCACTTAACTTCTCTGGGCCCCAGCTCCCTCATCTGTAAAATGAGGATTAAGACTGTGAGCACCCCGTGGGACAACCTGATCACTTTGTAACCTCCCCAGTGCTTAGGACAGTGCTTTGTATATAGTATGCACTTTATAATTGTCATTATTATTATTATTATAGAGAGACGGTCCCTACCCAACAACAGGCTCACAGTCTAGAAGCAGACAAGTGGCTGAGCCGGGATTAGAACCTACGACTTCTGACTCCCAAGCCCAGGCTCTTTCCACTGAGCCATGTTGCTTCTCGCTCCCTTGGGTTAAGGGCTTTGTCTCCCCCGTGCATCTCCTAGTCTCCCCCAGCCCCCCAATCACTGTTCTCCACATCCCTGTTTCCCCATCCTTTTCCTCCCCTCTCCCCACTTTGCTGAAGTTTTCAGTTACTCATTTGGTGTTTTCGAGCTGCCCTGGCTGAATTATTTCAGTACTAAGCACTTAGTCATTCATTCAATCGTATTTATTGAGTGCTTACTGTGTGTGGAGACTAAGGCCTTGATAATAATGGTATTTGTTAAGTGCTTACTATGTGCCAGGCACTGTACTAAGCACTGAGGTGGAATCAAGCAAATCATATTGGACACAGTCCCCGTCCTACGAGGGGCTCACAGTCTCAATCCCCAGTTTACAGATGAGGGAGCCCAGGACCAGAGAAGTGAAGTGACTTACCCAAGGTCACATGGCAGACAAGTGGCAGAGCTGGGATTAGAATCTGTGACCTTCTGACTCCCAGGCACAGAGAAGCAGTGTGACCTAGTGGCTAGAGCCTAGGCCTTTATTTCTATTTATTCTGATGACTTGACACCTGTCCACATGTTTTGTTTTGTTGTCTGTCTCCCCCTTCTAGACTGTGAGCCCATTGTTGGGTAGGGACCATCTCTATATGTTGCCAACTTGTACTTCCCAAGTGCTTAGTACAGTGATCTGCACAGTAAGCGCTCAATAAATATGATTGAATGAATGAATGAATAGGCTTGGGCGTCAGAGGACATGGGTTCTAATCCCGGCTTGCCACTTGTCTGCTGTGTGACCTTGGGCAAGTCAACTCCTCTGTGCCTCAGCAACCTCATCTGTAAAATGGGGACTAAGAACTGTGAGCCCCATGTGGCACAACCTGATGGCCTTGTATCTATTCTAGGGCTTAAACCAATAAATATGATTGACTTGGCTGACTGACTTTATACTATATGATCAGATGTGGAGGATAAATATAGGGGAGGGGAAGAGGGGGAGAGCCTCAAGGCCCTCCTGATCCCCTGTGCTAATGAGGGGCAACTGCCCCGCTGAGAGAAAGATCAACAGAGCAACACGCTCCACTCCAGGTGTGCCCAAGACAAGACTATTAGCTGTGGTACCTATGGGCAAACCACAATGGTATGCACTGGGGTAGATCAATCATTTCAGGGTATTTATTGAGCGCTTAATATGTACAGAGCACTGCACTAAGTGCCTGGGAAAGTACATCAAAATAAGTGAACAGGCATAAATAGCATCACTATAAATAAATAGAATTATAGATAGATACACATCATTAATAAAATAAATAGAATAATAAGTATGTACATATACAATACACAAGTGCTGTGGGGCGGGGAGGGGGATAGAGCAGAGGGAGTGGGTAGGGGTTTTGGGGAGGGGAGGGGGCAGAGGAAAAGAGGGGTTTAGTCTGGGAAGGTCTCCTGGAGGAGGTGAGCTCTTAGTAGGGCTTTGAAGGGGGAAGAGTAACTGCTATGTGACTTTGGGCAAGTCGCTTCACTTCTCAGTTTCCTCATTTCTTAAAATTAGGATTCAGTACCTCTTCCCGTTTAATCAAAAACTGGTATTTGAGTGCTTACTGTACCCCTAAAACTGTACTGAGCCCCTCTCTCTCAGGCTGTGAGCCCCATGTGGGACAGGGATTGCTTGTTTCAGCCCCAGTGCTTAGAAGTCAGACCATTGTATTTATTGAACACTTACTATGTGAAGAACACTGTATTAAGCCCTTGGGAGAGTACAATATAATTACAATAATTATGGTATTTGTTATGCTCTTACTATGTGCCAGGCACTGTACTAAGTGCTGAGATGGATACAAGCAAATCAGGTTGCATACAGTCCCTTGTCCAATGTGGGGCTCACAGTCTCAATGCCCATTTTACAGATGAGGTAACAGAGAAGTGAAGTGATTTGCCCAAAGTCACACAGCAGGCAAGTGGTAGAGCCGGGATTAGACCCCACATCCTCTGATTGCTAGGCCCGGGCTCTATCCAATATGCCACGCTGCTTCTCTGACAATATGACAATAGAACAGACACATTCCCTGCCCACAATGTGTTTACACTCTAGAGGGGGAGACAGGCACTAATAGATATAAGTACAGCACTTTGCACATGGTAAGCACTTTACAAATAGCACAATTATTATTATTATTATTATTAATTCAATCATATTTATTGAATGCTTACTGTATGCAGAGCGCTGTATTAAGATCTTGGGAAGTACGAGTCAGCAACATATAGAGATGGTCCCTACCCAACAACGGGCTCACAGTCTAGGAGGGGGAGACAGACAATAAAACAAAACGTAGACAGGTGTCAAAATTGTCAGGACAAATAGAATTAAAGCTATATGCACATCATTAACAAAATAAATAGAAAATATGTACAAGTAAAATAAATAGAGTAATAAATCTGTACAAATATATATATATATACAAGTGCTGTGGGGAGGGGAAGGAGGTAGGGTGGGGGGGTGGGAAGGAGAGGGAAAAGGGGGATCAGCCTCGGAAGGCCTCTTGGAGGAGGTGAGCTCTCTATTATCATTATTATTATTCTCAGTTCTGCCCCAGTCCTGCTGGGTCACTTAATTTCTCTAAAAAATTGGGATAAACTATCTCTTCTCCCTCCCCCTTAGACTGCAAATCCCACAGAGGACAAGAACTCAGTCTAACCTTATTACCTTGTATCCTCTAGATTCTAGACTGTGAGCCCACTGTTGGGTAGGGACTGTCTCTATATGTTGCCAACTTGTACTTCCCAAGTGCTTAGTATAGTGCTCTGCACACAGTAAGCGCTCAATAAATACGATTGATTGATTGATTGATTGATTGCAAGCAGAGAAGTGAAGCGACTTGCCTAAAGTCACATAGCAGTCACTCTTCCCCACTTCAAAGCCCTACTGAGAGTTTACCTCTTCCAGGAGGCCTTCCTGGACTAAGCCCCCCTTTTCCTCTGCTCCCCCTCCCCTCCCCAACACCCCTACCCGCTTCCTCTGCTCTACCCCCCTCCCTGCCCCACAGCACTTGTGTGCATCTATGTACATATTTATTATACTTTTTATTTAATTAATGATGTGTATCTAAAATTCTATTTATTTATATTGATGCTATTGATGCCTGTTTACTTCTTTTGATGTCTGTATCCCCCCTTCTAGACTAAGAGCCCTTTGTGAGCAGGGATTGTTTCTGTTGCTGAATTGTACTTCCCAAGTGCTTTATACAGTGCTCTGCACACAGTAAGCACACAATTGGCAGCTTACTTAACAAATACCATCATCATTATTATTATTGTTATTATTATTATTGTTATTATTGTTATTATTATTATTATTATTATTATTATTATTATATCTAGCTTTGTCTCTATTTATTCTGATGACTTGACACTTGCCTAAATGTTTTGTTGTCTGTCTCCCCCTCCTAGACTGTGAGCCCGTTGTTGGGTAGGGACCGTCTCTATATGTTGCCAACTTGCACTTCCCAAGCTCTTAGTATAGTGCTCTGCACACAGTAAGAGCTCAATAAATACGATTGAATGAATCAATGAATGAATTATTAATAAATATCATTGAATCAATGAAGAGACAGAGCTGGAATTTGAACCCAAATCCTCTGACTGCTAGGCCCAAGCTCTTTCCACATCTTCCCCGACTGTAAGACCCTTAGCCGCATCTTGCTTCCAAAAGGTAAGAACTGCACTCTGTATATACAAGTCAATGTCTGGGAGCACAAATTTTGCACATTTTTCATTGGATGTGATCTGCAGATTCTGTCTTCGAGATTGTCTGTGCATTGCTCTGGAGTTCACTTGCCTGGCAATGCTTGCTTTCTCTCTTTTCTGTGATTAATGTGGATTTTTTAAAATAACGTGCTAAATGCAATGTCAAACCCTGTTCTAAGCACAGGGGTAGGTACAGGTTAATTAGGCTCACCTCCTCCAGGAGGCCTTCCCAGACTAAGCTCCCCTTTTCCTCTTCTCCCCCACCCCTCCCCATCACCCCGACTCCCTCCCCCTGCTCTATCCTCTCCCTGTCGCATAATACTTGTGAATATATGCACATATTTATTGTTATATTTATTTTATTAATGATCTGGATATTGATGCTATTGATGTCTGTCTACTTGCTTTGTTTTGTTGTCTGTCTTCCCTCTTCTAGACTGGGAGCCCGTTGTTGAGTAGGGATTGTCTCCATTTGTTGCCGAATTGTACTTTCCAAGAGCTTAGCACAGTGCTCTGCACACAAAGTGCTCAATAAGTGTGATTGAATGAATGAATTCGATCAGACACAGTCCCCGCCCCACATGGGGCTCAGAGTCTAACTCCCTGGAGCCCAAAAGCTGCTGTGGGCAGGGAATGTGTTCACTGATTGTTGTCCTCTTCCAAGCACTTAGCACAGTGCTCTGCACAAAGTAAGAGCTCGATAAATACGATTGACTGAATAAGTAGGAGGGAGAACAGGTATTTCGTCCCCATTTTGCAGTTGAGGGAACTGAGGCACAGATAAATTAAGTGACTTAATTTAGTGATTTAATTTGCAAGGTCACACTGCAAGCAATTGGAAGAGCCAGGATTAGAACCCAGGTCTTTCTGTCTCCCAGGCCCCTGCTCTTTCCAGAGCTGCTTCTGTTTTGTAAACAATGAGAGCAGAGCATCATTGTGAATTAATCAACACTTGTTAAAGTGATCCGTGACTCAAAGTTAATGCAATTTTCAGTTTAGCAAGTCTCTGTCTGCAAAAACCTTAGGTACTTATTTAAGTTATTGATTTAGCACTTACCTTGTACCATGTGCTAGGGTAGATATAATCTAAGCAGTTTGGAAGCAGTCCCCATCCCACATATGGTTGTGAGCCCGTTGTTGGGTAGGGACCGTCTCTTTATGTTGCCGACTTGTACTTCCCAAGCGCTTAGTACAGTGCACTGCATACAGTAAGCACTCAATAAATACAATTGAATAAATATGGTTCATAATATGAGAATGGAAGAGCAGATATTTTATCTCCACTCGCATCCCATTTTCCCCATCTACATCCACTCCTCTGGAGAACTCATTAGATCCTACCGCTTCAACTACCACCTCAGTGCAGATGATTCCCAAATCTCCATCTCCAGCCCTGATCTCTCTCCTTCTCTGCAGTCTCACACCTCCTTCTGCCTTCAAGACATCTCTACTCGGATATCGGATATCCTCCTATCACCTCAAACTTAATAGGTCTAAAAACAGAACTTTTTATCTTCCCCCTGAAAGGAGGTCTTCCCCATAACTTTCTTGTCACTGTAGATGGCATCACCATCCTTCCTGTCTCACAAACCCGTAGCCTTGGCGTTATAATAATAATGATAGTGGCATTTATTAAGCACTTACTATGTGCAAAGCACTGTTCTAAGCACTGGGGAGGTTACAAGGTGATCAGGTTGTCCTTCAGGGGGCTCACAGTCTTCATCCCCATTTTACAGATGAGGTAACTGAGGCCCAGAGAAGTTAAGTGACTTGCCCAAAGTCACACGGCTGAAAATTGGGGAGCCGGGATTTGAACCCGTGACCTCTGACTCCAAAGCCCATGCTCTTTCCACTGAGCCACCTTGACTCCTCCTTCTCATTCAAATCCACATATTCAATCCATCACTAAATCCTGTCGTTCCACCTTCACAACATCACTAAAATCTTCCCTTTCCTCTCCATTCATTCATTCAATCGTGTTTATTGAGTGCTTACCGTGTGCAGAGCACTGTACTAAGAGCTTGGGAAGTACAAGTTGGCAACATATACAGACATCCCCTAACCAACAACGGGCGAACAGTCTAGAAGGGGGAGACAAACAACAAAACAAAACATGTGGACAGGTGTCAAGTGGTCAGAACAAATAGAATTAAAGCTAAATGCACAACATTAACAAAATAAATAGAATAGTAAGTATGTACAAGTAAAATAGAGTAATAAATCCATACAAATGTATATACAGGTGCTGTGAGGAGGGGAAGGAGGTAGGGCGGGGGGGGGATGGGGAGGAGGAGAGGAAAAAGGGGGCTCAGTCTGGGCACTTACTGCGTGCAGAGCACTGTACTAAGCACTTGGGAAGTACAAGTCGGAAACATATAGAGATGGTCCCTACCCAACAACGGGCTGACAGTCTAGAAGTCTATCTAAACAGTGACCATAAAAATTCAATTGCTTATCCCACCCCGCCTTGATTACTGTTACAGTCTCTTTGCTGACCTCCCTGCCTCCTGTCCCTCTGCACTCCAGTCCATACTTCAATTCACTGCCTGGATAATTTTTGTACAAAAACACTCAGGCCATGTTTCCCCACTCTTCAAGAACCATCAGTGATTTCCCACCCATCTCCACAACAAACAAAAACTCCTCACCATTGGCTTTAAAGTTCTCCATCATCTTGCCCCTTCCTACCTCGCCTCGCTACTCTCCTACTCCAATGCAGCCCGCACACTTGGCTCCTCTAATGCCAACTTCCTAACTGTGCCTCCATTCATTCATTCATTCAATCGTATTTATTGAGCACTTACTGTGTGCAGAGCACTGTACTAAGCACTTGGGAAGTACAAGTTGATCTCAACTCTCTCGTCACTGAGCCCTCGCCCGTGTTCTGCCTCTGGCCTGGAACGCCCTTCCTTCTCAAACCCAGCAGACAGTTACTCTCAGTGTGGCTCAGTGGAAAGAGCCCGGGCTTTGGAGTCAGAGGTCATGGGTTCAAACCCTGGTTCCACCAATTGTCAGCTGTGTGACTTTGGGCAAGTCACTTAACTTCTCTGTGTCTCAGTTACCTCATCTGCAAAATGGGGATTAAGACTGTGAGCCCCCTGTGGGACAATCTGATCACCTTGTAACCTCCCCAGTGCTTAGAACAGTGCTTTGCACACAGTAAACACTTAATAAATGCTATCATTATTATTATTATTATCACCTTGTAACCTCCCCAGTGCTTAGAACCGTGCTTGGGTACATAGTAAGTGCTTAATAAATGCCATTATTATTATTATTGAAAGTACATCACGGCATAGTGGATAGAGCCCGGGTTGGGGTCAAAAGAAGCTGGATCATAATCCCAGCTCTGCCACTTGTCTGCTGTGTGACCTTGGGCAAGTCACTTCACTTCTCCGTGCCTCAATTACCTCATCTGGAAAATGGGGATTGAGAATGTGAGCCCCACGTGGGACAGGGATGGTGTCCAACTCAATTTGCTTGTATCCACCTCAGTGCTTAGTACAGTGCCTGATACATAGTAGCACTCAAAAAATCTTGTCTTATGCTGTCTAGTCGTCTCCAACTCTTAGTGACACCATGACCCTCTCAGAATACCCCTCCTCCATCTGCAATCATTCTGGTAGTGGATCCACAGAGTTTTCTCGGTAAAAATTCAGAAGCGATTGACCACTGCCTCCTTCCACGCAGAAAAACCTGAGTCTCCACCCTCGCTTCTCTCCCATGCTGCTGCTGCCCAGCACGTGAGAGTCTAGACTTGTAGCCAATGGCCTGCCACTCGCTAGCCACTGCCCAAGCTCAGAATGGCCTGGACAGGCCTCTGCGTCACTCTCCCTCCCACAGTCGAGCCTGGTAGAGAACTGGAAACTCTCCAGGTGCTACCTGGGGAGGATACTCAATCAGTCCCATAATTATTATTATCACCATTATCTCCTCCAAGAGGCCTTCCCTGACTAAGCCCTACTTTCCTCTTCTCCCTCTCCCTTCTGTGTCACCCAGACTTGTTCTCTTTCTTCATCCCCCTTCCCGGACCCACACCACTTAGGTCCAGATCTGTTATTTCTTTCTTTCTATTAATGTCTTTCTCCCCCTCTAAATGGTAAACTCATTGTGGTCAGGGAATCTGTCTTTATTGGTATATTGTACTCTCCTAAATGCTTAGTGCAGTGCTCTGCACACGGTAAGTGCTCAGTAAATATGAAGGAAGGAAGGAATAAAACATGTAGACATTAGGTCCTAGAGAAGATTCATTCATTCATCCATTCAATCATATTTATTGAGCACTTACTTTGTGCAGAGCACTGTACTAAGCACATGGGAAGTAAAAATTGGCAACATATAGAGATAATCCCTACCCAACAACCGTGAGGTAGGAGGGGGCAAGGGTATGGACAGCTTTTAAAACCAACCTGAGGAGTTTTTGTTTGATATGGAGGTGGATAGTCAACCACCGGAGATTTTTGCAAAGGGGGGTGACTTGTCCAGAGCGTTTCTGTAGAAAGATAATTGGGCAGCAGAGTGAAGTATGGACTGAATTGGTGAGAGGCAGGAGGTTGGGAGGTCAGAAAGGAGGAGAAGCAGCATGGCTTATTGGAAAAGGCATGGGCTTGGGAGTCAGAGTTCATGGGTTCTAATCCCAATTATGCCACTTGTCTGCTGTGTGACTTTGAGCAAGTCACTTAACTTCTCTGTGTCTCAGCTCCCTTATCTGTAAAATGGTGATTAAGACTGTGAGCCCCAGCACTTAGAACAGTGCTTGGCACATAGTAACTGCTTAAAAATACTATTATTATTATTATTATTATTATTATTATTATTATGGGATATAATATTATTATTATTATAATGGGATAGCATGAGTGATTGTACTAATGTGGTAGCGGTTTGGATGGAGAGGAAAGGGTGGATCTTGGCAATGTTGTAAAGGTGAGACCAGTAGGATTTGGTGATGGATTGGCTATATGGGGTAAAGGAGAGAGAGGAGTCAAGGTTGATGCCAAGGTTGTGGGCTTGTGAGATGGGAAGGATGGTTGTGCCATCCATAGTGACAGGAAAGTTAGGGAGAATACAGGGTGTGGGAGGGAAGATAAGGAGCTCGGTCTTGGACATGTTGAGTTTGAGGTGATGGGAGGATAGCCAAGTAGAGATGTCCTGAAGGCAGGAGGAGATGTGAGCCTGGAGGGAGGGAGAGAGAACAGGGAGGAGATAGAGATTTAGGTGTCATCCACATAGAGATGACAGTTAAGCCTTGGGAGTGAGTGAGTTCTCCAAGGGAGTGAGTTGTAGATGGAGAATAAAAGGGGACCAAGAACTGGCCCTTGAGGAACCCCTACAGTAAGGGGGTGGGAGGGGAAGGAGGAGCCCGTGAAGGAGACCAAGAATGAATGACCGGAGAGATAAGAGGAGAACCAGGAGAGGACGGAGTCTGTGAAGCCAAGGTTGGATAACGTTTTGAGGAGAAGGGGTTGGTCCGCAGTGTCAAAGGCAGTTGAGAGGTGGAGGAGGATCAGGATGGAGTAGGAGCCATTGGATTTGTCAAGAAGGAGATCACTGGTGACCTTCGACAGGGCAGTTTCAGTGGAGTGGAAGGGGTGGAAGCCAGATTAGAAGGGTCCAGCAGAGTTGGAGGAGAGGAATTCGAGGCAGCAAGTGTAGATGGCTTACTCCAGGAGATTGGAAAGGAAGGGTAGGAGGGAGTTGGGGAGAGAACTGGAAGGGGCTGTGGTGTCAAGAGAGGTTTTGTTTTAGGATGGGGGAGACGTGGGCATGCTTGAAGGCAATAGGGAAGAAGCCATTGGATAGTGAGCAGTTGTAGATGGTAGTTAAGGAGGGAAGGGGAGAGAGTTTTTATAAGGTGCTAAGGAATGGGGTCCGATGTGCATGCAGAGGGGGAGGCACTTGAGAGAAGGCAGAAGATCTCCTCTGAAGATATTTCTGGGAAGGATGAGAAAGATTGTCCACTGCCTGTCTTTCCCATTATTATCCTCCTTGTCTCACAAACCTGTAACCTCAACTCATGTCTCTCATTCAATCCACATATTCAGTCTGTCACCATTCATTCATTCATTCAATCGTATTTATTGAACACTTACTGTGTGCAGAGCATTGTACCAAGTGCTTGGGAAGTACACCAGATCCTGTAGGTTCAGCCTTCATAACACTGCTAATGTCTGCCCTTTCTTCTCCATCTGAACCACTACCTGGTAAATCCAAGCCTTTATCCTCTCCTGCCTTGACTAATAATGATATTAATAATGATGGTATTTATTCATTCATTCATTCATTCATTCATTCAATCGTGTTTATTGAGCGCTTACCACGTGCAGATCACTGTACTAGGTGCTTGGGAAGTACAAGATGGCAACATATAAAGACGGTCCCTACCCAAAAACGGGCTCACAATCTAGAAGGGGGAGAGCATTTACTATGTGCCAAGCACTGTTCTAAGCAAATCAGCCTCCTTGCTGCCGTCCCTGCCTCCTGTCTCTCTGCACTTCAGTGCATTTATAGTCTGGTGCATGGATCATTTTCTACAGAACTGCTCAGTTCACATCTCCCCATTTCTCAAGACGCTCCAGTGGTTTCCCATCCACCTCCACATCAAGCAGAAACTCCTCACCATTAGCTTTAAAGTACTCAACTCATGAGTGGCTTAGTGGAAAGAACCTCGGCTTGGGAGTCAGAGGTCATGGGTTCTAATCCCGCTCTGCCACTTGTCAGTTGTGTGACTTTGGGTAAGCCACTTCACTTCTCTGTGCCTCAGTTACCTCATCTGGAAAATGGGGATGAAGCCTGTGAGCCCCATGTGGGACAACCTGATTACCTTGTATCTACCCCAGTGCTTAGCATAGTATTTGACACATCGTAAGTGCTTAAAAAATACCATAATTATTAGAGGTGTCGGTTTCCTTCTCTCCCCCCAATGTCACTTTTGCACTATTCCTCCTCCCCCTTCCCTTTCCTTCCCTTCCTTTGAAGTCCACATTATTCGCCTCTACCACCCCCTCCAGATTCTTGTAGACACCATCTACCGCCCCCCCAGCCCCACCTCCAACTTCTTTAACGATTTTGACCCCTTCCTCACATTCCTTCTCTCCTTTGCCATGCCCACTCTGATCCTCGGAGACTTCAACATCCACATGGATATCCCTGGTGACTCCTCTGCCGCCCGCCTTCTATCTCTCCTTGATTCTGCCAACCTCTTGCTCCACCCCACCTCGCCCACTCACCAACTTGGTCATACCCTCGACCTCATCATCATCATCATCAATCGTATTTATTGAGCGCTTACTATGTGCAGAGCACTGTACTAAGCGCTTGGGAAGTACAAGTTGGCAACATATAGAGAAAGTCCCTACCCAACAGTGGGCTTACAGTCTAAAAGGGGGAGACAGAGAACAAAACCAAACATACTAACAAAATAAAATAAATAGAATAGATATGTACAAGTAAAATAAATAAATAAATAGAGTAATAAATATGTACAAACATATTTACATATATACAGGTGCTGTGGGGAAGGTAAGGAGGTAAGATGGGGGGATGGAGAGGGGGACGAGGGGGAGGGGAAGGAAGGGGCTCAGTCTGGGAAGGCCTCCTGGAGTAGGTGAGCTCTCAGTAGGACCTTGAAGGGAGGAAGAGAGCTACCTTGGCGGATGGGCAGAGGGAGGGCATTCCAGGCCTGGGGGATGATGTGGGCCGAGGGTCGATGGTGGGACAGGGGAGAGCGAGGTACGGTGAGGAGATTAGCGGCAGAGGAGCGGAGGGTGCGGGGTGGGCTGGAGAAGGAGAGAAGGGAGGTGAGGTAGGAGGGGGCGAGGTGATGGACAGCCTTGAAGCCCAGGGTGAGGAGTTTCTGCCTGATGTGCAGATTGATTGGTAGCCACTGGAGATTTTTGAGGAGGGGTGTAACATGCCCAGAGCATTTCTGGACAAAGACGATCCGGGCAGCAGCATGAAGTATGGATTGAAGTGGGGAGAGACACGAGGATGGGAGATCAGAGAGAAGGCTGATGCAGTAGTTCAGACGGGATAGGATGAGAGCTTGAACGAGCAGGGTAGCGGTATGGATGGAGAGGAAAGGGCGGATCTTGGCAATGTTGTGGAGCTGAGACCGGCAGGTTTTGGTGACGGCTTGGATGTGAGGGGTGAATGAGAGAGCGGAGTCGAGGATGACACCAAGGTTGCGGGCTTGTGAGACAGAAAGAATGGTAGTGCCGTCAACAGAGACGTCATCATCTCCTACCGCTGCACTGTGTCCACCCTCACCAACTCTGAAATCCCTTTCTCTGACCATAATCTTCTCACCAGCCTCCTCACTCACACTCCTTTCCCCGGTAAATCCATATTACTCCCTCACAGAGATCTCCGCTTTCTTGAACCCATCCATCTTTCTGAGTGCCTCACACCCCACCTTGCCTCCCTCTCCTCTCTACCCAATCTTGATGATCAGATTACTGCTCTCAACTCTACCCTTTCTACTCAGCTAGACTCACTCGCTCCCCTTTCCCTTCGCCACTCTTGTACCAGTAACCCACAGCCCTGGATCACTGCCACTGTCTGCCTCCTTCACTCTTATGCTCGAGCTGCCGAACGCTGCTGGCGAAAGTCTAAACACCATGCCAACCTCGTTCACTTCAAGTTTATCCTTTCCTGCCTTAACTCAGCCCTCTCCTCTGCCAGACAAAACTATTTCTCCTCCCTTATTGACACCCATGACCATCATCCCCGTCAGCTCTTCCGTACATTCAACTCCCTTCTCTGGCCCCCGGTTCCTCCCCCTCCCCCTTCCCTCACCCCCAACGATCTGGCCTCCTACTTCATTAATAAAATTAAATCCATTAGGTCCGACCTCCCCAAAGTCACCCCCCACCTTCCCCAACCCCCTGGCTCTCAACACTCTCCGCTACTCTCCCATCCTTCCCAGCAGTATCCTCAGAGGAGCTCTCCTCCCTCCTCTCAAATGCTACTCCGGCCACCTGTGCTTCTGACCCCATTCCTCTCATGTCATGAAATCTCTCGCTCCGTCCCTTCTCCCCTCCTTAACTTCCATCTTCAATTGCTCACACATCACTGGTTCCTTCCCCTCTGCCTTCAAACATGCCCATGTCTCTCCCATCCTAAAAAAAACCCTTTCTTGACCTCACCTCACCTTCTAGTTATCGCCCCACCTCCCTCCTACCATTCCTTTCCAAACTCCTTGAACGAGTCATCTACACGCGCTGCCTTGAATTCCTCAACACCAACTCTCTCCTCGACCCCCTCCAGTCTGGCTTCCGTCCCCTACATTCCACGGAAACTGCCCTCTCAAAGGTCACCAATGACCTCCTGCTTGCCAAATCCAATGGCTCATACCCTATCCTAATCCTCCTCTACCTCTCAGCTGCCTTTGACACTGTGGACCACCCCCTTCTCCTCAACATGCTATCCAACCATGGCTTCACAGACTCCGTTCTCTCCTGGTTCTCCTCTTATCTCTCCGGTTGTTAATTCTCAATCTCTTTTGCAGGTTCCTCCTCCCCCTCCCATCCCCTTACTGTGGGTTTTCCTCAAGGTTCAGTTCTTGGTCCCCTTCTGTTCTCAATCTATACTCACTCCCTTGGTGACCTCATTCACTCCCATGGCTTCAACTATCATCTCTATGCTGATGACACTCAATCAATCATTCAATCAATCAATCAATCAATTGTATTTATTGAGTGCTTACTGTGTGCAGAGCACTGTACTAAGCGCTTGGGAAGTACAAGTTGGCAACATACAGAGACGGTCCCTACCCAACAGTGGGTTCACAGTCTAGAAGGGGGAGACAGAGAACAAAACAAAACGTATTAACAATATAAAATAAATAGAATAGATATGTACAAGTAGAATAAATAAATATGAACAAACATATATACATATACACAGGTGCTGTGGGGAAGGGAAGGAGGTAAGGCGGAAGGGGAGGAGGGGTAGAGGAAGGAGGGGGCTCAGTGTGGGAAGGCCTCCTGGAGGAGGTGAGCTCTCAGTAGGGCCTTGAAGCGGGGAAGAGAGCTAGCTTGGTGGATGTGTGGAGGGAGGACATTCCAGTCCAGGGGGATGATGTGGGCCGGGGGTCGACGGCGGGATAGGTGAGAACGAGGCACGGTGAGGAGGTTAGCGGCAGAGGAGTGGAGGGTTCGGGCTGTGCTTATACCCAGATCTACATCTCTGCCCCTGCTCTCTCTCCCTCCCTCCAGGCTCGCATCTCCTCCTGCCTTCAGGACATCTCCATCTGGATGTCTGCCTGCCACCTAAAACGCAACATGTCCAAGACTGAACTCCTTGTCTTCCCTCCCAAACCCTGCCCTCTCCCTGACTTTCCCATCACTGTTGATGGCACTACCATCCTTCCCGTCTCACAAGCCCGCAACTTTGGTGTCATCCTTGACTCCGCTCTCTTGTTCACCCCTCACATCCAAGCCATCACCATAAACCTGCCGGTCTCAGCTCCGCAACATTGCCAAGCTCCGCCCTTTCCTCTCCATCCAAACCGCTACCCTGCTCGTTCAAGCTCTCATCCTATCCCATCTGGACTACTGTATCAGCCTCCTCTCTGATCTCCCATCCTCTTGTCTCTCCCCACTTCAATCCATTCTTCACGCCGCTGCCCGGATTTTCTTTGTCCAGAAACACTCTGGGCATGTTACTCCCCTCCTCAAAAATCTCCAGTGGCTACCAATCAACCTACGCATCAGGCAGAAACTCCTCACCCTCAGCTTCAAGGCTGTCCATCACCTCACCCCCTCCTACCTCACCTCCCTTCTCTCCTTCTCCAGCCCAGCCAGCACCCTCTGCTCCTCTGCCGCTAATCTCCTCACTGTGCCTCGTTCTCGCCTGTCCCACCGTGGACCCCTGGCCCACATCATCCCCCTGGCCTGGAATGCCCTCCCTCCGCACATCCGCCAAGCTAGCTCTCTTCCCCACTTCAAGGCCCTACTGAGAGCTCACCTCCTCCAGGAGGCCTTCCCACACTAAGCCCCCTCCTTCCTCTCCCCCTCCTCCCCTTCCGCCTTACCTCCTTCCCTTCCCCACAGCACCTGTATATATGTATATATGTTTGTTCATATTTATTTATTCTACTTGTACATATCTATTCTATTTATTTTATTTTGTTAATACGTTTTGTTTTGTTCTCTGTCTCCCCCTTCTAGACTGTGAACCCACTGTTGAGTAGGGACTGTCTCTATATGTTGCCAACTTGTACTTTCCAAGCACTTAGTACAGTGCTCTGCACACAGTAAGCACTCAATAAATACAATTGATTGATTGATTGATTGAATCTTCACTCAGGCTCTTAAGGATGAGCTCCGGGTTTCCTTTCTCTGAATTATCCTCAGGGTCATGGTCTTTTCTCACAAACTGCAACAGCAGCTCAATATCCACTCAGCACCTGTCTCAGGGAAGATGTTCGCATAGAGGAACGATGTGGCCTAGTGGTTGGAGCACAGGCATGGGAGTCGGAGAACGTGGGTTCTAATCCTGACTCTGCCACTTATCTGCTGTGTGACCTCGGGCAAGTCACTTCACTTCTCTGGGCCTCAACTGTAAAGTGGAGATTACAAACCGGTTCCCCCTCCTACTTTGACAGTGAGCCCCATGTGGAATAGGGACTGTGTTCAACCTGGTTAGCCTTTATCTACTCCAGTGTTTAGAACAGTGCTTGGACACAGAGTAAGCACTTAACAAATGCCATAATAGAGAAGCAGTGTGGCTCAGTGGAAAAGAGCACAGGCTTTGGAGTCAGAGGTCACGGGTTCAAATTCCAGCTTCTACAATTGTCAGCTGTGTGACTTTGGGCAAGTCACTTCACTTCTCTGTGCCTCAGTTACCTCATCTGTAAAATGGGGATTAAGACTGTGAGCCCCCCTTGGGACCACCTGATCACCTTGTGCTTAGAACAGTGCTTTGCACATAGTAAGCGTTTAATAAATGCCATCGTTATTATAATAAAACAATACTCCTACTAATAATGATAATAATAATAACAAGACTGTGAGCCCGATGTTGGGTAGTGACCGTCTCTATATGTTGCCAGCTTGTACTTCCCAAGCGCTTAGTACAGTGCTCTGCACACAGTAAGCACTCAATAAATACAATTGAATGAATGAACAAGGACATGAGTGTCAGCAGCCCACAGAGTACTGGGTGTCTCCCAGAGCTTTGGAGGCGGTGGTCTGGGAACATCAGTCAATCAGTGGCATTTATTGAGCACTTACTATGTACAGAGCACTGTACTGAGTGCTTGGGAGAGTCCAATCCAACAGAATGAACAGACACGTTCCCCACCCATCAGGAGCTTCCAGTCTGCTTGGAACAAAGAATGCAGGCCTGGGCTTAGCATTACCATTCTCACGAAAAGATAAATATATCTGTCATTTATTTATTTTGATTAATGTTCATCTCCCCCTCTGGACTGTCAGCTCGTTGTGGGCGGGGAATGTGTCTGTTCTGTTATCCTCTCCCAAGTGCTTAGTAGAGTGCTCTGCACACAGTAAGTGCTCAGTACTTACTGGTATCGATGGTTCACATTATCTCCCGTTTCTCAGAGCCATCTCAGTTGGAGTTGGGGGCGTTATTCTGCCTGCTTGTTGGAGAGTGACCAGTGGCCTCGTCCTTCATTGTGTGGCCATGACTGCCTACTCCTCTCATACCCTTGTCCGGGGGCAGACACCAGGGTCGTTTCATTCCCTCCTCCCGTTCTTACCTGGGCAGGAGGAGCTGGGCGTTCATTTCCACCAGGGTAGTTTTATTCCCCCGCTGCCCTCTCCCCACCCCTTACCTGGGCAGAGGGGCCTGGGTGTTGATGTACACAACAAACACGAATCAATGTGCCAAAGTCCTGCTCTCTGGGCCCACACTCCTCACTCCTCTCCCACCTCCCTTTCTCCCCTCACCCCCGTCCCACCCTGCTTTCTTCCCTTCCTCCCCTCCCACCCCTCCTCACCACCTCCTCCTTCTCCCACCCCCTTTCTCTGCACCCTTCCCTCCCAATCCCCCCAAACCACCTCCTCCCTCTCCCACCCTCTCCTCACCATCTCCCTCTCCCACCCCCTTTCTCTGCACCCTTCCCTCCCAACGCCCTCTCCCACCCGCTCCTCACCATCTCCCTCTCCCACCCCCTTTCTCTGCACCCTTCCCTCCCAACGATCCCCCAACCCCCTCCTCCCTCTCCCACCCCCTCCTCACCATCTCCCCCCTCTCACCCCCCTCTCTCTGCACCCTTCCCTCCCATCCCCTCCTCACCATTTCCTCCCACTCCCAATCCCCTCCTCCCCACCTCCTCCCTCTCCCATCCCCTCCTCCCCACCTCCTCCCTCTCCCATCCCCTCCTCCCCATCTCCTCCCTCTCCCACCCCCTTTCTCTCCAACCTCCCCTCCCACCCCCTCCTCCCCATCTCCTCCAACCCCCACCTCCCTTTCTCTCCAACCTCCCCTCCCACCCCCTGCTCACCATCTCCTCCCTCTCCCACTTCCCTTTCTCTCCATCCTCCCCTCCCGCCCCCTCCTCACCATCCTCCTCCCTCTCCCTTCCCTTTCCCTTCCCCTCAATCCTCCCCTTTCCCCTCCGCCCCCTCCCCCTGACCCTAAAGCCCTGCGGTGGAGGGGAAAGGGGGGGCGGGGGGATCAAAGCGAATTGTAACGTGATTCCCCGGGGGTGGAGAGGGAATGGGGGAGGGGGGCGGGCGATGCCACATCACAGAGTTGTAGTGCTGCTGCTGCTGCTGCTGCTGCTGGGGCGGCCGGCCGGTTGTGAGCTGAGCCGGCCATGGGGCTTTCCGGGGGTCTCCTCGGGGGTCTCCCGCTGCTCCTGCTCACCCTGGTCCGGCTGGCGGAGGGCGGGGCAGGTAAGGCCTGGGGAAGCCCCCCAGACCCAGTGGGGGCGCCCCGGATCCCCAGGAAACCCAGGACCCCCTGATCCCCCGGACTCCTGGGACCCCCGGACCCCGGGACCCCCGGGACCCCCGGATTCCGGGACCCCTGGGACCCACAGCCTCTGGACTCCCGGACTCCTGGAACCCCCAGACCCCTGAACCCCCAGATCCCTGGGACCCCCGGACCCCTGGAACCCCCGGATCCCTGAACCCCCAGATCCCTGGGACTCCCGTCCCCCTGAACCCCCGGTCCACTGAACCCCCAGATCCCTGGGACCCCCGGACCCCCCCATCTCCCTGGCCCCCGCCCCCATCATTAGACCATCATTATTATCAGAAGCAGTAGCGTGGCTTAGCGGAGAGAGCCCGGGCTTGGGAGTTAGAGGTCATGGGTTCAAATCCCGGCTCTGCCAATTGCCAGCTGTGTGACTTTGGGCAAGTCACCTAACTTCTCTGTGCCTCAGTGACCTCATCTGTAAAATGGGGATTAAAATTGTGAGCCCCCCGTGGGACAACCTGATCACCGTGTAACCTCCCCAGTGCTTAGAACTGTGCTTTGCACATAGTAAACGCTTAATAAATGCTATTATTATTATTATTATTATCATTATTAGAGGTCGTGGGTTCTAATCCCACCTCCGGAATTTGTCGGCTGTGTAACCTTGGGTCAGTCACTTCACTTTCACTTCTCTGGGCCTCAGTTCCCTCATCTGTAAAATGGGGATGGAGACTGTGAGCCCCACGTGGGGCAACCTGATTACCTTGTATCCTCACAGCGCTTAGAACAGTGCTTGGCACATGGTAAGCCCTTAACAAATACCATCATCACCATTATTATTACTACTACAGGGAGATGTATATTAATGCACAACAGCATGGAAAGAACGCCAGCCTGGAAATAAGAGAACCTGGGTTCTTGCCTACCAACTCGGCTGTATTGTACTCTCCCAAACGCTTAGTACAGTGCTCTGCACACAAACTCATTGTGGGCAGAGATTGTCATTCTTTATTGTTGTATTGTACTTTTCAAGCGCTTCGTACAGTGCTCTGCACACAGTAAGAGCTTAATACATACGATTGAATGACAACAAATACATGCCAGCAATCATTTGGTTGATTCTAATCCCGGCCCCACGAGTTATCTGCTGTGTGACCTTGGGCATGGCATTTCATTTCACTGATCTTCAGTTCCCTTATCTGCAAAATGGGGGATTGAGACTGTGAGCCCCATGTGGGACAGGGAAGGTGTCCAACCCAATATGCTTGGATGCACTCTCGTGCTTAGTACAGGGCCTGGCACAGAGTAAGCGTTTTACAAATTTCACAATTATCACTGATTATTACCATGTGCTGTGGGGCCGGGGGTGAGGTGAGTAACACAATGTTTAAGGAGTACAAATCCAAGTACCTAAGGGGAGATTAATAATAATGATAATAATAATATTTGTTAAGTGCTATGTGCCAAGCACTGTTCCAAGCACTGAGGTAGATACAGGATAATCTGGTTGTCCCACGTGGGGCTCACAATTTTAATCCCCATTTTCCAGATGAGGTAACTGAGGCACAGAGAAGTGAGTGACTTGCCCAAGGTCACACAGCAGACAAGTGGCAGAGCTGGGATTAAAACCCACGTCCTCTGACTCTTGCCACTAAACCAAGCTGGTGATCAGGTTGTTCCACGTGGGGCTCAGAGTCTTAATCCCCATTATACAGATGAGGTAACTGAAGCCCAGAGAAGTGAAGTGACTTGACCAAAGTCACATGGCTGATAAGTGGCAGGGTCGGGATTAGAACCCATGATTTCTGACTCCCAAGCCTGGGCTTTTTGCACCAAAAGCTAAAGTCGAGGGGAATGCTTAATGGGGGAAGGCTTCCTGGAGGAGATGTGAGTTTAACAGGATTTGAGGGTGGGGAGAGTGGTGGTCTTGTCAAACATGAAGGGGGAGGGAGTTTTTGGAAGGAGAGAGAATGTGAGCAAGGGCTTAATGGGGAGAGAAATGAGATAATAAATAATAATAATAATAATAATGATAATAATAATAACGGTATTTGTTAAGTGCTTACTGTGTGCAAAGCACTGTTCTAAGTGCTGGCGGGGGTGGGTGGGGATACAAGGCAATCACATTGTCCCATGTGGGGCTCACAGTCTTCATCCCCTTTTTACAGATGAGGGAACTGAGGCACAGAGAAGTGAAGTGACTAGCTCAAGGTCACACAGCTGACAAGTGGCGGTGTGGGATTAGAACTCATGACTTCTGACTCCAAAGCCCGGGCTCTTTCCACTGAGCCATGAGGGAAAGGAATCAGGTTGCCACTAGAGGAACCAAGTTTGTCACTTGGGTTGTACTAGAGAAGCAACGTGGCTCCGTTGAAAGAGCCTGGGCTTGGGAGTCAGAGGTCATGGGTTCTAATCCCACCTCCACCACTTATTGGCTGTGTGACCTTGGGCAAGTCATTTAACTTCTCTGTGCCTCAGTTACCTCGTCTGTTAAATGGGGATTAAAACTGTGAGCCCCATGTGGGACAACCTGATTATCCTGTGTGTACCCCAGTGCTTAGCACATAGTAAGTACCTAACACGTACCATCATTATTAGAGAAGCAGCATGGCTCTGGGGAAAGAGCCCAGGCTTGGGAGTCAGAGGTCATGGGTTCTAATCACGGCTCCGCCACTTAACGTCTGTGTGACTTTGGGAAAATCACGTAACTTCTCTGTGCCTCAGTGTCCTCATCTGTAAAATGGGGATGAAGATTGTGAGCCCCACGTGGGACAACCTGATCACCTTGTATCCCTTCAGCATTTAGAACAGTGTTTGGCACATAGTAAGTGCTTAACAAATACCATCATTATTATTATCATTACTAGGATATCAGGGAGGAAAGGCTTGGGCATGAAAAGCAGCATGGCTTTGTGGTTAGAGTACAGCTTGGGAGTCAGAAGGACATGGGTTCTAATTCCAGCTCCTCCTCTTGTGTGCTGTGTGACCCCGAGCAAGTCACTTCCTTTCTCTGGGCCTCAGTTCCCTCATCTGGAAAATGGGGGATTGAGACTTTGAGCCCCACATGAGACAGGAACTGCATCCAACCCGATTTGCTTGGATCCACCCGGGCATTTAGTACAGTATCATGCATTTAGTAAGCACTTAACTAATACTGTAATTATAATTATTAGTGGGGGGAGATTGGGGATTGAGTGCCCTAAAGGTGCTGGTGAGGAGTTTCCCCCAACTGTTGCGTTGCCAAATTAGAGAATCAATCAATCGTATTTACTGAGCGCTTACTATGTGCAGAGCACTGTTCTAAATGCTGAAGGGATACAAGGTGATCAGGTTGTCCCACGTGGGGCTCACAATCTTCACCCCCATTTTACAGATGAGGACACTGAGGTACAGAGAAGTTACGTGATTTTCCCAAAGTCACACAGACGTTAAGTGGCGGAGCCGTGATTAGAACCCATGACCTCTGACTCCCAAGCCTGGGCTCTTTCCCCGGAGCCATGCTGCTTCTCTAATAATGATGGTACGTGTTAAGTACTTACTATGTGCTAAGCACTGGGGTACACACAGGATAATCAGGTTGTCCCACATGGGGCTCACAGTTTGTGAGTGTATGTGTCTTGGGGGGGTACAGTGCTCAGCACACAGTAAGTGCTCAGTAAATAGGATTGAATGAATGAATGGGGGGTGTTGTATGGCGGTGCCTAGCAGAAGGCTTTCAGACAGTAGGGCTGAGCAGGACCTGACAAATAATCGAAAACAGGGAATTGGAGGAAGAAGAAAAAAAATGATTGTATTTGTTAAGCTCTTACTAATGTGCCAAGCACCATTCTAAGCATTGGGTAGATACAAGGTAATCAGATGGTCCTATGTGAGGCTCACAGACTTAATCCCCATTTTACAGATGAGGTAACTGAGGCACAGAGAAGTTAAGTGGCTTGCCCAAGGTCATACATACAGCAGGCAAATGGTGGAGTCAGGATTAGAACCCAGGTCCACTGACTCCCAAGCCTGGGCTCTTTCCACTAATAATAATAATGCTGGTATTTGTTAGGTGCTTACTATGTGCCAAGCAATCTCTTAAGCACAGGGGTAGATGCAAGGTGATCAGATTGTCCCACGTGGGGCTCACAGTCTCAATCCCCATTTTACAGGTGAGGTAACTGAGGCCCAGAGAAGTGAAGTGACTTGCCCAAAGTCACACAGCTGACAAATGGTGGAGCCGGGATTCACTCATTCATTCATTCAATAGTTTTTATTGAGCCCTTACTGTGTGCAGAGCACTGTACTAAGCGCTTGGGAAGTACGAGTCGGCAACATATAGAGACTGTGCCTACCCAACAACGGGCTCACAGTCTAGAAGGGAGAGACAGACAACAAAACAAAACATGTAGACGGGGATTAGACAGGGATTAGAACCCAGGTCCTCTGACTCCCAAACCCGGGGTCTTTCCACTAAGCCACACTGCTTCTCTAAAATGGGGCCTCCACCCCCTGCTGACCAGTGGAAGTTGTGGGGACAGAGACCTGGAGAGGGAGGACAGATTTCTCCAGAAATGAGGCTAGGGCAGGCCGAGACAGCTCCGAGATGGACCCTGGCCTGTTTTCCCCCAAATCAATCAATCAATCAATCAATCGTATTTATTGTGCGCTTACTTTGTGCAGAGCACTGTACTAAGTGCTTGGGAAGTACAAGTTGGCAACATATAGAGACAGTCCCTACCCAACAGTGGGCTCACAGTCTAAAAGGGGGAGACAGAGAACAAAACCAAACATACTAACAAAATAAAATAAATAGAATAGATATGTACGAGTAAAATAACTAAATAAATAAATAGAGTAATAAATATGTACAAACATATATACATATATACAGGTGCTGTGGGGAAGAGAAGGAGGTAAGATGGGGGGGATGGAGAGGGGGACGAGGGGGAGAGGGAGGTGCTCACCATATGGCCACTCCCTAAACTTTCCGGTTGACAAAACCCACTTGGACTGGAGCAAGCGGTGTTTACTGTGTGCAGAGCACTGTACTAAACCCTTGGAAAGTACAATTCAGCAACAGATAGAGACGGTCCCTACCAAACGACGGGCTCATAGTCTAGAAGAGGGAGACAGACAACCAAAGAAAACAAGTAGACAGGCATCAATAACATCAAAACAGATAAATAGAATTATAGATGCATATACAAGCTTAATAAAATGAATAGAATAATAAACATGTACAAATATACACAAGTGCTGTGGGTCAGGGAGGGGGGTAATGCAGAGAGAGGGAGTCGGGGCGATGGGGAGGGGAGGAGGAGGAGAGGATAAGCGGGGGCACAGTTTGGGAAGGCCTCCTGGAGGAGGTGAGCTCTCAGGAGGGCTTTGAAGGGAGGAAGAGAGCTAGTTTGGCGGATGTGTGGAGGGAGGGCATTCCAGGCCAGGGGAAGGACGGGGGCCAGGGTTCGATGGCGGGACAGGTGAGAAGGAGGCCCGGTGAGGAGGTGAGCGGTGGCAGAAGAGTGGAGGGTGCGGGCTGGGCTGGAGAAGGAGAGAAGGGAGGGGAGGTAGGAGGGGGCGAGGGGATGGACAGCCTTGAAGCCGGGAGTGAGGAGTTTTTGTTTGATGCAGAGGTTGATAGGAAACCACTGGAGATTTTTGAGGACGGGGGTTACATATCATTAATGTTTTTGTAGAAAAATAATACTACTTAAGTCAAGTTGGCTGTGAGCCCAGCCCAGATGTCTCCCCTAAATAGGTGAGACATTTCAGGAGGCACATTATTTGTTGTTTTAGAAAGTCAGGGTTCATTCAGCAGCTTGCTAAATCCATGCACTGCCCGAGAGCGGCTTTATTAGTAGCCTCCGCATGACCGCTTGATCCCCAGGGTCCGTTAATTACAGCTTCACTCTGACCTGCGGCCGCACTTCCCACTCAAACAATCTGCAAAGAATCAGTGTCCTCCCCTAAACCTCTAACTCATTTCAGTCACTCGATCCTATTGATTGAGTGCTTACTGTGTGCAGGACACTGTACAAAGCTCTTGGGAGTTACAATAGAACAGTATAAAAGACACACGCCCTGCCCACAGCGAGGTGACAGTCTAGATGGACATTAATAGAAATAATAATCATTAGGGTACTTGTTAAGCGCTTACTATATGCCAAGCACTGTTCTAAGCACTGGGTTAGTTCAAGTCAATCAGGTTGGACACAGTCCCTGTCCCCCATGGGGCTCAGTCTTCATCCCCATTTTACAGATGAGGGAACTGAGGCCCAGAGAAGTGAAGTGACTTGACCAAGGTCACCCAGTAATTGTGGCGGAGTCAGGATTAGAACCCCGTCCTTCTGACTCCTAGGCCCTTGTTTTAGCAACTAGGTCAGATTAGAACCCAGGTCCTACTGACTCCTGGCTTGTCCCCACCCCAGCCCTTAGTACAGTGCCTGGCACATAGTAGGCGCTTAATAAATGCCACAATTATAATTATTATTATGTGGGGTAGGGACTGCATCCAACCTTGTATCTCCCCCAGTGCTTACTGGTAAACAGTAAGCGCTTAACAAATACCGTTAAAAAAAATGTTTTCAATGGAAAGATCATGGGCTTGGGAATCAGAGGTCATGGGTTCTAATCCGGGCTCCACCACTTGTCAGCTGTGTGACTTTGGGCATGTCACTTAACTTCTCTGTGCCTCAGTTACTTCATCTGTAAAATGGGGATTAAGACTGTGAGTCCCACGTGGGATGACCTTATTACTTTGTATTTACCCCAGTGCTTAGAACAGCATTTGGTGTATAGTAAGCACTCAATAAATACCATCATTATTATTTATTCATTAATTCAATCATATTTATTGAGCACGTACTGTCTGCAGAGCACAGTACTAAGTGCTTGGAAAGTACAATTCAACAATAGACAGAGACAAGGACCCTTTCTATATGTTGCTGACTTGTACTTCCCAAGTGTTTAGTACAGTGCTCTGCACACAGTAAGCACTCAATAAATACAACTGAATGAATGAATGAATCCCTACTCAACAATGGGCTCACTGTCTAGAAGGGGGAGACAGGCAACAAAACAAAACACAACATTATTGATGATGAAGAAGAGGAGCACTCAGTGTAATTGCCTAATGCACAGCAAGCACTCAATAAATACCATTGATTAATGGATTGATTGATTGGGAGTGAGTCAGGTGACAGCAAAATTTTATGATGAGTCTCTGGGGTGTGCCTCCTTCAGTTAATAGTTGTGGTATTTCATTCATTCATTCAATCATTTTTACTGAGCACTTACTGTGGGCAGAGCACTGTACTAAGCGCTTGGGAAGTACAATTCAGGAACGGAGACAATCCCTGCCCACAGGCAGGGCTCACAGTCTAGAAGTATTTGTTAAGCATTTACTATATGCCAGGTTCTGAACTAAGCGAGGGGGTAGATACAAGCAAATCGGGTTGGATGCAGTCCCTGTCCCACAAGGGGCTCACAGTCTCAATCCCTATTTTACAGATGAGGTAACTGAGGCTCAGAGAAGTGAAACAATTTACCCAAGGTACCACAGCAGAAAGTGGTGGATTGGGATTAGAACCCAGGTTCTTCTAACTCCCAGGCCCAAGCCCTATCACTAGGCTACTTCGGAAGGTAGCAGGAAAATCACATGTTTTGTCACCTGTCTACATGTTTTGTTTTGTTGTCTGTCTCCCTCTTCTAGACAGTGAGCCTGTTGTTGGGTAGGGACCGTCTCTATCTGTTGCCGACTTGCACTTCCCAAGCGCTTAGTCCAGTGCTCTGCACACAGTAAGCGCTCAATAAATACGATTGAATGAATGAAATTTAATAAGCACTTACTGTGTGCAGGCACTGTGCTAAGCGCTTGGGAGAGTACAACCCGACAATAAAACCAATCCATTCTCTGGCCACAGTGATCTTATAGTCTAGAGGATAAGGGTAGTAATAATAATAGTAATAATAATAATTATGGTATTCACTAAGTGCTTAATATGTGCCAGGCACTATACTAAGCGCTGGGTTGGGTACAAGCAAATCATTATAGTCTAGAGGATAAGGGCAATAATACTAATAGTAATAATAATAACAATAATTATGGTATTCACTAAGTGCTTAATATGTGCCAGGCACTATACTAAGCGCTGGGTTGGGTACAAGCAAATCATTATAGTCTAGAGGATAAGGGTAATAATAATAATAGTAATAATAATAACAATAATTATGGTATTCACTAAGTGCTTAATATGTGCCAGGCACTATACTATGCGCTGGGTTGGGTACAAGCAAATCAGGTTGGACACAGTCCCTGTCCCATGTGGGGTTCACTGTCTCAATCCCCATTTTACAGATGAGGTAACTGAGGCATGGGGAATTGAAGTGATTTACCCAAGGTCACAGCAGAGAAACGGCAGAGTCAGAATTAGAACCCATGACCTTCTGACGCCCAGGCCCGTGTTCTATCCGCTAGGGCTTACCTATGTGGCTGAAAAGACTGTAAGCTTGTTGTGCACAGGGAAGATATCTTCCAACCTTGTTGTACTCTCCCAAGAGCTTAGTACGGTGCTCAGCATAAAGGAAGTGCTCAATAAATA
Source organism: Tachyglossus aculeatus (assembly GCF_015852505.1). Lineage (NCBI taxonomy): Eukaryota > Metazoa > Chordata > Mammalia > Monotremata > Tachyglossidae > Tachyglossus > Tachyglossus aculeatus. The sequence continues at coordinate 4,670,566 of NC_052069.1, read as the reverse complement.
CAATTAATTGATTGATAGTGAAGGAGTTAGAGAAAAAATCATCAGTGGCTTGTATTGGAAAAACAACGTCGTGTTCCTGCTGCCACCCGGTGGTTACATCGTGGAATGGAAATAACAACAACTAACAATTATGTTATTTGTTAAAAAAAAATAATAATAATAATAATAATGATGGCATTTGCTAAGCGCTTACTATGTACGAAACACTGTTCTAAGCGCGGGGGAATACGAGGTGATCAGGTTGTCCCACGTGGGGCTCACAGTCTTCATCCCCATTTTACAGATGAGGGAACTGAGGCACAGAAAACTGAAGTGACTTGCCCAAAGTCACACAGCTGACAAGCGGTGGAGCTGGGATTAGAACCCACGACCCCTGACTCCCAAGATTGGACTCTTTCCAATCAATCAATCAATCAATCAATCAATCGTATGTATTGAGCGCTTACTGTGTGCAGAACACTGTACTGGAACAGTACACTCACTGGAATAGAATTCCACTGAGCCTTGCTTCTGTTAAGCGCTTACTATGTGCCAAGCACCGTGCTAAGCTCTGGGGTGGATTCAAAGTAATCAGGTTGAACACAGTCTCTGTCCCACAGATAAGCAGGATGCTCATTTTTAATAGTCGAACAATTTTTAAGATTATTCAACAGGTTATCAAAAAGCCAACATTTTCAGACAAGAGGTTCATTCATTCAGTCGTATTTATTGAGCGCTTACTGTGTCCAGAGCACTGTACTAAGCACTTGGGAAGTACAAGTCGGAAACATACAGACGATCCCTACCCAACAACGGGCTCACAGTCTAGAAGGAGGACACAGACAACACAGACAACAAAACAAAACAAGTAGACAGGGGTCAATACCATCAGAAGAAGCAGCGTGGCTCAGTTGAAGGAACATGGGCTTTGGAGTCAGAGGTCATGAGTTCAAATCCCACCTTCACCAATTGTCAGCTGTTGTGACTTTGGGTGACTTAATTTCTCTAGGCCTCAGTTACCTCATCTGTAAAATGGGGATTAAGACTATGAGCCCCCCGTGGGACAATCTGATCACCTTGTAACTTCTCCAGTGCTTAGAACAGTGCTTTGCACAAAGTGCTTAATAAATGCCATTATTATTATTATTATTATTGTTATTATTATTATCAGAATAAATAGAATTATAGCTATATACATAGGAAGATCAGGAAGTTGCATTTTCATCATCACAAACAATGAAGTTGGCTCTTGTCAAATGACTGTGAAAAATAATCATCTTATTGCATATAATACAATTGCATAATACAATATGCATTGCATACAATACAATAGAGAAGCAGCGTGGCTCAGTGGAAAGAGCACGGGCTTTGGAGTCAGAGGTCATGGGTTTGAATCCCGACTCTGCCACATGTCTGCTGTGTGACCTTGGGCAAGTCACTTAACTTCTCTGAGCCTCAGTTACTTCATTTGTAAAATGGGGATTAATCAATCAATCAATCAATCAATCAGTCGTATTTATTGAGCGCTTACTGTGTGCAGAGTACTGTACTAAGCGCTTGGGAAGTAGAAGTTGGCAACATATAGAGACAGTCCCACCCAAGACTGTGAGCCCCACGTGGGACAAATTGATCACCTTGTATCTCCCCCAGCGCTTAGAACAGTGCTCTGCACATAGTAAGCACTTAATAAATGCCATTAAAAAATAAGCAGGAAAAATATAATTGATTGATTGATTGATTAATTGATGCCATTAATTAAATCATGTGTCTGTTCACGTGAAGCTTACGATCTTTCTCATCCCCATTTTACAGATGAGCTAAATGTGGCTCAGAGAGGCTAAATGATTAGTCCAAGATCATAGAGCAGGGCCAGTGTCAGAGCTGGGACTCCCTAGTCCTGACCTCTTTCCTCATAGACTATTTCGTTCTAATTCCAGTTCATAAATTTTTCATTTCCATGATTCCACCTTCAACTGTGAAAATAAAATGCACAGAAAATGCATCTGTGAAAATTGTCAGAAAATATCCAGCATTACCTTTTGGACATATCAAATGCTGGGGTTCTAATACATTCATTCATTCAATCAATTGTATTTATTGAGTGCTTACTGTGTGCAGAGCACTGACCTAAGCACTGGGAAAGTATAATTCGGCAACAGAGACAATCCCTGCCCAACAATGGGCTCACAGTCTAGAAGGGGGAGACAGACAACAAAACAAAACAAGTAGACAGGCATCAGTAGCATCAAAATAATATGGACACATCATGAATAAAATAAGTAGAGTAATGAATATGTACAAATATACACAAGAGCTGTGAGGCAGGGAAGGGGGTAGAATAGAGGGAGGGAGTCGGGGTGATGGAGAGGGGAGGAGGAGCAGAGGAAAAGGGGGGCCAGCCTGGGAAGGCCTCCTGGAGGAGGTGAGCTCTCAGTAGGGCTTTGAAGGGGGGAAGTGTGCTAGTTTGGTGGATGTGAGGAGGGAGGACATTCCAGGCCAGATGTAGGACGTGGGCTGGGGGTCGAAAGCAGGATGGGGAGACCAAGGCCCATTGAGGAGGTTAGTGGGGGCAGAGGAGCGGAGGGTGCGGGCTGGGATGGAGAAGGAGAGAAGGGAGGGGAGGGAGGAGGGGGCAAGGGAGTGGACAGCTTTCAGTAAGATGGCAGCCAACAGAATCATTTATCATTTTCATTATCCGACAAAGAACCACTAACCCCACCTTCAAAGTCTTGTTAAAAGCACACCTCTTCCAAGAGGCCTTCCCTGACTAAGCCCTTGTTTCCTCTATTCCCACTCCCTTCTGCATCATCCTTGAGCTTGGATTTGAACCCTTTACTCGCCTCTTCCTCAGCCTCACAAAACTTAGGTACCTATCCATATTTTTTTTTATTAATATAAATGTCTTCATCCCTCTGTAGACTGCAAACTCATTGTGGGAAGGGGACATGTCCACTAATTTGGCTATACTGTACTCCCTCAAATGATTAGTACAGTGCTCTGTACATATTAAGTGCTCAGTAAATATGATTGATTGCTTTATTTCTGAATTTAAACCTTCTACTACTAATCAGTCAGTCAGTCATATTTACTAAACTGTTTACTGTGTGCAGAGCACTGTACTAAGCACTTAGGAGGTTACAATATGACAATATAACAGACTCATTCCCTGCCCACAGTGAGCTTACAGTACAGGGGTGGGGAAGGCATTGCCACTATTGCTTGTAATAATAATAATAATAATAATGATGGTATTTGTTATAAATATGTACATATACAACACAAGTGTTGTGGGGCGGGGATGGGAGTAGAACAGACGGAGAGAGTTGGGGTGATAGGGAAGGGAGGGGGAGCAGAAGAAGAGGGGACCATAGTCTGGGAAGGCCTTCTGGAAGAGGTGAGCTTTCAGTAAGCTTTGAAGTGGCCTGTTGGATAGAGCAGGAGCCTGGGAGTGAGTCAGAAAGACCTGAGTTCTAATCCCAGTTCTACCACTTGTCTGCTTGGTGACCTTGGGCAAGTGACTTCATCTTTCTTGGTTTCAGGGACCTCATCAGAGATGAAAAATGTTAGCCCCACTGGGGATGTAGATTGTGTCCAAGCTGATTAGCTTGTTTCTTTCCCTAGTGCTTAATACAGGGGCTGGCACGTAACAAGTGCTTAATAAATGCCATAAAAAATTGATTTGCCTTTTTGTCCTGATTAAATACTGTTAATTTGCACACAAATCTATTGCAACATTTTGTGGGTCTGGGTTTTCCTGACTTTTCTAGGGTTTCTCAGCAGCTGCCTCTGCACACAGTAAGTGCTCAATAAATACGATTGAATGAATGAATGAATTCCCCTCTACATTATAAGCTCCCTGTGGGCAGGAAACCTGTTGAGCAACTCTGTTCTATTGTTCTCTCCCAAGTGCTTCATACAATGCTCTGCACCCAGTAAGCACTCAATAAACACGATTGCCGAGGGTAGGGATTGATTGATTGGTATGGATTGTGCCTATCTTTCTTTAAATTCAACATTTTGTGCTCATTTGTCCAACCCAATTATTTTGTACCTGCCCCAGAGCTTAGTACAGTAATTGGCAAATAGTAAGCACTTAACAAAAAATATTAAAAAGTAGGTGCTACCTAATAACAACAACTGGTTGTTAGAGTCTACTGTTCCAACCTAACAGATTCTGGCAGTATCTCTCTCCCTCCCTCACATTCTCTACTTCTCTCTCCTTCTTCCTTTCTTCCTCCCTTCTCTTTCCCTCTTTCTCTTCTCGCCCCTCCCTCTGTCCCTGTGCTTCTGACCCCATTCCCTCTCATCTCATGAAATCTCTCGCTCCATCCCTTCTCCCCTCTTTAACTTCCATCTTCAACCTCTCACTCTCCACTGGTTCCTTCCCCTCTGCCTTCAAACATGCCCATGTCTCTCCCATCCTAAAAAAACCCTCTCCTGACCCCACGTCACCTTCTAGTTATCGCCCCATCTCCCTCCTACCATTCAATCAATCAATCAATCGTATTTATTGAGCACTTACTATGTGCAGAGCACTGTACTAAGCGCTTGGGAAGTACAAATTGGCAACACATAGAGACAGTCCCTACCCAACAGTGGGCTCACAGTCTAAAAGACTACCATTCCTTTCCAAACTCCTTGAACGAGTCATCTACATGCGCTGCCTCGAATTCCTCAACACCAACTCTCTCCTTGACCCCCTCCAGTCTGGCTTTCATCCCCTAAATTCCACGGAAACTCCCCTCTCAAAGGTCACCAATGACCTCCTGCTTGCCAAATCCAATCGCTTATACTCTATCCTAATCCTCCTCGACCTCTCAGCTGCCTTCGACACTGTGGACCACCCCCTTCTCCTCAACACGCTATCCAACCTTGGCTTCACAGACTCCATCCTCACCTGGTTCTCCTCTTATCTCTCCGGTCATTCATTCTCAGTCTCTATTGCAGGCTCCTCCTCCCCCTCCCATCCCCTTACTGTGGGGGTTCCCCAAGGTTCAGTTCTTGGTCCCCTTCTGTTCTCGATCTACACTCACTCCCTTGGTGACCTCATTCACTCCCACGGCTTCAACTATTGTCTCTACGCTGATGGCACCCAGATCTACATCTCTGCCCCTGCTCTCTCCCCCTCCCTCCAGGCTCACATCTCCTCCTACTTTCAGGACATCTCCATCTGGATGTCTGCCCGCCACCTAAGACTCAACATGTCTAAGACTGAACTCCTTGTCTTCCCTCCCAAACCCTGCCCTCTCCCTGACTTTCCCATCACTGTTGATGGCACTACCATCCTTCCCGTCTCACAAGCCCACAACCTTGGAGTCATCCTCGACTCCGCTCTCTCCTTCACCCCTCACATCCAAGCCGTGACCAAAACCTGCCGGTCTCAGCTCCGCAACATTGCCAAGATCCGCCTTTTCCTCTCCATCCAAACTGCTACCCTGCTTATTCAAGCTCTCATCCTGTCCCGTCTGGACTACTGCATCAGCCTTCTCTCTGATCTTCCATCCTCATGTCTCTCCCCACTTCAATCCATACTTCATGCTGCTGCCCGGATTGTCTTTGTCCAGAAACGCTCTGGGCATGTTACTGCCCTCCTCAAAAATCTCCAATGGCTACCAGTTAATCTGCGCATCAGGCAGAAACTCCTCACCCTCGGCTTCTAGGTTCTCCATCACCTCGCCCCCTCCTACGTCACCTCCCTTCTCTCCTTCTACAGCCCAGCCCACACCCTCCGCTCCTCTCCCACTAATCTCCTCACCGTGCCTCGTTCTCACCTGTCCTGCCGTCGACCTGGAATGCCCTCCCTCTGCCCATCCGCCAAACTAGTTCCCTTCCTCCCTTCAAGGCCCTACTGAGAGTTCACCTCTTCCAGGAGGCCTTCCCAGACTGAGCCCCCTCCTTCCTCTCCCCCTCGTCCACCTCTCCATCCCCCATCTTACCTCTTTCCCTTCCCCACAGCACCTGTATATATGTATATATGTTTATACATATTTATTACTCTATTTATTTATTTATTTTACTTGTACATATCTATTCTATTTATTTCGTTTTGTTAATATGTTTGGTTTTGTTCTCTGTCTCCCCCTTCTAGACTGTGAGCCCACTGTTGAGTAGGGACCGTCTCTATATGTTGCCAACTTGTACTTCCCAAATGCTTAGGACAGTGCACTGCACACCTTAAGCGCTCAATAAATATGATTGATTGATTGATTCTCTTCCTCTGCCCTTTTCTCCCCACTCCTTCCTTCCCCTCGTCTCCCCCCACTATTCTCTCTTTCTCCCTCTCTCCTTCCCTCCTCCTTCTTTCTCTCTTAGGTTATTCCCTTTCTCTTTTTCTTTCCACTCTGCTCTGCTGAGTCACCTCGGAGCCTGGTGTTTAAGGATGAAAATTATTAAATGACTCCTCAACACTGCGGTAGACAGCAGATACTCAGGAGGGTCATCATCCCTGCCCTGTCCAGAGGAGAGAGTTGTTTGCTTGCTTGTGTGGGGTTTAAGGAGGAAGAGCTTGTCTCCACACTCTCTCCTGGAACCATTCATTCAGTCAATCATATTTCTCGAGTGCTCACTGTGTGCCAAGAAGAGAGGAAGGGAGAGTGGGAGAGAGAGAGAAGAGACAGAGGAGAAAAGGAGAGAGGATGGGAGAGGGGAGAGCAAGGGAGTAGAGGGAGAAGAGGGGAAAGTAGAAGGAAAGAGAGAGGGAGAAAGAAAGGGAGAGAGTGGGATGGGGAAGAGGGAAGGAAAAGGGAGAAACAAGAGGGGATAGTGGGAGAGGGACAGAGGGAGGGGGAAATAGAGAAAGAGGGAAAGTGAGGGGAGGGAGAAAGGAAGAAGGAGAGAGAGATACAAAATAACAACAAATTGTACACTAGGAGAGTACAATATAACAACAAATAAGACACATTCCCTCCTCACAACCAGTTCACAGTCTAGAGCTCACAGTTAAGAAGCAGCATGGCTCAGTGGAAAGATCACGGGCTTTGGAGTCAGGGTCGTGCATTCAAATCCAGGTTCCACCACTTGTCAGCTGTGTGACTTTGGGCAAGTCACTTCACTTCTTTGTGCCTCAGTTACCTCATCTGTAAAATGGGGATGAAAACTGTGAGCCCCCCATGGGACAACCTGATCACCTTGTAAACTCCCCAGCGCTTAGAACAGTGCTTTGCACATAGTAAGTGCTTAATAAATGCCATTCTTCTTCTTCTTTTGATGACCCTGGCAACCTATTTACTGTACCTTGATCTCATCTTCCTCACCGCTGATCTTTTGCCCAAGTCCTGCCTCTGACCTGGAGCATTATCTCTCCTCAAATCTAACAGACAATGACTCTCCCAGAATTCAAAGCTTTATTGAAGGCCCATCTCCTCCAAGAAGCCTTCCCTGACTAAGCTCTCCTTTCCTCTTTTCCCACTCCCTTCTGCATCACTCAGACTCTCTCCCTTTATTCATCCTTTATTCATAGAGAAGCAGCATGGCTTAGTGGAAAGAGCCCGGGCTTGGGAATCAGAGGTCATGGGTTCTAATCTGTATCCGCCACTTGTCTGCTATGTGACCTTGGGGAAGTCACTTCACTTCTCTGTGCCATAGTTCCCTCATTTGTAAAATGGGGATTAAGACTGTGAGCCCCATGTGGGACAACCAAATGACCTTGTATCTACCCCAGCACTTAGAACAGTGCTTGGCACACATCCCTCACCCCTCACATCCAAGCCGTCACCAAAACCTGCTGGTCTCAGCTCCACAACATTGCCAAGATCCGCCCTTTCCTCTCCATCCATACCGCTATCCTGCTTATTCAAGCTCTCATCCTATCCCGTCTGGACTACTGCATCAGCCTTCTCTCTGATCTCCCATCCTCGTGTCTCTCCCCACTTCAATCCATACTTCTTGCTGCTGCCCAGATTGTCTTTGTCCAGAAACGCTCTGGGCATGTTACTCCCCTCCTCAAAAATCTCCAGTGGCTACCAATCAATCTACGCATCAGGCAGAAACTCCTCACCCTCAGCTTCAAGGCTCTTTATCCCCTCGCCCCCTCCTACCTCACCTCCCTTCTCTCCTTCTCCAGCCCAGCCCGCACCCTCCGCTCCTCTGCCGCTAATCTCCTCACCGTACCTCGTTCTCGCCTGTCCCGCCATCGACCCTCGGCCCACGTTCTCCCCCGGGCCTGGAATGCCCTCCCTCTGCCCAACCGCCAAGCTTGCTCTCTTCCTCCCTTCAAGGCCCTACTGAGAGCTCACCTCCTCCAGGAGGCCTTCCCAGACTGAGCCCCTTCCTTCCTCTCCCCCTCGTCCCCCTCTCCATCCCCCCCATCTTACCTCCTTCCCTTCCCCACAGCACCTGTATATATGTTTGTACATATTTATTACTCTATTTATTAATTTATTTTACTTGTACATATCTATTCTATTTATTTTATTTTGTTAGTATGTTTGGTTTTGTTCTCTGTCTCCCCCTTGCAGACTGTGAGCCCACTATTGGGTAGGGACTGTCTCTATATGTTGCCAACTTGTACTTCCCAAGCGCTTAGTACAGTGCTCTGCACACAGTAAGCGCTCAATAAATACAATTGACAAAAATGATGATAGTAAGTGCTTAACAAATACCATCATTATTATTATTATTATTATCCCCCCTCCCAGCCCCACACCACTGATGTCCTGATCCATAATTGATTTATTTACATTAATGTCTGTCTCCCCCCTCTAGACAGTAAGTGCATTGTGGGCAGAGAATTTGTTCATTATATTGTTGCATGGGACTTTCCCAAACACTCAGTCTAGTGCACACAGTAAGCGCTCAATAAATACGATTGACTGATTGTGGGATAACACCACAGTTAAATAAGGCCCCCAATTATAGTCTTAAAGAAGCCACGTTTCCATGTTTGGGGAGTCTTTCTAATGTGGTTAAAAACGCAGCCTGCTGGAAAGCACTTTGATTCATCTGATTTAGCCCACAGCTTTGGCCTTGTTTCCCGTCAGATGGTTGAGACTTGGGCATGAGGCTGTATTCAGTCAAACAGTGAATCAGATTAATTGAGCGCTTACCACGTGGAGAGCACTGTAAGAAGCTCCTGGGAGTAGCCTATAGGACCAAGTTCTTCCCGTCTCCTTCCTTGTCACTAACCTCCTCACTGTGCCTCGTTCTCACCTGTCCCGCTGTCAACCCCGGGCCCACGTCCTTCCCCTGGCCCGGAATCATCATCATCATCAATCGTATTTATTGAGCGCTTACTGTGTGCACAGCACTGTACTAAGCGCTTGGGAAATACAAGTTGGCAACATATAGAGACAGTCCCTCCGCCAAACTAGCTCTCTTCCTTCCTTCAAAGCCCTACTGAGAGCTCACCTCCTCCAGGAGGCCTTCTCAGACTGAGCCCCCTTTTTCCTCTCCTCCTCCCCATCTCCCCCCTGCCCTACCTCCTTCCCCTCCCCACAGCACTTGTATATATTTGTACAGATTTATTACTCTATTTTACTTGTACCTATTTACTGTTCTATTTATTTTGTTAATGATGTGCATATAGCTATAATTCTATTTGTTCTGTTGTCTGTCTCCCCCTCTAGACTGTAAGCCCGTTGTTGGGTAGGGACCATGTCTATTTGTTGCCGACTTATACTTCCCAAGTGCTTAGGACAGTGCTCTGCACACAAGAAGCGCTCGAAAATATGATTGAATGAATCTCTAATCTAATCCCTGCTCTGCCACTTGCCTGTTGTGTGGTCTTGGGCAAGTCATTTCACTTCTCTGGCCTTCAGTTTCTTCATCTGCAAAATGGGGATTAAGACTGTGAGCTCCTCATGGGACAGGGACTTTGTCCAACCCGGTTTGCTTGCATTCACCCCAGCGCTTAGTACAGTGCCTGGCTCATAGTAATCACTTATCAAATACTGCAATTATTATTATTATCAGGTGGGACATTGACTTTATCCAACCTGATTACCTTGTATCCACCCCAGTGCTTAGTACAGTGCCTGGCACATAATAAGCGCAGAGCAAATCAAGTGCTTAGTACATTGCTCTGCACATAATAATCGCTCAATAAATATGATTGAATGAATAAACAAATTACTATTATTAAGTGACATTGAGTCGTTTCCGATTAATAGCGACTCCACGGATATACTTTCTCCAGAAGGTCCTGTCCTCTGCCATAATCCACAACCTTTCTAACAGTTCTTCTGTTATCGTTGTTATGGTCTCTACCCATCTCGCTGCCGATCTGCCTCTTCCACCTTTTCCCTGGACTTTTCCTACCATTAGTGTCTTCTCTAGAGAATCAGTCCTCCTGATCATGTGTCCAAAATATGCTCATCTAAATCGAGTCATTTGGCCTTCCAAAAACCACTTGGGTTTAATTTGCTCTAAAATCTATCTGTTTGTCTTTTGGGCAGTCCATGCTGTTCTCAAAAGCCTTCTCCAACACCACATTTCAAAAGAGTCAATGTTCTTTCTATCCTGATTTTTCACTGTCCAGCTTTCAGATCCATGCATTGTCACTGGAAACACCATAGAGTTGACAGTTTGTATTTTTGTGGCAATAGTTACATCAGCACATTTTATGACATTTTCCAGGCTTTTCATAGCAAGGCTTCTTAACATTAATCTTCGGTGTGTTTCTTGGCTGTAATTTCCTTTATTATTAATTATTGATTCCAGGAGAGAAAAATTGTCAACTATTTCAATCTTCTTTCTGTCCACTACAAATATAATAATAATAATAATAATAATAATAATAATAATAATAATAATAATAATAATAATACAGTGCCTGGCACCTAGTAAGCACTCAATAAATATGACTGACTGATGGACTGACTGACATTTACCATGTCCAACCTGTTACTTTGCATAATAATAATAATAATAATGATAACAATAATAATAATGATACTTGTTAAGTGCTTACTAAGTGCCAAGCACTGTTCTAAGCACTGGGGTAAATACCAGGCAATCAATCAGGTTGGACACAGTACCTGTCCCACATGAGGATCACAGTCTCAATCCCCATTTAGATAATGATAATAATAACAATAATAACAATAGTAATAATAACAATAATAATAATAATAATAATAATAATGATAATATTTGTTAAGCACTTATTATGTGCCAAGCACTGTTCTTAGCACTGGGGTAGATACAAGGTAACCAGGTTGTCCCATATGGGGCTCACACCCTTAATCCTCATTTTACGGATGGGGGAACTGTGACACAGAGAAGTGAAATTGCTTGCCCAAGGTCACAAAGCAGACAAATGATGATGCCGGGATTAGAACCCATGTCCTCTAACTCCCAAGCTCGTGTTCTTTCCACTAAGCTATGCTGCTTCAGATGAGGTAACTGAGGCACAGAGAAGTGAAGTGGCTTGCCCAAAGTCCCCCAGTAGACAACTGTAAGCTTGCTGTGGGCAGTGAATATATCTGTTTATTGTTGTATGGTACTCCCCCATGCATGTAGTACAGTGCTCTATAAATCACTGCTCAATAAATATGTTTGAATGAATCAAGTGGCAGAGTCAGGATTAGAACCCAGATCCTTCTGACTCCCAGATTTGTGCTCTATCCATTAGGCTATGCTGCTTCTCTTTCCCTTCAATCGCTCCAGGCCGGGCATTGCTGGATTTGTAAACATCTTTCTAGATTCCCCTGCTAGATGATAAGGTCCTTGTGGGCATGAATCATAACAACAGTGCTTTGCACAAAGTAAGCACTCAGTGAATAAAACTGAATGAATCAACCAACTCTTAGTACAGTGCTCTGCACACAGTAAGCACTCAATAGATGCCAATGAATACCAATAATTGTTTGATTATGCAATTATGTAAATTGTCTACAGCCCTCATAAATTTATGCAAGAACGGGGCAGAGATTGTGTCTAACCAATTCTTTTCATGCTCTCCCAAGCATTCAGTACAGTGCTCTGCTTACAGAAAGTGCTCAATAAGTACCATTTATTGATTGATTGACTGACTCATTCTTTTAGTCATATGTATTGAGCGCTTACTGTGTGTGCTGAGCACTGTACTAAGTGGTTGGAAAGTGTAATTAAAGAAGCAGCGTGGCTCAGTGAAAAGAGCACGGGCTTTGGGGTCAGAGGTCGTGGGTTCAAATCCTGACTCCACCAATTGTCAGCTATGTGACTTTGGGCAAGTCACTTAACTTCTCTGTGCCTCAGTTACCTCATCTGTAAAATGGGGATTGAGATTGTGAGCCCCCCGTGGACCAACCTGATCACCTTGTAACCTCCCCAGCGCTTAGAACAGTGCTTTGCACATAGTAAGTACTTAATAAATGCCATCATTATTATTATTACAATTCAGCAATAGAGACAATCACTGCCCACACAGGTTTGCAGTCTAGAAGTGGGGACACAGATATTAAAACAAGTAAACAGGCAACTGATTTGGTAACTGTAATCCAAGTCTCTCTCATTGTGAATTATTCCTTCTCTTCTGGCTTCTTGAGCCTGTGAAAGTAAGATTGCCAAGAATCAAGCAATGCCAGTTAACCACCAGATCTGTGTACTCTTGCAAAATCAAGCTATTCCTCACAACTTATTTGTTATGAATTTGGAGAGTGCTCCAAGAAGTTTTTGCTTTGCAGCCCAGACTCTGAGCATAAACATTCGTTGCTCTCGGTTAGATCATCTGACTGACAATTCTCCAGAAAATCACAATATTGTCAGCATTTTAAAGAGGGCTCACTCCTTTGAGGATTCTGAAATCTTAGCATCCTGAAAACTGCTGATGTTTCAAACTGGTAACGTCTCTACTTCCCGGTCTAATTTTAATATTCTCCTTTTAAAAATTAGCTCTTCCAGATTTCCTTTCTTCCAGAAATAAAGTTGTTTTCCAGTGCAGCTGCCAATTATATTTTTGTAGTCAAAATACATGGTAAAATTGTTATACTTTTTCAAAGCACCAGTTAGATAGACCACATTTCAGTTCCTCAATAGACAATTGAGAACACATGCCTGGTGTGATTTAATGTTTTAGTAAATGAGGCATGATTCACTATAAAATATGATTCTCTGCCACATTTACTTTTAGATTTCCAAATACTGGGAACAGAAACCTAAACTGGGAAAGACTGATATCCAGTGAGGTAGGCCAGTGTCACCAGTGCTAGTCGTGAAGTTGGCCATACTTTTTGGGCACCGGTGCAGTTGACCATGGCATGATAGCTAGAGCATGACCTTGTGAGTCAGAGAACTTGGGTTCTAATCCCGGTTCCTCCGTTTGTCTGCTATGTGACCTTGGACAAGTCACTTCACTTCTCTGAGCCTCAGTTACCAAATCTACAAAACGGGGATGAAGACTGGGTGTCCCATGTGGGACAGGGACTTTGTCCAACCCAATTTGCTTGTGTCCACCCAGTGCTTAGTACAATACCTGGAATATAATAAGTGAATAATAATAATAATAGAGAAGTAGCGTGGCTCAGTGGAAAGAGCATGGGCTTTGGAATCAGAGGTCATGGGTTCAAATCCCGGCTCCACTAATTGTAAGCTGTGTGATTTTGGGCAAGTCCCTTCACTTCTCTGGGCTTCAGTTACCTCATCTGTAAAGTGGTAATTAAGACTGTGAGCCCCCCGTGGGACAGCCTGATCACCTTGTAACCTCCCCAGTGCTTAGAACAGTGCTTTGCACATAGCACTTAATAAATGCCATTATTATTATTATTATTAAGTGCTTAGCAAATGCCACAATTATTATTATGCTTATTGTTACTATTATTATCACTGGGCACCAGTGATAGGTGTATAGTTGGCAAGGATCAATAATAGTAATAATGATAATAACAATTGTGGAATTTGTTCAGCTCTTACTATGTGCCATGCACTGTACTAAGCACCGGTGGGGATACTAGCAAATAGGGTTGGACACAGTTCCTGTCCCACGTGGGGTTCACAGTCTCACTCTCCATTTTACAGATGAGAGAACTGAGGCCCAGAGACCTGAAGTGTCTGGCCCAAGGTCAAACAGCAGACAATCAATCAATCAATCAATCAATCAATTAATCAATCGTATTTATTGAGCGCTTACTGTGTGCAGAGCACTGTACTAAGCGCTTGGGAAGTACAAGTTGGCAACATATAGAGACAGTCACTACCCAACAGTGGGCTCACAGTCTAGAATAGGGAGAAAGACAACAAAACAAAATAAGTAGATAGGCCTCAATACCATCAAAATAAATAGAATTATAGCTATATGCACATCATTAACAAAATGAATAGAATAGTTAATAGGTACAAGTAAAATAAATAAAGTAATAAATCTGTACAAAAATATACAGGTGCTGTGGGGAGGGGAAGGAGGTAGGGCCCAGGAAGGGGAGGAGGAGAGGAGAAAGGGAGCTCAGTCTGGGAAGGCCTCCTGGAGGAGGTGAGCTCTCAGTAGGGCAGGGATCCTGTCTGTTTATACTGTTTTATTGTACCCTCCCAAGTGCTTTGTACAGTGATCTGCGCACAGTGAGCACTCCATAAATAATTACGGCACTTGTAAAGTGCTTACTATGTGCCAGGTACAATTCTAACAGCTGGGGTAGATACAAGTTAATCAGGTTGGACACAGTCCCTGTCCCGTGTGGGGCTCACAGTCTCAATCCCCATTTTACCGATAAGGAAACTGAGGCCCAGGGAAGTGAAGTGACTTGCCCAAAATCACATAGCGGATGTGTGGTGGAGCCAGGGTTAGCCCTTCACTTCCTCCAGGAGGCCTTCCCAGACTGAGCCCCCCTTTTTATCTGCTCCTCCTCCCCTCCCCATCACCCTGACTACCTCTCTGTGCTCTATCCTCCCTCCCTGCCCCACAGCATTTGTGTATATATGTACATATTTATTATTCTATTTATTTTATTAAAGATCTCTATTTATCTTGATGGTATTGATGCCTGTCTGTTTGTTTTGTTTTGTTGTCTGTCTCCCCCCTTCTAGACTGTGAGCCCATTGTTGGGTAGGGATTGTCTCTACCTGTTGCTGAATTGTACTTTCCAAGTGCTTAGCACAGTGTTCTGCAAACAGTAAGTGCTCACGGGATTACGGAGGTGTAAGTGGGCAAGATTAACAGGTTACTTTATTCTGTTCCATCAACATCAATCCATCAGTGAGTCTTATTGAATGCCACTTGTCTGCAGTGTGACCTTGGGCAAGTCACTTAGCTCCTCTGTGCCTCAGTTACATCTATCTGTAAAATGGGGATTAAGACTGTGGGACAGGGACTGTGTTGGATTTAATTGTGTTGTATCTACCCCAGCACTTAGTACAGTGCCTGGCACATAGTAAGCGCTGTCACAAATACCATAGAAAAAATAACAAAAGTTGGGAGATAGAATCAATCCATTAATCAATTAATCTAAGTATCAGGCCGAATTTGTCTACTTAGAGAAGCAGCGTGTCTCAGTGGAAAGAGCCCGGGCTTGGGAGTCAGAGGTCGTGGGTTCCAATCCTGGCTCCCACACTTGGTCAGCTGCGTGACTTTGGGCAAGTCACTTCACTTCTCTGTGCCTCAGTTACCTCACCTGTAAAATGGGGATTAAGACTGTGAGCCCCACGTGGGATGACCTGACCACCTTGTATTCCCCCAGTGCTTAGAACAGTGCTTTGCACATAGTAAGTGCTTAACAAATATCATTATTATTATTATTATCATTATTATTATTATTAAAGTTTATCATGGCATGCTGTAACTCTGCCCTCTCTTCCGCCCGGCAGCATTATTTCTCAACCCATATTGACACCCATGCCCATCACCCTCACCAGTTGTTTCAGACATTTAACTCCTTCCTCAGGCTCTCCTGTCCACCCCAGCTCCCCCATTCCTTGCCCCCAGTGAACTACCCACCTACTTTATTAAGAAAATTAACACCACCAGATGTGAGCTCTCTAAAATCGCCCCATCCCTCCTCAGTCCATCCCCCCACCTGCCCCTTCTTCAATTCTCCCATCTTTCCCAGCAATATCTCTAGAGGAGATCTCTTGCCATCTCTTAAAATCCACCCCATCCACTTGTGCATCTGACCCCATTGCTTTGCATCTCATCAAAACTCTCCCCACCTCCCTTCTCCCCTCCCTAACAGGAATCTTCAATGATTTGCTCTCCAGTGGCTTCTTCCCCACTGCTTTCAAACATGTCAATTTCTCCCCCATTCTAAAAAAACCCCTCCCTTGACCCCATAGCTCTCTCCAGTTATCACCCTGTCTCCCTCCTACCATTCCTCTCCAAACTCCTTGAGTGAGTTGTCTACAACCACTGTCTCAAATTCCTCTCCTCCAATTCTCTTTTGACCCCCTCTAATCTGGCTTCTGTCCCATTCACTCCACAGAAACCGCCTTCTCAAAGGTCACCAATGATCTCCTTTTTGCCAAATCCCCCCCAATGGCCTCTACTCCATTAAATCCTCCTCAACCTTTCTGTTGCCTTCGCCGCCCCACCCCCTTCTCCTGGAAACGTTATACAACCTCAGCTTCACTAACACTGTGCTCTCCTGATTCTCCTACTATCTTTCTGGCTGTTCATTCTCAGTCTCCTTCACGGGCTCCTCCTCTGCCTCCCACCCCCTAACTGTGGGGATCCCTCAAGGTTCAGTTCTAGGTCCCCTTCTCTTCTCCATCTACCCCCACTCCCTTGGAGAACTCATTCACTTCCATGGCTTCAACTACCACCCCTCTGGAGATTATCCCCAAATCTCCATCTCCATTCCTGATCTCTCTCCCTCCATCTCTGTGGTCTTGCATTTCCTACTGCCTTTAAGACATCTCTATTTGGTTGTCCTCTCATCACCTCAAATGTAGCATGTCCAAAACAGAGCTCCTTATCTTCCCACCCAAACCCTGTCCTCTCCTGGATTTTCCCATCACTGTAGGTGACAACCCCATCCTTCCCTTCTCACAAGCCCATAACCTTAGCCTTATCCTTCGCTCCTCTCTCTCATTCAATCCACATATCCAATCCGTCACTAAATCCTGTCGATCCCACCTTCACAACATCGCTAAAATTCACCCTTTCCTCTCCATCCAAACTGCTGCCATGTTAATACAATCACTCATCCTATCCCTCTTGGATTACTGCAAGTCTTCTTGCTGACCTCCCAGTCTCCTGTCTCTCCTCACTCCAGTCCATATTTCACTCTGCTGCCCAGATCATTTTTCTACAAAAATGTACAGAACATGTTTCCCCACTCCTCAAGAAACTCCAGTGGTTGCTCATCCACCTCTGCAGCAAACAAAAAGTTGTCACCACTGGCTTTAAAGCTGTCCATCACCTTGCCCCCTCCTACCTCACCTCACTACTCTCCTGCAACCCAGCCCTCACACTTCACTCCTCTACCACTAACCTTCTCACTGTGCCTCCAGCTTGTCTACCTCCCTGCCAACCCCTGGCCCGTGTCCTGCCTCTGCCCTGGAATGCCCTCCCTCCTCAAATCCACCAGACAATGACTCTCCCCCCACTTCAAAGCCTTACTGAAGGCCCATCTCCTCCCAGAGGTCTTCCCAGATTAAGCCCCACCTTTCCTCATCTCCCACTCCCTTCTGCATTGCCCTGACATGCTCCCTTCGCTCTTCCCGCTCTCAGCCCCACACCACTTGTGTACATAGCTGTCATTCATTTAGTTATATTAATATATGTCTCCCCCTCTCTAGATTGTAAGCTCATCATGGGCAGGGAACATGTCCATTTGTTGTTGTATTTTCCTCTCCCCAGTGCTTAGTTCAATGCTCTGCACACAGTAAGCGCTCAGTAAATACAAATGAATATTTATTGAGCACTGACTATGTGCACAGCATTACCATCTAGTAGGAAAGACAGACACTAAAATACTCTTCATATGGGGAAAGCAACCAAGTAGCACATTCCCTTAAATTCAGGAACCGATTCATTAATATAATTTAGTGATCAGCTATGGGGTGCAGAGCACTGCACTAAGCATTTGGGAGAGCACAACAGACTTAATAGACATGATTCCCGCGTTCAAAAACCTAACCATCCACTCTGTGCAGAGCACTGCACTAAGCACATGGGCGAGTACCATAGAGTTAATAGACCCATTCCCTGCCCTGAAGGAGCGAAAGGCCTACCGTGCCACTATGCGTTTGGAAGAGTAAAAAAAGAGTTAATAGATGTGATCCTTCCCCTCGAGGAGTTTACCACCCACTGTTGGTGGAGCACTGTACTTAACACTTGGAAAAGTCCAGTAGAGTTTGTACTCGGAGTGGGAAGATGATGAAGCGCCTTGACCAATTGTGGTATTTGTTAAGTGCTATTTGACAGGAGAAGCAGTGAGATTTTGTGGAAAGAGCCCGGGCTTGGGAGTCAGAGGTTGTGATTCTAATCCCACCTCTGCCACTTGCCAGCTGTGTGACTTTGGGCAAGTCACTTCACTTCTCTGGGCCTCAGCTAACTCATCTGTAAAATGGGGATGAAGCCTGTGAGCCCCACGTGGGACAACAAAACCCCAGCACTGCTCAAAGTTAGAGCCCGGATCTAAGCACTTAGAACAGTTCTTGGCGCATAATAATAATAATAATAATAATAATGATGATAATAATAATAATAATAATATGACATTTATTAAGCCCTTACTATGTGCAAAGCACTGTTCTAAGTGCTGGGGAGGTTACAAGGTGATCAGGTTGTCCCACAGGGGGCTCACAGTCTTCACCCCCATTTTACAGATGACGGAACTAAGGCCCAGAGAAGTGAAGTGACTTGCCCAAAGTCACACAGCTGACAAGAGGCAGAGGCGGGATTTGAACACATGACCTCTGGCTCCAAAGCCCGTACTCTTTCCATGGAGCCATGCTGCTTCTGTAAGTAAGCACTTAACAAATGCCATTATTATTATAATAATTATGTGACAGGCACTGTTTCAAGCTCGGGGTGAATAAAAGGCCATCAGGTTGAACACAGTCCTTGTCCCCCATGGGGCTCACACTCTTATCCCCATTTTCCAGGTGAGGTTAGTGAGGTCTAGAAAAGGGAAGTGACTCACCCAAGGTCATACAGCAGATGGGTGGAGGAGCGGGGATTAGAACCCAGTGAAGACTCAGGTCCGGGGACCCCCCAGCATCACCCTCCCTGGAGCGTGGCTGCGTTCACCCCTCTGCGTTTCTCCCCCCGGAGCAGGAAGCTGCAGTGCTCTGGGTTTGAGCTCCTGCAGCAATCCCACCCAGGAGGGGACCCTGTACCCCAACTTCCTGGGCCAGAAGAGCCGGGAGGCGGTAGAGGCCAGCGCCGAGTACCTGCTCCTCAGCGTCCTGCCCGGCCTGCTCCGGGGCCGATGTGACCCCGACCTGCGCCTCCTGGGCTGCTCCGTGCTGGCACCCCCCTGTAGCCGGGGCCGGGCCCGGAGACCCTGCCGCCCCACCTGCCTGGCCCTCAGGAAGACCTGCCTGGCCGCCTTCGACTCCATCGACATGGCCTGGCCCTACTTCCTCGACTGCGACCGCTTCTTCGTCGGAGAGGAGGCGGAGGGAGGCTGCTTCGACCCGCTGGCTCAACTGAGAGGTGAGGACCGCCACCGGAAACTCGGCAGGGGCAGGGAGTACTTCTGGTTATTAATGATGTTGGTATTTGTTAAGCACTTACAATGTGCCAAGTACTGTCGTAAGTGCTGGGGTAGATAAGAGGTGATCAGTTGGTTCCACGTGGGGCTCACAATCTTCATCCCCATTTTACAGATGAGGTAACTGAGGCACAGAGAAGTTGTGACATAATGATAATAATGGCATTTATTAAGGGTTTACTATGAGCAAAGTACTGTTCTAAGCACTGGGGAGGTTGCAAGGTGATCAGGTGGTCCCACAGTTAATCCCCACTTTAAAAATGAGGGAACTGAGGCACAGAGAAGTGAAGTGACTTGCCCAAAGTCACACAGCTGACAATTGGCAGAGCCGGGATTTGAACCCATGACCTCTGACTCCAAAGCCTGGGCTCTTTCCACTAAGCCATGCTGCTTCTCGGTTCCTTTCTTTCTCTTTCGACTAGGCCATGGCACTTTCGGTGCTCTGCACATAGTAAGCGTCCAATCGATACCACTGATTGATCGATGGGTTGATTGATAATGGAGCTTCACATCGAGTGTTTTTTCATTTTCCAGGACCTGCAGAGGCCAGGGGTGAGGGCCGCCCATCCGCTCTGCCTTCCACATTCATCCAGTTTACTCACCACTCCTACGTCCAGATGGTCAGCGTCCTGAGGAAGACGGCCGCCCGCTGCCAAAATATCTCCAGGACTTATAGCCTGGGCCGCAGCTTTGACGGCAAAGACCTCCTGGTTATCGAATTTTCCAGCAAGCCCGGCCACCATGAATTGCGTAAGTTGGAGCTGTTCGCTTTGGAGCAGACACCCAGGGAACATGAAGAGGTGGAGGTGGCCAGACAGCCAGTCAATCGTGTTTATTCATTCGTTCGTTCAATTGCATTTGTTGAGCGCTTACTGTGTGCAGAGCACTGTACTAAGGGCTTGGGAAAGTACAATACAGCAATAAAGAGAGACTATCCCTGCCCACAGTGACCTCACAGTCTAGAGAGGGGGAGGCAGATGTCAGTACAAGTAAGCAGACATCAGTATAAATAAATAAAATTACAGAAAAATGCAGAACTTCACAAATCTGTGTGTCATTCGTTCATTCAGTCATCTTTATTGAGCGCTTACTGTGTGCCGAGCACTGTACTAAGCGTTTGGGAGAGGACAATGGAACAATAAAGTCACATTTCCTGCCCACAATGAGCTTACAGTCTCAAGGGGAGCTATTCCTGAAGAAAGAAACCGTGGGCAACAGTCAGAGACATTTAATATTACGGGATCTCATTTTTAAGCCATCCATGAGCACTCTCAACTTTTAATCCACCCGGAATTCGAAAACAAGACTCCATCTCTCAAGGCCTCTTTTCGCAGTTAAACCCGAGATGAAGTATATCGGCAATATCCACGGGAATGAAGTTTCGGGCAAAGAAATGCTGATTTATCTGGCCCAGTACTTGTGCTCAGAGTACCTCCTGGGAAATCCAAGGATCCAGCATCTCATCAACAACACCAGAATTCACCTGCTCCCGTCAATGAACCCTGATGGGTATGAAATCGCAGCGGCTGAGGTAGGCCATCGGGCCTTTTTAAATCACGGGGCTATAGACCACAGACCTGGGAGTCAGCAGGTCACAGGTTCTAATCCCGGTTCTGCCACATGACTGCTGTGTGACCTTGGGGCAGACTTTTCACTTCTCTGGGCCTCAGTGCTCTCATCTGTAAAATGGGGATTGTAACTGTGAGCCCCACGTGAGCCCACTGTTGGGTAGGGACTGTCTCTATATGTTACCGAATTGCACTTTCCAAGTGCTTAGTACAGTGCCCTGCACACAGTAAGTGCTCAATAAATACGATTGAATGAATGAATGAATGACAGGGACTGTGTCCAACCCGATTTGCTTGGATCCACCCCAGTTCTTTGCCAAGTGCTTGGCACATAGTAAGCACTTAACACATAGCACAATTATTATTATTAATAATAATAATGATGGCATTTATTAAGCAATTACTATGTGCAAAGCACTGCTCTAAGCACTGGGGAGGTTACAAGGTGATCAGGTTGTACCATAGGGGGGCTTACATTCTTAATCCCCACTTTACAGATGAGGTAACTGAGGCCCAGAGAAGTTAAGTGACTGGCCCAAAGTCACACAGCTGACAAGCCCAGGCTCTTTCCACTGAGCCACGCTGCACATTGTAGCCTGTTAGGGACCTCAGAGGTCTGGGGATGTAGCTGCGATAGATATTAGAGGGAAAGTGATTTTTTTATGGCATTTGTTAAGCGCTTACTATGTGTGAAGCACTGTTCTAAGCACTGGAACACTGTTCTAAGCGCTGGGCACATTTGTCAATGTGCCTAGGAAAATTGCTGCTAGGAAAATCAGGAGCAAAAGAGAAATCAGCAGCAGGCATGCAAATATTAAAGGCAAGGAAATAACTGGAGTACAGCTTTGTGTGTGACCATTGTAGTTGTGACTGGAGCCTGCAGTGGACTTTTTAGTCACACACACACACTCACTGGTGAACTTCACCGTCAGTGACGTCTTTAGATTCAAAGGACAAGCAGACGATTGATAAATAGGTAGATTGACAGGTAGATGAGAGAGAGCAAAAGAGAGAGAGACAGAGACAGGGAGAGGTAGATAAGAGATAGGTATTCATTCATTCAATCGTATTTATTGAGCGCTTACTGTGTGCAGAGCACTGTACTAAGCGCTTGGAAAGTACAAATTGGCACCATATAGAGACGGTCCCTACCCAACAACGAGCTCACAGTCTAGATGGGGAGACAGACAACGAAACAAAACATGGAGACAGGTGTCAAGTCATCAGAATAAATAGAAATAAAGCTAGAAACACATCATTAGAAAATAGAATAGTAAATATGTACAAAATAGGTAGAGAGACACAAAGAGAGATAGATAATAATTATGGTATTCATTATGGTATTCATTAAGCGCTAACTCTATGCCAAGCACTGTTCTAAGCCCTAGCATAGGTACAAGTTAATAAGGTAGGACATAGTCCCTGTCCTACATGGGGCTCACATTCTTCATCCCCTTTTTACAGATGAGGTCACTGAAGCCCAAAGAAGTTAAGTAATAATAACTCAGTGGAAACAGCATGGGCTTGGGAGTCAGAGGTCATGTGTTCAAATCCCAGCTCTGCCACTTGTCAGCTGGGTGACTTTGGGCAAGTCACTTAACTTCTCTGGGCCTCAGTTACCTCATCTGTAAAATGGGGATTAAGATTGTGAGCCCCACATGGGACAACCTGATCACTTTGTATCTCCCCCAGTGCTTAGAACAGTACTTTGCACATAGTAAGTGCTTAACAAATACCAAAATTTATTTTATTTATTTTAATAATAATAATAGTAATAATAATAGTAATAATAATAATAATAATAATAACAATAACATTTGTTAAGAGCCTACTATGTGCCGAACACTGTTCTAAGCACTGGGATAGGTACAAGGTAATCAGGTTGTCTCATGTGGGGCTCACAGTTCTTAATCCCCATTTTTCAGATGAGGTAACTGAGGCACAGAGGAGTTAAGAGATTTGCCCAAGGTCACTAAGTGGCAGAGCTGGAATTAGAACCCACATCCTCTGACTCCCAAGCCCGGATTCTTTCCACTAAGACATGCTGCTTCTCAAGTTAAGTGACTTGCCCAAGGTCACACAGCAGACATGTGGCCGGGCCAGGATTAGAACCCAGGGCCTTTTGACTCCCACTAAGCCATGCTAGATAGACAGATAAGTAGAGAAATAAATGGATAATGGAAGGGGAACGGTAACTTTCAATTAGCAGCCTAAAAATGGGATTTCCTTTACCGTATTCTACATCCCCTACTCATAGCTGATCTGGTAGCCTGTGACTTCATTGACTTTTACATGGGTCATCTAATCTATTCCTCGTACTCCAAAAAACGTAACAGCTACAAACTGTGCTAAACACCTGTGGTGAAATTTTATTGTTTCTAAAGACTTCAAGCAAAGGGGATTTCAAAACTTTGCTTGTGATGTGTGATGAGGGGACTGCCATTAACAATAATAATTGTGGCGTTTGTTAAAGACTTACTCTGTGCCAAGGACAGTGCTAAATACTTAATAATTGGATTGGATGCAAATGACTCCTCTGCTCCTCTGCTGCTAACCTCCTCACTGTACTTCGTTCTCGCCTGTCCCGCCGTCAACCCCCGGCCCACATCCTTCCCCTGGCCTGGAATGCCCTTCCTCCACACATCCGCCAAGCTAGCTCTCTTCCTCCCTTCAAAGCCCTATTGAGAGCTCACCTCCTCCAAGAGGCCTTCCCAGACTGAGCCCCCTTGTCCCTCTCGTCCTCCCCATCCCTTGGCCTTACTTCCTTCCCTTCCCCATAGCACTTGTATATATATTTGTACAGATTTATTACTCTATTTATTTAACTTGCATATATTTACTATTCTATTTATTTTGTTAATGGTCATCATCATCATCAATCGTATTTATTGAGTGCTTACTGTGTGCAGAGCACTGTACTAAGTGCTTGGGAAGTACAAATTTGCAACATATAGAGACAGTCCCTACCGAACAGTGGGCTCACAGTTTAAAAGGGGGAGACAGAGAACAAAACCAAACATACTAACAAAATAAAATAAATAGAATAGATATGTACAGTGGTGTGCATATAGCTTTAATTCTATTTGTTCTGAAGATTTTAACACCTGTCTATATGGTTTTTTTGTTGTCTGTCTCCCCCTTCTAGACTGTGAGCCCGTTGTTGGATAGGGACTGTCTCTATATTCATTCAATACTATTGGTTGATTGATTGATTGATTGATTGATTCAATCATATTTATTGAGCACTTATTGTGTGCAGAGCACTGTACTAACCGCTTGGGAAGTACAATTTGACAACGTATAGAGATGGTCCCTACCCAATAGTGGGCTCACAGTGTTGTCGACTTGTGCTTCTCAAGTGCTTAGTACAGTGCTCTGCACACAGTAAGCACTCAATAAATACGATTGAATGAATGAATGAATAAAATGACTCTGCTTGCCCATTTAAATAGGAGGGAGAACAGGTATCAAATCCCCATTTTACAGATGGGGAAACTGAGGTACCGAGAAGTAAATTTGGTTCGGCGGTCACTTGTATTTATTGAACGCTTACTGTGTGCAGAGCACTGTATACTGTGCATCATACTGTACTAAGTGCTTGGGAGAGTTCAATACAGCAATAAACAGACACATTCGCTGCCCACGATGAACTTACAATTTAGAGGGGGAGACAGCCATTGATATATTGGAAAATGGGGATTGAGACTCTGAGCTCTACATGGGACAGGGACTATGTCCAACCTGATTTGTTTGTTTCCACTCAGTGCTTAGTACAGCACCTGGCACGTAGTAAGCGCTTAACAAATACAATGATCATAATATAAATAAATGACAAATATGGATATAAGCTCTGTGGGGCTGGGAGGGACAAATGAATAAAGGGAGCAAGTCAGAGTGATGGAGAAGGGAGTGGGAAAAGAGGAAAAGTGGGGCCTGGGAGGCCTCCTGGGGATGGGCCTTCAAAAAGGTTTTGAAGTGGGGAGAGTCATTGTCTGTCAGATTTGAGGAGGGAGGGCATTCCAGGCCAGAGGCAGGATACGGGCAAGAGGTTGGCGGTGAGATAGACAGGATCGAAGTACCCAAGTTCACCCAGAAGACAGGTGGTGGAGTTGGAATAGAACTCAAGTCCCTGACTCCCATGCCTGGGCTCTTTCCATAATCAATCAATCAATCAATCAATCAATCAATCGTATTTATTGAGCGCTTACTGTGTGCAGAGCACTGCACTAAGCGCTTGGGAAGTACAAGTTGGCAACATATAGAGACGGTCCCTACCCAACAGTGGGCTCACAGTCTAGAAGGGGGAGACAGAGAATAAAACTAAACATATTAACAAAATAAAATAAATAGAATAGACATGTACAAGTAAAGTAAATAAATAGAGTAATAAATATGTACAAACATATATACATATATACAGGTGCTGTGGTGAAGGGAAGGAGGTAAGGCTAAGGGAATGGAGAGGGGGAGGAGGGGGAGAGGAAGGAGGGGGCTCGGTTTGGGAAGGCCTCCTGGAGGAGGTGAGCTCTCAGTAGGGCCTTGAAGGGAGGAAAAGAGCTAGCTTGGCGTATGGGCAGAGGGAGGCCATTCCAGGCCGGGGGAGGACGTGGGCCGGGGTTCAATGGCGGGACAGGCGAGAACGAGGCACGGTGAGGAGATTAGCGGCAGAGGAGCGGAGGGTGCGGGCTGGGCTGGAGAAGGAGAGAAGGGAGGTGAGGTAGGAGGGGGCGAGGTGATGGACAGCCTTGAAGCCCAGGGTGAGGAGTTTCTGCCTGATGCATAGGTTGATTGGTAGCCACTGGAGATTTTTGAGGAGGTTGACTGGTAGCCACTGGAGATTTTTGATGCCATAAGGCCACGGTGCTTCTCCAGAAAAGGTGCCTGGCTGTGTTTCCATGGCTACAGGGAGCCAGTGTGTAAGAAGTGCTCGTGCGAGACTCTCTCCAAGATACTCAGCATGAATGGCTCTTTCCCATTGGCCATCTGGCAGTTTAGGAGGAGGCTGGCCATTCCTACAGGATCTGGGCAGGAAACGGGCCTACGAATGCTGTTGTCTTGGACTCTCCCAAGCACTTAGTACAGTGCTCTGCCCATCCTAACTGCTCAATAAGTACCATTTATTTATTACGGTATTATGTACGGTATCCCTACATGGTAGTATGGCGTTATGGTAAAATAATACCATTTTACTGAGTGATGGATGCTTGGGGAGGATTTAACGGAACAGCGTTATAGTTAGAAGTCTGATAATAATAATAACAACAATAATAGAAGCAGAAGCAGCGTGGCTCAGAGGAAAGAGCCCGGGCTTGGGAGTCGGAGGTCATGGGTTTAAATACCATCTCTGCCGCTTGTCAGCTGTGTTACTTGGGGCAAGTCACTTCAATTCTCTGGGCCTCAGTTAACTCATCTGTAAAATGGGGATTAAGACTGTGAGCCCCGTGAGGGACAACCTGATCACCTTGCAACCTCCCCAGGTTTTAGAGCAGTGCTTTGCACAGAGTAAGCACTTAACAGATGCTATCATTATCATTATTATTAATAATAATTATGGCATTTGTTAAGTCTGTCCTATGTGCCATGCAGTATACTAAGCTCTGGGGCGGACACAAGTAAATCAGGTTGGTTACAGTCCCTGTCCCACATGGGGGCTCACAGGCTCATTTTACAGATTAGGGCACTGAGGCCCAGTGAAGTTAAGTGATTTGCCCAAGGTCACACAGAAAACAAGTGACAGATCCGGGTTTAGAACCCAGGTCCTTCTGACTCCCAGTCCCTTGCTCTTTCCACTAGGCCATGACTTAACATTGTAAGATCCAGGGACCTGGGTTCGAATACACACTGCAGTGTGACCTTGGGCAAATCACTAAACAATAATAATCATAATAGTGATTGTGGTATTTGCTAAGCACTTATTAATGTGTCAGACACTGCACTAAGCTCTCTGGTGGATATAAGCAAATTGGGTTGGACACAATCCCTGTCCCACAAGACTCTGAACCCATTGTTGGGTAGAGATTGTCTCTATTGGTTGCTGAATTGTATTTTCCAAGTGCTTAGTATAGTGCTCTGCATGCAGTAAGCGCTCAGTAATACGATTGAATGAATGAATGAATGAATGAATGAATGAATGGGGCTCACAGTCTCAGTCCCCATTTTGCAGATGAGGTAACAGAGGCCCAGAAAAGTGAAGTGACTTACCCAAGGTCACACAACAGACATGTGGCAGAGTCAGGATTAGAAGTCACCTCTTCTGACTCCCAAGCCCAGGCTCTTGCCACTAGGCCATGCTGCTTCTCCAATGTCCTTGGACCTCAATTACCTCATCTATTAAATGATAATAATAAGCAATAATAATAATTATGGTATTTGTTAAACACTTACTATGTGCCAAGCACTGTTCTAAGTGCTGGGGTAGATACAGCATAATCAGGTTGTCCTACATGGGAATCACAGCCTTAATCCCCATTTTACAGATGAGGCAACTGAGACCGAGAGAAGTTAAGTGACTTGCCCAAGGTCACACAGCGGATAAGTGGCAGAGTTGGGAATAGAACCCACGACCTCTGACTCCCAAGCCTGGGCTCTTTCCACAAAGCCGCGGTTCTTCTCATAAAATGGAGATCCAGGCCCACTTCTCCCTTCTTCTTAGACAGTGGGAAATAATAATAATAATAATAATAATAATAATAATAATAATAATAATAATAATTGTTAAGCTCTTATTATGTACCAGGCACTGTACTAAGCATTGGGGTGGATACAAGCAAATCGAGTTGGACACAGTCCCTGTTCCACATGGGGCTCACAGTCTCAATCCCCATTTTCCAGAAGAGGTCACTGAGGCCCAAAGAAGTGAAGCTACTTACCCAAGGCCACACAGTGGACAAGTGGCGGAGCTGGGATTAGAACCCATGACCTTCTGACTCCCAAGCCCAGGCTGTTTCCTCTGAGCCACGCCACTTCTGCTTCTATTATTATTGTTATTATTAATGTCCCTGGGCCTCAGTTTCCTCATCTGTAAAAGGGGGATTCAGTCCCTCTTCTCCCTCCCTCTTAGATGGTGGGACAGGGACTATGTGGCTACTCCAGAGTTTAGTCCAGGTCTTGACACATAGTAAGTGCTTAACAACTACCACAATTACGATGGCTATACAATGACCTGAAACAAATGCCACTGGCCAAGGCAGCAGGTATGGAGAGGAAAAGTGGGAAGGAAAAGAACCATCCCATCGGTCTTTGAAATGGCCTTCTCCCTGACCACCGGCCTGGGAAAGGACCAAACTGGATGGGACCAGATGTCTCACTGCCCTCCTTCTTTCCATGCCCAGGGTGCCGGGTACAACGGCTGGACGAGCGGGAGACCCAACGCCCAGAACCTGGATCTGAACAGGAACTTCCCAGATCTGACGTCGGAGTTTTACCACCTGGCGGGGTCTCAGCGCAGGGTGAGAACAGACCACCTCCCCATTCCGCAAGACTACTGGTGGGGTAAGGTACGAGCTACACGCGCTCCTCTTTCTTTAATGGCATCTCTTAATAACCTCTTACTAAGGGCCAGGCACTGTATTAAGCGCCAGGGTGGAGACATATCTATTCTATTTATTTTACTTTGTTAGTATGTTTGGTTTTGTTCTCTGTCTCCCCCTTCTAGACTGTGAGCCCACTGTTGGGTAGGGACTGTCTCTATATGTTGCCAACTTGTACTTCCCAAGTGCTTAGTACAGTGCTCTGCACACAGTAAGCGCTCAATAAATACGATTGATGATGATGACAAGCAAATCATGTTGGACATAGTCCCTGACCCATGTGGGGCTCACGGTCTCATCATTTTGTTTTGTTGTCTGTCTCCCCCTTCAAGACCGTGAGCCTGTTGTTGGGTAGGGACCCTCTCTATATGTTGCTGACGTGTACTTCCAAAGCGCTTAGTACAGTGCTTTGTACACAGTAAGTGCTCAATAAATACGATTGAATGAATGCATGAATTCCCCATTTGACAGATGAAGGAACTTCGCCCCCAAGCTTCCTCTGGCCTGGAACGCCCTCCCTCCTCAAATCCCACAGACAATGACTCTCCTCCTCCTCAAAGCCATATAGAAGGCCCATTTCCTCTGAATTGTACTTTCCAAGCACTTAGTACAGTGCTCTGCACACAGTAAGTGCTCTATAAATACAATTGAATGAATGAATGAATGACTCTCCTCCAAGAGGCCTTTCAGTGTGGCTCAGTGGAAAGAACCCGAGCTTTGGAGTCAGAGGTCATGGGTTCAAATCCCAGATCTGCCAATTGTCAGCTGTGTGACTTTGGGCAAGTCACTTCACTTCTCTGTGCCTCAGTTCCCTCACCTGTAAAATAGGGATTAAGACTGTGAACCCACCATGGGACAACCTGATCACCTTGTAACCTTCCCAGCGCTTAGAGCAGTGCTTTGCACATAGTAAGCACTTAATAAATGCCATCGTTATCATTATTATTATTAAACCCTAAACAGTACTCTCCATGCAGTAAGCTCTCAATCAATACCATTGATTGGCTGATTGATTGATCAAAACCAGGTGAATGTGAAAACAGTCTGCCTTGATCTCGTCTAGTTCTCCTCCAACCCCTGGCCCACATCCTGCCTCAGGCCTGGAACGCCCTCCCTCCTCATATCAGGCAATGCCTCTCCCCACCTTCAAAGCCTTACTGAAGGCCCATCTCCTCCAAGAAGCCTTTCCAGACTAAGCCCTCCTTTCCTCTTCTCCCTCTCCCTTCTGCATCACCCCGACTTGCTCCTTTTATTCATCCCTCCCAGCTCCACAACACTTATGTCCACATCTGTCATTTATTTATATTAGTGTCTGTCTCCCCCACTAGACTGTAAACTCACTGTGGGCATTCATTCATTCATTCATTCTTTCAACAGTATTTATTGAGCTCTTACTGTGTGCAGAGCACTGTACTAAGCACTTGTAAAGTACAATTTGGCAACAGATAGAGACAATCCCTACCCCACAACAGGCTCACAGTCTAGAAGGGGGGAGACAGACAACGAAACAAGTAGACAGGCATCAATAGCATCAACATAAATAAATAGAATTGTAGATCTCTACACATTATTAATAAAATAAATAGAATATGTATATATTTCTATTCATTTTAATAAATATATTACTATATATATAAACACCCAAGTGCTGTGGGGCCAGGAAGGGGGTAGAGCAGAAGGAGGGAGTAGAGGTGATGGAGAGGGGAGGGAGTGGGTAGCAAATGTGTCTGTTCCAGTCTTCTAGTGTCCTCTTCCAAGTGCTTAGTACAGTGCTCTGCACATAGTAAGTGCTCAATAAATACGACTGACTGACTGACCAGAGCTTATGGTGATATGTACAGGGGTTGATTGCAGAAACTCTTAAATAGGTTTAGATCCAGTTGCCAAGAAAAGTAGAATTTCCACACTTGGTGGGGCTGACTACTAGGTGGCACTGGTGTTCTGAAGAAATTAACCTTTCCCTAAAAAGTCTAAAAATGCGCATTCGTGTTTAGACATCCGGGTGGAGATATAATAATAATTGCGGTATCTTTTCAGCATTTACTAAGCGCTGCTGTAGATATAAGGTCATCAGTTTGGACACAGTCCCTGTCCCACATGGGGCTCACAGTCTTAATCCTCATTTTACAGATGAGGAAACTGAGGCCCAGAGAAGTGAAGTGACTTGCCCAAGGTCACACAGCAGATGAGTGGCAGGGCTGGGATTAGAACCCATGACCCATGACTCCCAGGCTCATGTTCTAATCCATTAATTGTGGTATCTGTTACGCGCTTCCTCCGTGCCAAGCACTGTTCTAAGTCCTGAGGTAGATACGAGGTCATCAGATTGGATACAGTCCATGTCCCACACGGGGCTCGGGTTTACAGTCTTAATCCTCATTTTACAGATGAGGGAACTGAGGCCCAGAGAAGTGGGATGACTTGCCCAAGGTCACCCAGCAAAGTGGCATAGTTGGGATTAGAACCCATAATCTTCTGAATCCCAGGACCGGGCTTTTTCCACCAGTCCGTGCTGCTTCACAGCGATTGTTGGCTGTAGCAGAAATGAAGTAAAAGGTTTTCTCATCCAAACCTACTTATGCAGAACACAAAGTTATCAGGTCCTGCCAAATGGCCAGAGGAAGTGAGGCAGGTCTACACCCTCCATCCCTTGCTGAGGAGTACCCACCCCACTTCATTCATTCATTCAGTTATATTTATTGAGTGCTTACGGTGTGCAGAGCACTGTACTAAACGCTTGGGAAGTACAAGTCGGCAACATATAGAGATGGTCCCTACCCAACAACAAGCTCACAGTCATTTTAAAGGGACAGACTTTGCTATAAATTAAAGACCCTAATGTAACTATCAAAAGCTTATGGGGAAATTGAACATTAGCAATGATCATAATAATTGTGGTATTTGTTAAGCACTTAGTATATGCTAAACACTGTATTAAGTGCTGGGGCAGCCTGTTGTTGGGTAGGGATTGTCTCTATCTATTGCCGAATTGTACTTTCCAAGAGCTTAGTACAGTGCTCTGCACACAGTATGCACTCAATAAATACGATTGAATGAATGAATATCACTCAATTAGTTGTGTGTATTCATTCATTCAATCATACTTATGAAGCACTTACTGTGTGTAGAGCACTGTACTAAGCACTTGGGAAAGTACAACTGCACAATAAAGAGTAACAATTCCTGTCAATGAGCTCCCTTCTAGAGCGAGGGAGACAGACATTAATATAAATAAACAGACCTCAATATAAATATATAATACTGCAGATATATACATAAGTGCTGAGTGCTTACTTGTTCAGAGCACATACTAAGTGCTTGTGAGAGTCCAATATAACAGAGTTGGTAGACAAGTTCCCTGCCTACTTCCAATCAGATCAGCCATAGAAAAGCAGCGTGGCTCAGTGGAAAAAGCCCAGGCTTTGGAGTCAGAGGCCATGGGTTCAAATCCCAGCTCTGACAATTGCCAGCTGTGTGCCTTTGGGCAGGTCACTTAACTTCTCTATGCCTCAGTTACCTCATCTGTAAAATGGGGATTAAGACTCTGAGCCCCCCTTGGGACAACCTGATCACCCCAGACTGAGCCCCCTTTTTCCTCTCCTCCTCCCCATCCCCCCCACCCTACCTCCTTCCCCTCCCCACAGTACCTGTATATATGTTTGTACAGATTTATTACTCTATTTATTTTACTTGTATATATTTACTACTCAATTTATTCTGTTAATGATCAATCAATCAATCAATTGTATTTATTGAGCGCTTACTATGTGCAGAGCACTGTACTAAGCGCTTGGGAAGTACAAATTGGCATCACATAGAGACAGTCCCTACCCAACAGTGGGCTCACAGTCTAAAAGGGGGAGACAGAGAACAGAACCAAACATACCAACAAAATAAAATAAGTAGGATAGAAATGTACAAGTAAAATAAATAAATAAATAAATAAATAGAGTAATAAATATGTACAACCATATATACATATATACAGGTGCTGTGGGGAAGGGAAGGAGGTAAGACGGGGGGATGGAGGGGGGACGAGGGGGAGAGGAAAGAAGGGGCTCAGTCTGGGAAGGCCTCCTGGAGGAGGTGAGCTCTCAGCAGGGCCTTGAAGGGAGGAAGAGAGCTAGCTTGGCGGATGGGCAGAGGGAGGGCATTCCAGGCCCGGGGGATGACGTGGGCCGGGGGTCGATGGCGGGACAGGCGAGAGCGAGGTACTGTGAGGAGATTAGTGGTGGAGGAGCGGAGGGTGCGGGCTGGGCAGTAGAAGGAGAGAAGAGAGGTGAGGTAGGAGGGGGCGAGGTGATGGACAGCCTTGAAGCCCAGGGTGAGGAGTTTCTGCCTGATGCGCAGATTGATCGGTAGCCATTGGAGGTTTTTGAGGAGGGGAGTAATATGTCCAGAGCATTTCTGGACAAAGATAATCCGGGCAGCAGCATGAAGTATGGATTGAAGTGGAGAGAGACACGAGGATGGGAGATCAGAGAGAAGGCTGGTGCAGTAGTCCAGACGGGATAGGATGAGAGCTTGAATTAGCAGGGTAGCGGTTTGGATGGAGAGGAAAGGGCGGATCTTGGCAATGTTGTGGAGCTGAGACCGGCAGGTTTTGGTGACGGCTTGGATGTGAGGGGTGAATGAGAGAGCGGAGTCGAGGATGACACCAAGGTTGCGGGCTTGTGAGACGGGAAGGATGGTAGTGCCGTCAACAGAGATGGGAAAGTCAGGGAGAGGACAAGGTTTGGGAGGGAAGACAAGGAGCTCAGTCTTCGACATGTTGAGCTTTAGGTGGCGGGCGGACATCCAGATGGAGATGTCCTGAAGGCAGGAGGAGATGCGAGCCTGGAGGGAGGGGGAGAGAGCAGGGGCAGAGATGGAGATCTGGGTGTCATCAGCGTAGAGATGATAGTTGAAGCCGTGGGAGCGAATGAGGTCACCAAGGGAGTGAGTGTAGATTGAGAACAGAAGGGGACCAAGCACTGAACCTTGGGGAACCCCCACAGTAAGAGGATGGGAGGGGGAGGAGGAGCCTGCAAAAGAGACTGAGAAAGAAAGACCGGAGAGATAAGAGGAGAACCAGGAGAGGACGGAGTCTGTGAAGCCAAGGTCAGATAGCGTGTTGAGGAGAAGGGGGTGGTCCACAGTGTCAAAGGCAGCTGAGAGGTCGAGGAGGATTAGGACAGAATCCTAATGATGTGCATGTAGCTTTAATTCTATTTGTTCTGACGACTTGACACCTGTCCACATGTTTTGTTTTGTTGTCTGTCTCCCCCTTCTAGACTGTGAGCCCGTTGTTGGGTAGGGACCATCTCTATATGTTATTGACTTGCGCTTAGTACGGTGATCTGCACAAAGTAAGCACACAATAAATACAATTGACTGACTGAATGAATGATTGTCCAGTGGAGGAGGAAAGGGGAGATGGGAAAGCAAGGATTGCCACATTCCTGTTCTCTTTGGTTGGATAGTATTTCATGTCCCCCAACCCCAGCCCCACCCCATGGCCTTAACTTTTTACCAGAGTTTGACCAAGGAATGGGGAAGGGGAGAGGAGAGAGAGGAGGGAAGAAGAGAGAGGAGGGTGGGGAGACTAACTGAACACTTTCATTCATTCATTCAATTGTATTTATTGAATACATTTATTGAATCCTCCCCCTTTTAGACTGTGAGCCCACTGTTGGGTGGGGACTGTCTCTATATGTTGCCAACTTGTACTTCCCGAGCGCTTAGTACAGTGCTCTGCACACAGTAAGCGCTCAATAAATACGATTGATGATGATGATGATGATGATGATGACGATGATGATGATGATGATGATTTATTGAATGCTTACTGTGTGCAGAGAACTTTACTAAACGCTTGGGAAGTACAAGTTGGCAACACATAGAGATGGTCCCTTCCCAACAACGGGCTCACAGTCTTAAAGGGGGAGACAGACAACAAAACAAAACAGGTAGACAGGTGTCAAAACCGTCAGAATAGATAGAATTATAGCTATATGCACATTGTTAACAAAATAAATAGACTAGTAAATATGTACAAGTCAAATAAATAATGTGACGTATCAAGATTTAGGTTGGGAACTTTTAAAAGGACAGCCTAGAGTGATCATGTCTCTTCCTCTCTCTCTCTCTCTCTCTCTCTCTCCCTCTGTGTGTCTCTGTCTCTCCGCCCGTCTCTCACTCCTCTCTGGAAGCAGGTGGCTCCCGAGACCAAAGCAGTTATGAAGTGGATTAGGGACAACCCTTTTGTGCTTTCCGCCAGTCTCCACGGGGGCGACTTGGTGGTTTCCTATCCTTTCGACTTTTCCCAGCACCCCCTGGAAGAGCAGATGTTCTCTCCGACGCCTGATGAGAAGGTAACGGGGGAGGAGGTGGCCCGTGGCCGCGAGGCTGGGAGGCTGGGGAGACTACTTTTCTGCCCCGGAGAAGTGCGTCTGCATCATTAATCAATCAATCAATCAATCAATCGTATTTATTGAGCGCTTACTGTGTACAAAGCACTGTACTAAGTGTTTGGGAAGTACAAGTTGGCAACATATAGAGACAGTCCCTACCCAACAGTGGGCTCACAGTCTAAAAGGGGGAGTCGTTACAATGACTGCTGTTCTGCTGAGAAGCAGTGTGGCCTAGTGGAAAGAGTGCAAGCCTTTAAGTCAGAGGTCGTGGGTTCTAATCTCTGCTTGACCACATGTTCTGCTGTGTGACCTTGGACCTTCTCTTCTCTGGGCCTCAGTTACCTCATTTGGAAAATGGGGATTTGAATGATGATGATGATGGCATTTGTTAAGTGCTTACTATGTGCAAAGCACTGTTCTAAGCGCTATATTTTGAAAAGCAGCATGGTGCGGTGGATAGAGCTCGGGCCTGAGAGTCAGAAGGTCGTGGGTTCTAATCCGTGCTCCGCAACTTGGGCAAGTCACTTCACTTCTCTGGGCCTCAGTTCCCTCATCTGCAAAATGGAGATTGAGACTGTGAGCCCCATGTGCCCAACCCAATTTGCTTTTATCCACCCCACTGCTTAGCACAGTGCCCGGCACAGTCATTTGATCGTATTTATTGAGCACTTACTGTGTGCAGAGCACTGTACTATAGTAACACAACAAATATCATAATTATTATTATCATTATTACTAAGAGTGTGAGCCTCATGTGGGACAGGGACTGTGTCCAACCTGATTACTTGATAACCTTGTATCTACCCCAGTGCTTAGAACAGTGCTTGGTACATAGTAAGCGCTTAACACATATCGCAGTTATTATCATTATTATTGGAATGAGCGCAGGCCTGAACGTCACAGATTCGGTCCCTTCCACCCGCACCTCCGATCCCATCCCTACGTGCCTTAACAAAGCATTTGCTCCCTTCTTTCTTCCCTCCATAACCTCCATCTTCAACTGTTTGCTCTCCAATGCTCCCCACTGCTTTCGAACATGCTCACATCTCCCCCTTCCTAAAAAACCTCCCCACTGACCCCACGGCTCCCTCCAGTTATGCCCCATCTCCGTCCTACCTTTCCTCTCCAAACTCCTTGAGTGAGTCACTTTCACCCTCTGTCTCCACTTCCACTCCTCCAATCTCTCCTCAACAACCTGAAAACTGACCAGCCCCCTAGACCCTGTGGAAAGGGCCCTCTCGAAGACCACCAACAATATCCTTCTCGCCAAATCCCACGACCTCAACTCCATCCTTATCCTCCTTGACCTTTCTGCTGCCTTCAAAGCTGAAACCCACTTGCTTACTTGGAAATGTTATCCAACCTTGGAATCCCTGAGCCTGTCCTCTCCTGGTTCCTATCCATTCTCAGGTTTTCCATGGGCTCCTCCTCTGTCTTCTTTACTATGGAACTCTGCAGGGCTTTGTCTGGGTCTTTTTTTTTTAATGGCATTTATTAAGCACTTACTATGTGCAAAGCACTGTTCTAAGCACTGGGGAGGTTACAAGGTGATCAGTTTGTCCCACAGGGGGCTCACAGTCATAATCCCCATTTTACAGAAGAGTTAACCGAGGCACAGAGAAATGAAGTGACTTGCCCAAAGTCACACAGCTGACAATTGGTGGAGCTGGAATTTGAACCCATGACCTCTGATTCCAAAGCCCAGGCTCTTTCCACTGAGCAACACTGCTTCTCTTTTCCATCTATACCCACTCCCCTGAAGAAGCCATTCACTCTCATGGCTTCCACTCCCATCTAAGGATGATCTCCACTAAGGAGAAAGCAGCACGACATAGTGGAAAGAGGCCGGGCTTGGGATTCAGCGGTCGTGGATTCTAATCCCGGCTCCGCCACTTGTTGCTGTGTGACTTTGGGCAAGTCACTTCACATCTCTGTGCCACAATTACCTCATCTGGAAAATGGGAATTAAGAATGTGAGCCCCACGTGGGACAACCTGATAACCTTGGATCTACCCAGCGCTTAGACTAGTGCTTGGCACATAGTAAGTGCTTAACAAATACCATTATTATTATTATTATTATTATTATTATTATTGTTATTATATTACCATCTCTACATAGATGATTCTCAAATCTGCTCCAGCCCCGATATCTCTCCTTCCCTGTAATCTTGCATTTCCTTCTATGTTCAGTACATAATGATAATAATGATGGCATTTATTAAGTGCTTATTATGTGCAAAGCACTGTTCTAAGCACTGGGGAGGTTACAAGGTGATCAGGTTGTCCCACAGGGGGCTCACAGTCTCAACCCCCATTCTACAGATGAGGGAACTAAGGCACAGAGAAGTGAAGTGACTTGTCAAAGTCACACAGCTGACAATTGGCAGAGCCAGTATTTGAACCCATGACCTCTGACTCCAAAGCCTGTACTCTTTCCACATCCCACCAACACATCAAACTAAACATATCCAAAATAGAACTCCTTATCTTCAGCCTTACCCTCCTTTGACCCCTGGCCCACGTCCTACCTCTGAGTTGGAATGCCCTCCCTTCTCAAATCCGCCAAACAGTCACTCTTCCCCCTTTCAAAGCCTTACTGAAGGCTCACCTCCTCCAGGAGACCTTCCCAGACTAAGCCCCCCTTTTTCTCAGCTCCTCCTCTCTACTAAGTTACCCCAACTCGCTCCCTTTGCTCTTGCCCCCTCCCAGCCCCACAGCACTTATGTTTTTTTATATATATATATATATATATGTTTATTTATTTATATTGATGCCTGTTTATTCTTTTGATGTCCTTCTCCTCCCCTTTCTAGACTGTTAGCCCAGTGTGGGCAGGGATTGTCTCTCTTTATTGCTGAATTGTACTTTCCAAGTGCTTAGTACAGTGCTCTGCACACAGTAAGCGCTCAGTAAATACGATTGAATGAATGAATGAATCTTCCAACCAAAACCTTGTCCTCTCCTTGACTTTCCCATTACTGTGGACAGCACTACCATCCTGTCTCTCAAGCCTTGACATTCTCCTCAACTCATCATCATAAAATGGGGTTTAAGACTGTGAGCCCCACGTGGGACAACTTGATCACCTTGTATCCCCCTCCAGCGCTTAGCACAGTGTTCTGCACATAGGAAGCGCTTAACAAATGCCATTATTATTATTATCTCTCTCATATATTCATATTCAACCCATCAGCAAAACCCTGTCAGTTCTTCCTTCATGACATCACTAAAATCCACCCTTTCCTCTCTATCCACACTCCTACCATGCTGGATCCAAGCACTTCCCCTATCTTTCCTTGACAACTGCAGTAGCTTCCTCGCTGACCTCCCTACCTCCTGTCTCTCCCCTCTCTAGTTCAAATTTCACTCTACTGACTGGATGATTTTTCTCTAGTAAACCACTAAGTCCACATCTCCTCAAGAGTTTCCAGCAGTTGCCCATCCACCTCTGTGACAAACTGCAAGTCCCTATTGTCAGCTTTAAGGTGCTCAATCAGTTCTACTCACGGTATCTCACTGCCCTGATTTCCTCCTACATCCCAGTTGGCACAATTTTAACTCCTACTGTTAGCTCCTAGGCAGCGGGATTCTGTCTACCAACTGTATTTAATTAATAATAATAATAATAATAATGATGCATTTGCTATGCACTTACTATGTGTGAAGCACTGTTCTAAGCTCTGGGGAGGGGATACAAGGTGA
The DNA here is from genome assembly GCF_015852505.1 of Tachyglossus aculeatus. NCBI lineage: Eukaryota > Metazoa > Chordata > Mammalia > Monotremata > Tachyglossidae > Tachyglossus > Tachyglossus aculeatus. The sequence continues at coordinate 4,631,832 of NC_052069.1, read as the reverse complement.
TCAGGTTGTCCCACATGGGGCTCACAGCCTTAATCCCCATTTTATAGATAAGGTAACTGAGGCACAGAGAAGCTAAGTGACTTGCCCAAAGTCACACAGCTGATGAGTGGCAGAGCTGGGATTAGAACCCATGACCTCTGACTCCCAAGCCCGGGCTTTTTCCATTGAGCCACGCTGCTTCTACAGTTGTACTTTCCCAATAACTTAATAAATTGTGGGATTTTCATTCAATCGTATTTATTGAGCACTTACTGTGTGCAGAGCACTGAACTAAGTGCTTGGGAGAAGCAGCATGGTGCAGTGGAAAGAGCATGGGCTTTGGAGTCAGAGGTCATGGGTTCAAATCCCGGCTCTGCCAATTGTCAGCTGTGTGACTCTGGGAAAGTCATTTAACTTCTCTGTGCCCCAGTTACCTGTAAAATGGGGATGAAGACTGTGAGCCCCCCGTGGGACAACCTGATCACCTTGTAACCTCTGTAGCACTCAGAACAGTGCTTTGCACATAGTAAGCACTTAATAAATGCCATCATTATTGTTATTACAGTGCAATAGTAAACAGACTCATTCCCTCACAGTAATAATAATAATAATGATACTAATTGTGGTATTTGTCAAGCACTTACTATGTGTCAAACACTGTACTAAGTACTGGCGTGGATACAAGCAAATTGGGTTGGCCAATGTCCCTGTCCCGTGTGGGGCTCCCAGTTTCAGTCCCCATTTTCCTGATGATGTCACTGAGGCATAGAGAAGTAAAATGACTTGCGCAAGGTCACACAGCGGACAAGTGTTGGAGCGGGGATTAGAACCCATGACCTTCCAGCTCCCAGGCCCGGGCTCCAACCACTCCGCCATGCTGCTTAAAGAAATAAGCCCTCAATAAATACAACTGATGGATTGATTGATGATAAATTGAAACACAGAGTCCATGATGCTACTGCCACAGTAAACGTTCACCAAATACCATTGATTGATTGATGATAATGATCTAGCGATGATGTTTCAAACGGATTTGAATCCATACTGTGACCCAGTAGAAAGAACTCAGGCTTGGGAGTCAGAAGAGGTGGATTCTTACCCCGACTCTGCCAATTGCTGGCTGTGCAACCTTGAACAAATTCCTTAACTTCTCTGAACTGCAGCCTTCTCATCTGTAAAATGGGGATTCAATACCGGTTCTCCCTCTGACTTAGACTGTGAGCCCCATCTGGGTTGGGAATTGTGTCCAATCTTATTATCTCACAATCCCCCCCAGTGCTTAGAACAGTGATTAACACACAGTAAGCACCTAACAAATACCACCCTCATGGAATTATTAATGAGCCCCAAATTTTGCCAAATCCTGAGACCTTCAATAACCCAGTCCCCAAGGTGGAAGAGGAACGTCTATAGAGTCTGGTCATGGGAAGCAGCATGGCAGACTGGATAGAGCACAGGCCTGGGAATCAGAAGGTCATGGGTTCTAATCCCGGCTCTGCCACTTGTCTGCTCTGTGGCCTTGGGCAAGTCACTTCACTTCTCTGGGCATCAGCCAACTCATCTGTAAAATGGAGTTTAACACTGTGAGACCCATGTGAGTCAGGAACTGTGTCCAACCTGATTTGCTTGTATCGTCCCCAGTGCTTAGAACAGTGAATGCCCTCCCTCCGCCAAGCTAGCTCTCTTCCTCCCTTCACAGCCCTACTGAGAGCTCACCTCCTCCAGGAGACCTTCCCAAATTGAGCCCCCTTTTTCCTCTCCTCCTCCTCATCCCCCCCCCACCCTACCTCCTTCCCCTCCCCACAGCATCTGTATATGTTTGTACAGAGTTAGTAATAATAATAATAATAATAATAATAATAATAATAATAATGATGGTATTTGTTAGGCGCTTACTATGTGCAAAGCACTGTTCTAAGCGCTGGGGGGGATACAAGGTGATCAGGTTGTCCCATGGGGGACTCACAGTCTTAATCCCAATTTTACAGATGAGGGAACTGAGGCCCAGAGAAGTGAAGTGACTTGCCCAAAGTCACAAGTGAAGGATCCGGGATTTGAACCCATGACTTGCCCCAAGTCACACAGCTGACAAGTGAGGGATCCGGGATTTGAACCCATGACCTCTGACTCCAAAGCCTTTCCATTGAGCCACGCTGCTTAGTACTCTATTTATTTTACTTGTACATATTTACTATTCTATTTATTTTGTTAATGATGTGCATCTTCTAGACTGTAAGCCCTCTGTTGGGTAGGGACCATCTCTATATGTTGCCAACTTGTACTTCCAAAGCACTTAATACAGTGCTCTGCGCACAGTAAGCGCTCAATAAATACGATTGAATTTACCTTTAATTCTATTTGTTCTGACGACTTGACACCTGTCCACATGTTTAGTTGTCTGTCTCCCCCTTCTAGACTGCGAGCCCATTGTTGGTTAGGGACCATCTCTATATATTGCCAACTTGTACCTCCCAAGTGCTTGGTACAGTGCTCTGCACACAGTGAGCACTCAATAAATACGATTGAATGAATGAATGAATGAATGAATGAATGAACAGTGCCTGGCCCATAGTAAGTGCTTAACAAATTATCATTATTATTATTATTATTAGGAGCGACACTATGGGGGAGTCAGGGGCCAGTCTTTCCCCAGAGCAAGTCTATTTGGGTAGAACACGATCCTTGTGTCGACACGGAGGGGTTTCGGTGGAAGGAGTACAGTGCTTAGTACACAATGCTCTGCACACAGTAAGTGCTCAGTGAATACGATTGAATGAATGAATGAATGAAAAGAGAATCGGGCATCAGCAGATATGAGATGTCGTTTGGATTGGGATGCGCTTCCACTTCCAGTCCCCGGCCTCATCCTCCTCGCGCTGTTTCACAAAGGATTCTCTGATTGTCTGTGTTTGGGTCACTTTCTGCTGTTCCTTACAGGGAAAGTGGAAGATGTGCCAGTGCTGCAAGGTGATCTGTTAGTAGTGGACATAATAATGATAATAATGATAGTGATAATTAGATAAGCAGCGTGGCTCAGTGGAAAAGAGCCTGGGCTTTGGAGTCAGAGGTCATGGGTTCAAATCCCAGCTCCGCCAATTGTCAGCTGTGACTTGGGGCAAGTCACTTAACTTCTCTGGGCCTCACTTTCCTCATCTGTAAAATGGGGATTAAGACTGTGAGCCCCCCGTGGGACAACCTGATCACTTTGTAACCTCCCCAGCACTTAGAACAGTGCTTAGCAGATAGTAAGTGCTTAATAAATGCCATCATTATTATTATTAGTGGACATAATAATAATAATGATAGTAATAATGCTATTTGTTAAGCGATGACTATGTATCAAGCACGATTCCAAGAGCTGGGGTAGATACAAGCTACTCAAGTTAGACACAGTCCCTGTCCCTCATGGGACTCACAGTCTTAATTCCCATTTTACAAATGAAGGAACTGAGGCACAGAGGAGTGAAGTGATTTGCCCAAGGTCACACAGCAGATGAGTGGCAGAGTCGGGATTAGAACCCATGACCTTCTGACTCCCAGGCCAGTTCTCAATCCACTAGGCAATGCTCAATCAATCAATAGTATTTATTGAGTGCTCACTTTTTATGATGGCATTTATTAAGCACTTACTATGTGCAAAGCACTGTTCTAAGCACTGGGGAAGTTACAAGGTGATCAGGTTGTCCCACGGAAGCTTACTAGTGCAAAATACTGTACTAAGCACTTGGGAGAGTACATTATAGCAGAATTAGTAGGCACGTTCCCTGTCCGCAATGAGCTTCCAGTCTAGAGCAGGAACTAGAGATGAAATAGGATTTTTTATCAGAAAATGGGGAGTTATTCAAACAATTTACCCTCTAATTCATCACTCATGAATTCCTACTAAATCATTGGTTACTGCATCTTGATTTTCCTCTAACATGACATTCAGAAATGCACAACTTCCAAACTGTAGCGTTGTTGTATTGTAGTGTATTCTCCCAAGCACTTAGTACAGTGCTTAGCACACAGTAAACACTTAATAAATGTGACTGAATGAAAATGTAGCAGAAATGGTGGGACGAGGTATGTGAAATGTGAAAGAATACCATGAGAGGGCAGTGTTGCTATATTTATTACTAATAGCCTCAAATTGCTCCACAATAATGATGATAATAATAATAATAATAACAATGATAATAGTAGTTATAATAATGATAGCATTTATTAAGTGCTAACTATGAGCAAAGCACTTTTCTAAGCACTGGGGAGGTTACAAGGTGATCAGGTTGTCCCACAGGGGGCTCACAGTCTTCATCCCCATTTCCCAGATGAGGTGACTGAGGCCCAGAGAAGTTAAGTGGCTTGCCTAAGGTCACACAGCAGGCAATTGGCGGAGCCGGGATTTGAACCCATGACCTCTGACTCCAAAGCCCGGGCTCTTTCCACTGAGCCACGCTGTTTTCTTCTACTAGTACCATTAGAGAAGCAACGTGTCTCAGTGGAAAAAGCCCAGGCTTGGGAGTCAGAGGTCCTGGGTTCTAATCCCGGCTCAGCCACTTGTCAGCTGTGTGACTTTGGGCAAGTCACTTCACTTCTCTGTGCCTCAGTTACCTCATCTGTAAAATGGGGATTAAGACTGTGAGCCCCCCATGGGACAACCTGATCACCTTGTAACCTCCCCAGCGCTTAGAACAGTGCTTTGCACATAGTAAGTGCTTAATAAATGCAATTGTATCATTATTATTATTACTAGTACCATTAGAGAAGCAGCATGTCAGTGGAAAAAGCCCAGGCTTGGGAGTCAGAGGTCATGGGTTCTAACCCTGGCTCAGCCACTTGTCAGCTGTGTGACTTTGGGCAAGTCACTTCACTTCTCTGTGCCTCAGTTACCTCATCTGTAAAATGAGGATTAAGACTGTGAGTCCCACTGGGGACAACCTGATCACCTTGTATCCCCCTCACATTGTATCCCCCCCAGTGCTTAGAACAGTGCTTTGCACATAGTGCTTAACCAATACCATTATTATTAGTAGTAGTTAAGAGCTCACTATGTGCCACGCACTCTACTAAGTGCTGGAATAGATGCAAGTTAATCATGTTGGATCTTTGAACCTCACCCCCTAGCCTGTGAGCTCCTTATGGGCAGGAATGTGTCTGTACGTTGTTATATTGTTCTCTCCCAAGCACTTAGTACAGTGCTTTGCACATAGTAAGCATGCAATAAATTTGATTAATTGCATGAATGGGGCTCAAAGTCTCCCTCAAGTAGGAGGGAGAACAGGTATTGAATGATTGAATCCCCATTTTACAGATGAATACTTGTTGCTTTTCCCATTTTAAAAACATTTTTTCCCTTTTTCATTTTTACACCCATTACAATTTTCTGGTCTCTCAGCATTTCCTTTTTAATCTTAACGTCTCCAAAGAAAATATACTAACAGACAGTAAATCTAGTTTCGTGATCAAAAATCATTTTTAACATGTACCAAAAGAGAAATAGCTTAGTTAGGTTTTTTTGTATGTATATGTGAATACAGTACCTAAATTTCAACTTTCCACTTTCCAGAATCTGCCCCTTTTTAATAATAATAATGATGGCATTTGTTAAGTGCTTACTATGTGCAAAGCACTGTTATAAGTGCTGGGGAGGATACAAGGTGATCAGGTTGTCCCACTGGGGGCTCACAGTCTTCATCCCCATTTTACAGATGAGGGAACTGAGGCACAGAGAAGTGAAGTGACTTGCCCAAAGTCACACAGCTGACAATTGGTGGAGTCGGGATTTGAACCCATGACCTCTGACTCCCAAGCCCGTGCTTGTTCCATTGAGCAACGGGTATTTTTTAAGCGCTTACTTGGTACAGGGTACTGTACTAAGCACAGGGATAAATACAATTCCTCCACTGAAACTACCACAACACAGGTACAATCAATCAATACTATTGATTGTAGTATTGTGTAAACAATACTATTATTGATTGAGTGTTATAGTCTGCCTTGACTACTTCATCAGCCTCCTGGCTGACCTCCCTGCCTCTAGTCTCTTCCCTTCTTCAGTCCATACTTTGCTCTGCTGACTGGATTCTTCTTCTTCTTATTATTATATTATCCATTATTCTTTGGATGCCTCTCCAAACCAGGAATATTTCCAATGATTGTCCATCATCTCTGAATGAAGCAGAAATTCCTGACCCTTGGCTTTAAAGCATTCACTCACCTCTTTATCCCTTTTCTCTCACACACTTCCTCTTGCCTGAAATTATTTCTCCCTTCACAAAATAATAATGGTATTTGTTAAGCGCTTAGAACAGTGCTTTGCACATAGTAAGCACTTAACAAATGCTATTATTATTATTATTATTATTATTATTATTGTCGTTATTATTATTATTATTATGCACTTATTCATTCATGCATTTGATTGTATTTATTCATTCAATCGTATTTATTGAGAGCTTACTGTGTACTAAGTGCTCTAAGTGTTTTGAGCTGTCACTGTACACATAGCACTGTACTAAGTGCTTGGGAGAGTATAATGTAACAACTAACAGACACATTCCTGCCCACTATGAGCTCACAGTCTAGAGAAGGAGACAGACATTAATACAAATAAATAGATAAATACATATGTGCTGTGGGGATGGGAGGGAGGATGAATGAAGAATCAATCAATCAATCGTATTTATTGAGTGCTTACTGTGTGCAGAGCACTGTACTAAGCACTTGGGAAGTACAAGTTGGCAACATATAGAGACAGTCCCTACCCAACAGTGGGCTCACAGTCTGAAATGGGGAGACAGAGAACAAAACCAAACATACTAACAAAATAAAATAAATAGAATAGATATGTACAAGTAAAATAAATAGAGTAATAAATATGTACAAACATATATACATATATACGGGTGCTGTGGGGAAGGGAAGGAGGCAAGATGAGGGGGATGGAGAGGGGGACAAGGGGGAGAGGAAGGAAGGGGCTCAGTCTGGGAAGGCCTCCTGGAGGAGGTGAGCTCTCAGTAGGGCCTTGAAGGGAGGAAGAGAGCTACAGTACAGAAACAAGTAAGAGTGGCTCAGAAAAGAGTGGGAGAAGAGGAGAGCTTAGTCAGGGATGGTTTCTTGGAGGAGGTGACCTTCACTATTATTATGCATTAATATTATTATTATTCACTACTATGGAAAGAGTACAGGCTTTGGAGTCAGAGGTCATGGGTTCAAATCCCGGCTCTGCCAATTGCCAGCTGTGTGACTTTGGGCAAGTCACTTAACTTCTCTGTGCCTCAGTTCCCTCATCTGTAAAATGCAAATTAAAACTGTGAGCCCCCCGTGGGACAACCTGATAACCTTGTAACCTCCCCAGCACTTAGAACAGTGCTTTGCACATAGCAAGTGCTTAATAAATGCCATCATTATTATTATTAAGCACCTTTCTAAGCACTGGAGTGGATACAGGTTTGTTAGATCGGATGCAGTCTCCACCCCACAGGGGGCTCACCGTCAAAGGGGAAAGGAGAAAATTTTACAGATGAAGAAACTGAGGCACGGAGAAGTGAAGTGACTTGCCCATAGTCATGCAGCAGACAAGGGTTGGAGCCGGGATTAGAACGCAAGTCCTTTGAAGCCCAGACTTCTAATCTTTCCTTTAGGCCACTCTACTTCTCTAAGAAAAGAGAAGAGCTACAGAAGTTAGTGCTTATGTAATGGGGTTCATAGGATGTGTACATAAATGCCCCTCAAAGTGAGTAGAGAACCCAGGGGAGCCCAGCCGTGCTACCCTCTGGCCACAACTCTCTTCTCAGAAGGTCATGGGTTCTAATCCAGGCTCTGTCACTTCTCTGCTATGTGATCTTGAGTGAGTCACTTCACTTCTTTGTATCTCAATTCCCTCATATGGAAAATGGGGTTTGAGATTGTGAGCCCCACGTGGGACAGAGACTGTGTCTAACCTGATTTGCTTATATCCACTCCAGCACTCAGAAAAGTGTCTGACCCATAGTAAGCACATAATAAATACCATAATTATTATCATTTATTATTACTCTGTGGACATAAGAGCTCAGTCCCGTAGTCTGCTTACATCTGACAGACTGTTGCTTTCCCAACTTCAGTGGCTTAGTGGCTAGAGCCCGGGCCTGGGAATCAGAAGATCATGGGTTCTAATCCTGGCTCTGCCATTTGTCTGCTGTGTGGCCTTGGGCAAGTCACTTCACTTCTCTGGGCCTCAGTTGCCCCATCTGTAAAATAGAGATTGAGACTGTGAGCCTCATGTGGGACAAGGACTGAGTCCAACCTGATTAACTTCCCCAGAGCTTAGAAGAGTGCTTGGTGTAAGTGCTTAAAAAGTACTGTAATTATTATTATTATTATTATTATTATTATTATTATTGTTGTTGTTGTTGTTGTTGTTATTATTGTTATTATTATTATTATTATTATATCTAGGGGAAATGTCCCTGGGCCTTGAGATGAGGAGGAAGGATGTGGATTCACCACTGATCACTATCTGCTTGTCTCTTTTTTACCTGTAATGTCAATGTTGGACCAGGGGCTTTCTGGATAATAATCATCGTGGCATAGAGAAACCGTGTGGCTTAGTGGAAAGAGCCCGGGCTTGGAAGTCAGAGGTTGTGTGTTCTAATCCCAGCTCCACCACTTGTCAGCTGTGTGACTTTGGGCAAGTCACTTCACTTCTCTGTGCCTCAGTTACCTCATCTGTAAAATAAGGATGAATACTGAGAGCCCCACGTGGGACAACCTGATTACCTTGTATCTCCCCCAGCGCTTAGAACAGTAAGTTTGGCACACAATAAGTGCTTAACAAATACCATCATTATTATTATTATTATTATTATTATTATTATTATTATTTCTTAAGTGCCCTGGACCAAGTACTAAGCACTGTACTTAGCGCTGGGGTAGATACAAGTTAATCAGGTCAGACATAGTCCCTGTCCCACAGGGGGCTCAAAGGCTAAAGAGAAAGAAGAAACAGGTATTTAATTCCCATTTTACAGCCGAGGAAATGGAGACACAAAGAAGTGAAGTGACATTCCCAAGGTCACACAACAGAAAATTGGGAGAGAAGAGACTAGAACCCAGGGCCTTTGACACGCCGGCTCTTAGTCTTTCTAACAGACCTTGCTGCTTGTAGTAGAGTTGCTAGTTATGATCCTGATCCTCTGGGAGGTTACAGATCTGATTTACAATCTACAGTCGCATGGATTTTAGAATTGTGATTTTTTCCAGTCTAGAATCCAGGCTTTCCTGGGCCCAGGTTTAGCTCATCATTTGGTGGGCTCAGGAGTGTGATTTTGTCCAGAACTTAGCAGATGTAATAATTATAATGATAATAACAATAATTGTGGTATTCATTAAGCAATTACTATTTGCCAGGCACTGTACTAAGTGCTGGGGTGGATACAAGCAAATCGCGCTGGGCACAGTCTCTGTCCCACGTGGGGCTCACGGCCTTAATCCCCATTTTACAGATGAGGTAAATGAGGCACAGAGAAGGAGTGATTTGCCCAAGGCCACACAGCAGACAAATGGTAGGACTCAGGCCGAGGGCCTCAGATTTGTTATATTGCTATATCCAGTTCTCCCAGGTGGCTAGTAAATAAAGAAATAGTGAATAATGATGGTATTTGTTAAGCACTTATTGTGTTCCAAGCACTGTTCTAAGCGCTGGGGTAGGTACAAGGAAATCTGGTTGTCCCAAGTGAGGCTCACAGTCCTCATTCCCATTTTCCAGATGAGGTGATGGAGGCCCAGAGAAGTTAAGTGGCTTGCCTAAGGTCACACAGCAGACAAGCGGTGGAGCCGGGATTTGAACCCAAGTCCTCTGACTCCCAAGCCTGGGCTCTTGCCACTAAGCCATGCTGCCCTCAGTCAGTGCTCAATAAATATGGTAGATTGACTGATTGATTAACTGTACTAAGCTCTTGGGATTTACAAAGTGGATAAGGAACACATTCCCCGTTCATATGATCATCAATAAATATGACTGAATGAATGAATGAAGGTTTCATAATAATAATAATAATAATGGCATTTATTAAGCACTTACTATGTGCAAAGCACTGTTCTAAGCACTGGGGAGGATACAAGGTGATTAGGTTGTCCCACGTGGGGCTCACAGTCTTCATCCCCATTTTACAGATGAGGGAACTGAGACAAGATGAGGGAACTGACTCCAAATCCAGTGTTCTTTCTTCTAGGCCACGCTGGTTCTCCTGACTTTGTGCTTAGAACAGTGCTTGGCAGATAGTAAACGCTTAACACATACCATCATTATTAGTATCATTATTATTATGACTACTACTCCTTTTTGCCAGAGGAAGAGCGTTATCTCGAAAATTGTATTACTCTTTCTCTGTCACAGATTTCAATGTGTCACAATTCTTCTCTTCAGATGTTCAAGTTATTGTCCAAAGCCTATGCAGACGTGCACCCCATCATGACGGATAGATCGGAAAACAGATGCGGTGGTAATTTTGTAAAGCGGGGAGGCATTATAAATGGAGCCGATTGGTACAGCTTCACGGGAGGTGAGTTTCCCTAGCGACCTCAGTTTCTGTGGCGGAGGGATCTCCTTGAGGGGATGTGATCGGGGACACAAAGGTGGTTCAGAATTAATACTACTACTACTAATAATAATAGTGGTTGTGTGTTCTAATCCTGGCTCCACCACTTGTCTGTTGCGTGACCTTGGGCAAATCTCTTAACTTCTCTGTGCCTCAGTTTCCTCATCTGTAAAAGGGGGATGAAGACTCTGAGCCCCACGTGGGACAACCTGATTACCTTGTATTTACCCCAGCTCTTAGAACAGTGCTTGGCACATAGTAAGTGCTTAACAAATTCCATTATTATTATTATTATTATTGATGATGATTATGGTAAGAAGGAGGGAGAACAAGCATTGAATCCCCATTCTACAGATGAGGAAGCTACACCACAGAGAGGTTAATAAAAATAATAATAATGATGATGGTATTTTGTTAAATACTTACTATGTGTCAAGCACTGTTCTAAGCACTGGGGTTGATATAAGGTAATCAGGTTGTCCCGCGTGGGGCTCACAGCCTTAATCCCCCTTTTACAGATGAGGTAACTGAGGCACAAAGAAGTGAAGTGACTTGCCCAAAGTCACACAGCAGGCAAAGGGTAGAGCCTGGATTAGAACCCATTCGTTTGGTATTCTCACATCTCCGCTACTAAATAAGTACTAAATAAGTCATGGGTTCAAATCCCAGCTCCGCCAATTGTCAGCTGTGTGACTTTGGACAAATCACTTAACTTCTCTGTGCCTCAGTTACCATACTTCCCAAGTGCTTAGTACAGTGCTCTGCACACAGTAAGCGCTCAATAAATACGATTGAATGAATGAATGAATGAATGACAATGGGGATTAAGACTGTGAGCCCCACGTGGGACAACCTGATCACCTTGTATCCTCCCTAGCATTTAGAATAGTGCTTGGCACATAGTAAGCATTTAACAAATGCCATTATTATTATTGTTATTATTACTATTTATTGAGCACCCACTTGGTGCGGTGTACTGTACTAAGCTCTTGGGAAGTACAGAACAACAAAGTAAGCTGATCCCTTCCCTAAGGGAGTTTCCACTCTAACAGGGAGACAAATCCAACCAGACTTGTCCCAATGTGGACAGTGACCGGTTGGCTAAAAGCAGGAGTAATTCAGAAGCTGCTAAACTTGTCTGGACTCAGCTCAAATCACATCCACCTCCATATTCATTCATTCATTCAATCGTAATAACTGAGGGCTTACTGTGTGCAGAGCACTGTACTAAGCACTTGGAAAGTACAATTCGGCAACATATAGAGACAGTCCCTACCCAACAATGGGCTCACAGGCTGGAAGGGGGAGAATAAAAAATTCAGCATAAAACAGAAGCTTCTCACCATCAGCTTTAAAATATTCAAACCCTTTGCTCTCTCCTACCTCGAAGCAGTGGGCTCAGTGGAAAGAGCACGGGCCTTGGAGTCAGAGGTCATGGGTTCAAACTGTCAGCTGTATGACTTTGGGCAAGTCACTTAACGTCTCTGTGCCTCAGTGAACTCATCTGTAAAATGGGACTGTGAGCCCCCCGTGGGACAACCTGATAACCTAGTAACCTCCCCAGCGCTTAGAGCAGTGTTTTGCACATAGTAAGCACTAAATAAATGCCATTATTATTATTATTATTATTATTATTATTATTATTATTATCATTATCATTAATCTATTCTAACCCAGTCCGCACATTCCGCTCCTCTAATGCCAAAATTCTCACCTCCATCTCGTCTATCTCTCCGCCGACCACTTGCTTGTGGCCTGGAATACCCTCCTTCCTCATATTCGACAATGACTCTCCCTGCTTCTTCAAAGCCTTATTGAAGGCCCACCTCCTCCAAGAAGCCTTCCCTGACTGAGTCCTCCTTTCATCTTCACCCACTCCCTTCTGCATCTCCCTGACTTGCTCCCTCCCAGCCCCACACTGCTTATGTCAATCAATCAATCAATCAATCAATCAATCGTATTTATTGAGCGCTTACTGTGTGCAAAGCACTGTACTAAGTGCTTGGGAAGTACAGGTTGACAACATATAGAGACAGTCCCTACCCAACAGTGGGCTCACAGTCTAAAAGGGGGAGACAGAGAACAAAACCAAACATACTAACAAAATAAAATAAATAGAATAGATATGTACAAGTAAAATAAATAAATAAATAAATAGAGTAATAAATATGTACAAACATATATACATATATACAGGTGCTGTGGGGAAGGGAAGGAGGTAAAATGGGGGGGATGGAGAGGGGGATGAGGGGGAGAGGAAGGAAGGGGCTCAGTCTGGGAAGGCCTCCTGGAGGAGGTGAGCTCTCAGTAGGGCCTTGAAGGGAGGAAGAGAGCGAGCTTGGCGGATGGGCAGAGGGAGGGCATTCCAGGCCTGGGGGAGGATGTGGGCCGGGCGTTGACGGCGGGGCAGGCGAGAGCGAGGTACGGTGAGGAGATTAGCGGTGGAGGAGCGGAGGGTGCGGGCTGGGCTGGAGAAGGAGAGAAGGGAGGTGAGGTGGGAGGGGGCCAGGGGATGGACAGCCTTGAAGCCCAGGGTGAGGAGTTTCTGCCTGATGCGCAGATTGATTGGTAGCCACTGGAGATTTTTGAGGAGGGGAGTAACATGCCCAGAGCATTTCTGGACAAAGACAATCCGGGCAGAGGCATGAAGTATGGATTGAAGTGGGGAGAGACACGAGGATGGGAGATCAGAGAGAAGGCTGATGCAGTAGTCCAGATGGGATAGGATGAGAGCTTGAACGAGCAGGTTAGCGGTACGGATGGAGAGGAAAGGGCGGATCCTGGCAATGTTGCCAGGTGATGGTGATGTTTTGGTGATGGCTTGGATGTGAGGGGTGAATGAGAGAGCGGAGTCGAGTGCTTAGAACAGTGTTCGGCACATAGTAAGCACTTAACAAATACCATCATCATCATCATCAACAAATACCATCGTCATTGTTCTTCTTCTTATTATTATTAGCAGGCATTCAATGAATGCAACTGATTGACTGGTGATAATGATAATTGTGGTATTTGTTAAATGCTTACTATGTGTCAAGTCCTGTACTTAGCACTGAGATTGATACAAGACAATAAGAGCTGACTCAGTTCCAGGCCTCGTGAAACCCGCAGTCTAAGGGGGATGGAGAATTGAAATTTAATCTCTATTTTTATAGAGGAGTTAAGTGAAGCGCAGAGAAGCAAATGACTTGTTCAGGGTTGCACAGCAGACATGTGGATAGCTCACAGACCTGGTGTCAGAAGGACTTGGGTTCTAATTCCGGCTCTGCCCCTTACCTGTTACATAACGTGGGGCAAGTCTCTTCACTTCGCTGGACCTCAGTTCCCTCAGCTGGAAAATGGGGATTAAAACCATGAGCCCTGTGTGGGACAGGGACTGTGTCCAACCTGATTAGCTTGTATCTACCCTGGAGCTTAGTACAGTGCCTGGAACATAGTAAGTGCAACTGTGTGACTTTGGCAAGTCACTTCACTTCTCTGTGCCTCGGTTACCTCATCTGTAAAATGGGGATTAAGACTGTGAGCCTCATGTGGGACAACCTGATAACCTTGTATCTACCCCAGTGCTTAGAACATGCTTGGCACATAGTAAGTGCTTAACAAATATTATTATTATTATTATTATTATTATTATTATTAATATTATTATTATTATTAACAAATTGTATTAAAAAAACATGGCAGGTTGAGTTCTCCTTACTCCAAGACCAGGGCTCTTCGCACCAGACTATAGTTACACACTCGGTTCAAACATCACACTCATTTTCACTTAAGCATTTTGGACAGAATGCAGCGGAGGAATGAGTGAGTTTTCTCCCCACAGCGCACAGCTACCTGGATCATCATCATCATCATCAATCGTATTGATTATTGATCAATCGTATTGACCTGGATATCATGTGACCCGGTTTTTGACGGAAAAGTTTGGTTCATACACACCACGTTGGTCAACATGGGAAGTCAATAATGCACCTTTTTACCAACGTGAAGTTTGTCATGGTCAAAATACTACCTTTCTAGGAAAAGTGAACGGTACAGCTCATCTTTAGAATTTAAAAACCAATAGTTCAGGTCAACAGAAGGCAAACATCTTAACGAGTGTCCTTTCAATTTTACTATTTAGGTAGTAATAACCATTGATTATTCATTCATTTATTCATTTAATCATATTTATTGGGCTCTTACTGTGTGCAGAATACTGTACTAAGCGCTTGAGAAGTACAAGTTGGCAACATATAGAGATGGTCCCTACTCAACAACGGGCTCTCAGTCTAGACGGGGGAGACAGACAACAAAACGCTCACTCTATGCCAAGCGTTGAGCGCTGGGAAGTTGTGTGGCCTAGTGGGTAGAGCCCGGGCCTGAGAGTCAGAAGGACCAGGGTTCTAATCCCGCTCTGCCCCTTGTCTGCTGTGTGACCTTGGGCAAGTCACTTCACTTCTTTGGGCCTCCATAGCCTCATCTGTAAAATGGGGATTAAGTCTTTGAGCCCCGTCTGGGATATGTGCTGGGCAGATACAAGCAAATGAGGTTGGACGCAGTTCCTGTCCCACACTTGGCTCACAATCTCAAGCCCCATTTTACAGATGAGGAAACTGAGGCCCAGAGAAACAAAGTGACTTGTCCAATTTCACACAGCAGACAAGGGTTGGAGCCAGGATTAGAATCCCCAACCTTCTGACACCCAGGCCTGTGCTCTATAATAATGATGGAATTTATGATGATGGGATTTATTAAGCGCTTACTATGTGCAAAGCACTGTTCTAAGTGCTGGGGAGGTTACAAGGTGATCAGGTTGTCTCACAGGGGGCTCACAGTCTTAATCCCCATTTTACAGATGAGGTAACTGAGTCACAGAGAAGTTAAGTGACTTGCCCAAAGTCACACAGCTGACCTTTGGTGGAGCCGGGATTTGAACCCCTGACCTCTGACTCCAAAGCCCATCCTCTTTCCACTGAGCCTCTCTATCTACTGTCCCATGCTATATCCATGCATGAATGAAACAGCCTGCCTGGAATTGCTGAATTTCTTTGCTTGCAAACCAAGTCTGGGAAGAATATAAAGTTATTCTGGTGAAAGAGCGCATTCTCCTCGTCATTGCTGATTCCCCGCGGCACCGCAGAGACTAGAGAAATGCTGAGTATCAAAAGAACTGCACCACATTTTTCTTTATTCATCGGGAGAAGCGAGGAGTTCGTGTTTTTCTCTGGCCCTTTCCTGTAGGCCCCAGAAATGAAGACTATTCAGAAACCCTGCTGGGCTGCTGATAGGAGAGCACAGCTGAGTCGCATCTTGAGAGGGGGGTGTCTTCCCTAGAGAAGATTGCTTCCTCATTCTTCTTGGAATTCCCTTTCCTGTCTTGATCTTCTTGGAATTCTCTTTCCCGCCTTGATCGCCCCAAGCCAGACTTTCCCAGATTACACTGGGGCCCATCGAGACTGCCTCACTTGAATGTCTCCGCTGCTTTCCATTACTTTCTGTTTTCTAGAAAGCCAGACCTGCTTTTACATTTAGGAAACAGATTTGCTTTGGCCTCTTCATTCTGCTTTTAAATGTAGAGTCTCCTACATGGGATACTTTCATTCATTAATTCATTCAATCATATTTATTGAGAGCTTACTCTATGCAGTGCACTATACTAAGCACTTGGGAAGTACAAGTCGGCAGCATATAGAGACTGGTCCCTACCCAAAGACGGGCTCACAGTCTAGAAGGGTGAGACAGACAACAAAACAGAACATGTAAACAGGTGTCAAAATAGTCAGAACAAATAGAATTATAGCTATATGCACATCATTAACAAAATAAATGGAATAGTAAATATGTACAAGTAAAATGAAAAATATGTACAAATATATACAAGTGCTGTGGGGAGGGAAAGGACATAGGGCGGGGGGGATGGGGAGGAGGAGAGGAAAAAGGGGACTCAGTGTGGGAAGGCCTCTTGGAGGAGGTGAGCTCTCAGTAGGGCTTTGAAGGGAGGAAGAGAGCTAGCTTGGTGGATGTGCGGATGCATGCAGAGCACTGTACTAAGCGCTTGGAAAGTACAAGTCGGTAACAAGTAGAGAAAATCCTTACCCGACAACGGGCTCACAGCCTATTATACACTGCATCCTCGCGAACATCGATTATAATGTTTCTCCACATTTATTGGAAGCGTCCAATTCACACCTCTCATTGTTACCTTGTGTGTATGTAGGCATGTCAGATTTTAATTATCTTCACACCAACTGCTTTGAAATAACTGTGGAGCTGGGCTGTGTGAAATTTCCACCTGAGGAAGTCCTCTACACACTCTGGCAACACAATAAAGAATCACTCTTGAACTTCATGGAAATGGTATGGCGTTTCCTTTTATAAGCAATGTAAGCTCCTATGGGACTTGGCCCTTCTTTCTTTCTTTCTTGGAGATTTCGTCCTCAAGCGTGGTTGTTGATTTGGTCTCTTTGTAGAGACCTGTGGAAATGTTAGTGGGAGAGTCGAGAAGCAGCACGGCCCAGTGGGTAGAGCATGGGCTTGGGAGTCTGAAGGACTGGGTTCTAATTCCGGTTCTGTCTGCCGGGTGACCCTGGGCAAGTCACTTAACTTCTCTGTGCCTTATTTATCTCATCTGCAAAATGGAGATTAAATACCTGTTCTCCCTCCTACAAAGATAGCATGGCCTAGTGGCTAGAGCCCGGGCTTGGGAGTCAGAGGGCGTGAGTTCTGATCCTGGCTCCACCACTTGTCTGCTGTGTGACCTTGGGCAAGTCACTTAACTTCTCTGTGCCTCAGTTACCTCATCTGTAAAATGGGGATTGAGACTGTGAGCCCCACGTGGGACAATCTGATTACCTTGTATCTACCCTAGCACTTAGAACAGCGCTTGGTACATAGTAATTGCTTAAAAAATACCATAATTATTATTATTACTAAGACTGCGAGCCCCACGTGGGACAACCTGATTACCTTGTATCTACCCTAGCGCTTAGAACAGTGCTTGGCACATAGTAAGTGCTTAAAAATGCCATAATTATTATTATTACTAAGATTATGAGCCCTATGTGAATTCTGATTATCTTGTATCTACCCCAGTGCTTAGTACAGTGTTTAGCATATAGTAAATGCTTAGTAAAGACCACAATCATCATTATTATAATAATTATTATCATTAGTTTTACAGTGGTTTTGCTAATATTTAAGTACTTGGTAGAATGCACTACACAGTACATGCTCAATAAATAATGATATAAATTTATCTATTTATATATTAATATCTGTCTGCCCCTCTAGACTGTAAGCTCACTGTGGGCAGGGAACGTGTCTGTTTATTTTTCGATTGTACTCTCCCAATTGAATGGAATTGAATAGTGTACTCTTCCAAGCGCTTAGTACAGTGTTTTGCACACAGTAAGTGCTCAAGAAATACCATTGAATGAATGAGTGATTAAATAAATACCATTGATAGATTGCTAGGAAACCCAGTGGCTGCCTTAAAATCCATATCACGACTGATTCTTGGGAATTCTCGTTATTAGCTCCCCTGCTAAGGATGATCTGAGCCAAAGCCCAGGGCTCCAGACCCAAAATAATATGTCAATTTCAGCCACGAACAGGCCATTCTGTATCTGGACAACTCTTCAGAACAGAACAATCCTTTCACAGATTATTAGGATGGTTCTACTTCCCCTTCATGGTCTTTCCAAGTAACCTCTTATTGTCAGAAAGTATCGTCATTAGATCGAGACGGTAAATTCAGACCACCAAAACTCATTTCATTTTACAGCTGTCTGATGAAAATGAGTTTTAAGGACTCCAAATGGGCTGGTTAAAATCCATACATATTGCCTACGAAGTCCTGGAATATAAAGATTTTAATGGCTAGATACTGTAAAAGGGTATGCTGGAAAACCTTTTGAGGAAACACAGAACAGGGAGCATGACAATACTATAGATAAGAAGGACGAAATTATGTTTGATAAGGGTTAAGTCTGCCACAACCAATTGAAACTGTTTTCATTTTGATACTTACCAGATTGTTGCTTCGAGTGTAAATAAACTTCATCGAGGAAGAAAAAGTTAAGCTTCTTTCCTTGTTGAGGGACCGAAAGGATGGTACTCTGGGCATCTAAGGGTTACTTTTCAATCCCAAAATGCGAGGAAAAATAGAGTTCGAATAAAAATGATAATGAAGGCATTTTTTAAAATGGTATTTGTTAAATGCTTACTATGTGTCAGGCACTGTACTAAGCAAAAGGATAGATATTACATATCTAAGAGAAACAGTGAGGCTTAGTGGAAAGAGCACGGGCTTGGGAGTCAGAGGTTGTGGGTTCTAATCCCCGCTCTACCGCATGTCAGCTGTATGACTTTGGGCAAGTCACTCCACTTCTCCCAGTGCTTGGCACATAGTAGGCGCTTAACAAATACCATCATCATCAATCTCTATGCCTCAGTTACCTCACCTGTAAAATGGGAATTGAGACTGTGAGCCCCACGTGGACAACCTAATTACCTTGTATCTCCCCCAGCTCTTAGAACAGTGCTTGGCACTTAGTGAGCGCTTAACAAATACCATCGATATTATTCCGATTATTAAGATAACCAGGAGGAACACAGTCCCTGTCCCACGTGGGGCTCACAGTCTTAATGCCCATTTTGCAGATGAGGGAACTGAGGCCCAGAGAAGTAAAGTGACTTGCCCAAGGTCACATAGAAGACAAATGGCGCTGTGTCTCCACAAGTGGTTGAGTCAGGATTAGAAACCATGTCCTTCTGACCCTCAGGCCCAGGTTCTGGTAGTAGGTCGGGATCTCTATCTGGATCATGGAATCTCGGCGGGATGTGGAATTCCTGCAGTCACCAATGAAGTCTTCTCTTTATTCTTCTAGGTGCATCGGGGAATTAAAGGTACAGTGATGGATAAACTGGGAAATCCCATCCCAAATGCCCACATTTTAGTCCGAGGCATCCGCCATGCTATCACCCCAGGTAAACCTTTCCATTTCTAACGCTGCATCCAGAGTGCTCTCTTTTCAGCTAAAACTCGAATGGGGGCTATTGTTTTTTTCATGGTATTTGTTAAGCACTTAGTTTGTGTCAGTTGCTATTTTTTTATGCTGTTTGTTTAGCGCTCACCGTGTGTCAAATTCTGTTCTAAGTACTGGGGTAGATGCAAGTGAATTCGGTTGGACAGCCTCCGTCCGACGTGGGGCTCACGATCTGAGTATCGGGGAGGATGGGTATTGAATCACATTGTACAAATGAGGAAACTGAAGCACCGAGAAGTGAAGTGACTTGTCCACGGTCATACAGCAGGCAAGTGGCAGAGTGAGATTAATAATAATAATAATAATAATGATGGGATTTATTAAGCGCTTACTATGTGCAAAGCACTGTTCTAAGCACTGGGAGGGATACAAGGTGATCAGGTTGTCCCATGTGGGGCTCACAATCTTAATCCCCATTTTACAGATGAGGGAACTGAGGCTCAGCGAAGTGAAGTGACTTGCCCAAGGTTACATAGCAGACATGCGGCAGAGCCGGGAACCGAACCCATGACCTCTGACTCCCAAGCCCAGGCTCTTTCCACGAGGCCACCCTGCTTCCCAACTGCATTCTAATCCCAACTGCTGCTCTTTGGGAACGCCTTATCATAACTGCAATATTTTCAATGGATCTATGGCATGGCTTAGTGGAAAGAGCCCAGGCCCAGGAATCAGAAAGTCATGGGTTCTAAGCCTGGCTCTGCCACATAGTAATAATAATAATAGCATTTATTAAGCGCTTACTATGTGCAAAGCATTGTTCTAAGTGCTGGAGAGGTTACAAGGTGATCAGGTTGTCCCATGGGGGGCTCACAGTAGTCTTCATCCCTATTTTATAGATAGGGTAACTGAGGCTCAGAGAAGTTAAGTGACTTGCCCAAAGTCACACAGCTGACAATTGGCGGAATGGAGATTTGAACCCATGACCTCAGATTCCAAAGCCCATGCTCTTTCCATTGAGCCACGCTGCTTCTCTACATGTCTGCTGTGTGACCTTGGGCAAGTGATTTCACTTCTCTGGGCCTCAGTTCCCTCATCTGGAAAATGGGCATGAAGACTGAGAGCCCTTTGTGTGATGGGGACTGTATCCAACCCAATTTGGTTGTTTCCACCCCAGTGGTTTGTGCAGTGCCTGCCACACAGTATGCACTTAACTTATCACCTGTTCATTGAGGGCAAGGAATATGAGTGTGTCTGTTTATTGATATATTGTACTCTCCCAAGCACTTAGCACAGTGCTCTGCACACAGAAAGCACTAATAAATGTGATTGGATGAATTTAGTGAGCACTAACTTGGTGTGGAGCACTGTACTGAGCATTTGGGCATGGCCTCGTGGGTGAAGCTCAGGGCTGGGAGTCAGAAGGTCATGGGTTCTAATCCCAGTTCAGCCACCTGTCTGCTGTGTGACCTTGGGCAAGTCACTTAACTTTTCTGTGCCTCAATTCCCTCATCTGTAAAATGGGGATTAAGATTGGGAGCCCCGTATCAGACAGGGGCTATGTCCAACCCAATTATTTTTCATCTACCCCGGTGCTTAGAACAGTGCTGGACACATAGTAAGCGATTACCAAATGCCATAATTATTATTATTGTTACAATATAACAATAAATAGACACATTCCCTGCCCATGATGAGTTTACAGTCTAGAAGGGGAGACCCCTGGGTCTGCCACTCATCTGCTGTGTGACCTTGGGCCAGTCATTTCACTTCCCTGGGTCTCATTACCTCAGCTGTAAAATGGGGATTAATAATAATAATAATGTTGGTATTTGTTAAGCGCTTACTATGTGCCAAGCACTGTTCTAAGCACTGGAGAGGTTACAAGGTAATCAAGGTTGTCCCACATGGGGCTCTCACTCTTAATCCCCATTTTACAGATGAGGAAACTGAGGAAAAAGACAAGTTAAGTGACTTGCCCAAAGTTACACAGCTGACAAGTGGTGGAGCCAGGATTAGAACCCATGACCTCTGACTCCCAAGCCTGGGCTCTTTCCACTGAGCCACGCTGATTAAGACAGTCAGCTCCAAATGGTGCAGGGACAGTGCCCAGCCTGATTAGCCTGTATCCATCCCAGCGCTTAGTACAGTGCCTGGCACACAGTAAGAGCTTAACAAATACCAAAAGAAGTCATGGGACCTATCTCCAAGAGGAGGGGCTTGGGAATAATAATAATAATGTTGGCATTTGTTAAGCGCTTACTATGTGCAAAGCACTGTTCTAAGCGCTTGGGGGGATACAAAGTGATCAGGTTGTCCCATGTGGGGCTCACAGTCTTAATCCCCCTTTTACAGATGAGGGAACTGAGGTTCAAAGAAGTTAAGTGACTTGCCCAAGGTCACACAGCAGACATGTGGTGGGGCTAGGATTTGAACCCACGACCTCTGACTCCAAAGCCCGTGCTCTTTCCACTGAGCCACGCTGCTTCTCTAGAATCAGAGGATGTGGCTTCTAATAGCTCCACCACTTGTCTGTTCTGTGACCTTGGGCCAAGAACTTCAATCAATCAATCAATCAATCAATCGTATTTATTGAGCGCTTACTATGTGCAGAGCACTGTACTAAGCGCTTGGGAAGTACAAATTGGCATCACATCTCTGTGCCTCAGTTATCTCATCTGGAAAATAAGGATAAGACTGTGAGCCCCACGTGGGAAAGGGATTGTGTCCAACCTGATTAACTTGTATCTACAACATTGCTTAGAACAGTGCTTGGCACATAGTAAGTGCTTAACAAGTACCATAATAATTATTAATTATCATTATAGACCTGATTACCTTGTATCTACCCCAGTGCTTTAAACAGTACTTGGCACATAGTAAGTGCTCAGCATTTACCCCAATCATTTTTAATTCATTCATTCATTCAATTGTATTTATTGAGCGCTTACTGTGTGCAGAGCACTGTACTAAGCATTTGGAAAGTACAATTTGGCAACAAATAGAGACAACCCTTACCCAACAACAGCCTCACAGTTTAGAAACAGTGCTTGGCACATAGTAAGTGCTTAAGTACCATCACTATTATTAATTATTATTATAAACCTGATTATTAACCTTGTATGCATCGTAGTGCTTATATGTATCCTAGAACTTAGAACAGTGCTTGCACATAGTAAGCAGTTACAAGTACCACAATTATTATTGTTATTATTAACCTGATTCTCTTGTATCTACCCCAGCACTTAAAACAGTGCTTGGCACATAGCGTAGCATAGTGGAAAGAGTTTGGCCTTGGGAGTCAGAGGTCGTGGGTTCTAATCCTGGCCCCGCCACTGCTCAGCTGTGTGACTTTGGGCAATTCACTTGACTTCTCTGTGCCTCAGTTACCTCATCTGTAAAATAGGGATTAAGACTGAGAGCCCTATGTGGGACAACCTGATGACCTTGTATCTATCCCAGTGCTTAAAATAGTGTTCGGCAAATAGTAAGCGCTCAACAAATGCCTTTGTTATTATTATTAGTAAGCGCTTAACAAGTACCATCATTATTATTAATGATGATTAACCTAATCACCTTGTATCTACCCCAGCACTTAGAGGAGTGCTTGGCACATGGTAAGTGCTTAACAGAGAAGTAGCATGGCTCAGTGGAAAGAGCCCGGGCTTGGGAGTCAGAGGTCATGAGTTCTAATCCCATCTCCGCCACTTGTCAGCTGTGTGACTTTGGGCAAGTCACTTTCTGTGCCTCAGAGGAGTAAAAGGGAGATTAAGACGTTGAGCCCCATGTGGGACAACCTGATCACCCTGTATCCTCCCCAGCGCTTAGAACAGTGTTTTCCACATACTAAGCTCTTAACAAATGCCATCATCATTATTATTATTAACGAATACAGTGCTTGGCACATAGAAAGTACTTAACACATACCATTATTATTACTACTATCATTATGATTATTATTATGGTTCTCACTTGCTTCTCCACTAAGAGATCATCCCCCAGCACCGGTAATTTAGGATTTTGTCTGAAAACGCTTTCCGATGTGTGTTTCCGCAGCTGCCGGTGGGGATTACTGGAGATTGTTGCCTCCAGGCATGCACATTGTCAGTGCCCAGGCCCCGGGCTACTCCAAGGTCATCAAGAAGGTGATCATCCCAGCTAAAATGAAGAGAGCGGGAAGGGTGGACTTCATCCTGCAGGCCCTCGACCCCCTCTCTCCCGACCTCAAGACCGGATTCCGGAGACACAAGCAAGTGCAGGCCGACCCGCTGGACGACTTCGACCCCCACGGCGGCCCCGACCACCCCCAGCAGGCCGGAAGAGACCCCTCCTTGGGAGCCAGCAAGCCCTGGTGGTGGTCTTACTTCAGCTCTATCAGTCAGCACAAGCCCACGTGGCTCCTCAAATCCCAGTAGGGTGGGGATCCCGGTCCTCCCTCACACCCCCGGGGACGGCTCTCGAAAACGTGGAAGCTCGCTAAGGGCAGGAAATGTGTCTGTTGGTCTCCCAGGCGCTTAGTACAGTGCTCTGCACACGGTAAGCGCTCAATAAATCTGATGGAATGAATGAATGGGAAGAATCGGTGTGATACTCAGCTGTTTCTAGCTCGCTTTTATTCACGGTTCCTTGTTAGAGGCAAGTTTCTAATCTATTAAATGCCTTGGTTCACCAGGCTAGTGGGGGAGAAGATTTTGGTGCATGTGGTCATTATTGTTTATTGCCAATGTGGATAGTCACCTCATCTAGTGGACAGAGCCAGGGCCGGAGAGACAGAAGGTCATGGGTTCTAATCCCTGCTCCACCACATGTCTACTGTGTGACCTTGGGCAAGTCACATCACTTCTCTGGGCCTCAGTTACCTCATTTGGAAAATGAGGATTGAGACTTGGAGCCCCATGTGGGACAGGGACTGTGATGAACTCAATTTGCTTGTATCCACCCCTGTGTTTAGTACAGTGCCTCACAAAAAGTGTGTTTAAAAAATACCTTAATTATTATAATTATTAGTATCTTCCTTCCCCAGTTAAGCCATCTTTTCCCCGGCTTGCTCTCCCTTCTGTGTCATCTATATGCTTTGATCTGTGACCTTCAGACACCTGATAATAAAAATAATAATTATGATATTTGTTAAGTGCTTACTATGTGCCAAACACTGTTCTAAGTGCTGGGGTAGATACAAGGTCATCAGGTTGTCCCACATGGGGGTCACAGGCTTAACCCCCATTTTACAGATGAGATGAGGTACCTGAAGCCCGGGTAAGTAAAATGGCTTGCCCAAGGTCACACAGTAGACAAGTGATGGAGCCGGGATTAGAACCCATGTCGTCTGACTCCCAAGCCTGAGCTGTTTCCACTAAACCATGCTGCTTCCCTGATATTTGCCCCACCCCCAACTCCACAGAGTTTATTTACATTAGAAGCAGTGTGGCTCCGTGGAAAGAACATGGGCTTTGCAGTCAGAGTTCATGGGTTCAAATCCTGGCTCCTCCACTTGTCAGCTGTGTGACTTTGGGCAAGTCACTTAACTTCTCTGGGCCTCAGTTCCCTCATCTGGAAAATGGGGATGAAGACTTTGAGCCCCCGCAGTGGGACAACCTGATCACCTTGTATCCTCCCCAGCTCTTAGAACAGTGCTTTGCACATAGTAAGCACTTAATAAATACCATCATTATTATTATTATCTTTGTTATATATTAGAATTGACTGATTTATTCATATTAATGTCCATCTCCCCCTCTGGACAGTTCTAGCTCACTTTTACTCACAGTTCATTATCAGAGGCAAGTTTCTAATCTATTAAACGCCTTGGTTCACCAGGCTAATGGGGGAGAAGATTTTGGTGAATGTGGCCATTTTTTTTTATCACTGAGGGCAGTTCAAGTTCACTGTGGGCAGGGAATGAGTCAGCTAATTCTGTTGTTTTGGACTCTCCCGAGTGATTATTCATTCATTCAATCGTATTTATTGAGCGCTTACTGTGTGCAGAGCACTGTACTAAGCGCTTGGGAAGTACAAGTTGGCAACATATAGAGACGGTCCCTACTCAACAGCAGGCTCACAGTCTAGAAGGGGGAGATAGACAAAAAAACAAAATATATTAGCAAAATAAAATAAATAGAATAAATTTATACAAATAAAATAAATAAATAGAGTAATAAATATGTACAAACATATATACATATATACAGGTGCTGTGGGGAGAAGAAGGAGGTAAGGTGGGGGGGATGGGGAGTGGGAGAAGGGGGAGAGGAAAGAGGGGGCTCAGTCTGGGAAGGCCTCCTGGTGCTTAGTTCATTGCTCTGCACAGAGCACTCAATAAATACCATTGATCGATCTGCTAAAGGAGCCTTCAATCAATCATTCATTCATTCATTCAATTGTATTTATTGAGCACTTACTGTGTGTACAGCACTGTACTAAGCGCTTGGGAAAGTACAATAGAACAATACACTAGAATCGGTAGGCATATTCCCTGTCCACAACAAGCTTCTTGAGGAGGAAAAAATAGTCTTAGTTTAGGATCAGTGGGAAGGCAACTATTCTATAGAGACATATATATCTTTAGGTAGTGTGGGCTAGTTGCAAGAACAAGGGGCAAGGAGATAGAAAAGCAGGATTTGAGTCCCGGCTCTGCCACTGGCCTGCAGTGTGAACCTAGAGATGTCAGCCAGTCAGTCAGTTGTAATTATTGAGCACTTACTATGTGCAGAACACTGTACTAAACACTTGGGAGAATACACTATAACAGTAAACAGACACATTCCCTGCCCACAACAAGCTTCCAGTCTAGAATGGGGGACAAACATTAAGATAAATGAATAAATGAGAGATATGGACGTAAGTGCTGTGGGGTGGGAGGAGGATGAATAAAGGGAGCAAGTCAGGGTGATGCAGGACGGAGTGGGAGAAGTAACCCCACCTTTCTGAGCTCCAGTTTCCCCCTCTGTAAAATGGGGATACTCATTCAATTGTATTTATCAATCACTTACTGTCTGACAAGCACTGTACTTAGGAGAGGAAGATATAACAATGAACAATCACATTTTCTGCTAATGATCCCTCTTCTCTCTCACTTGGATTTGAGCCCCATGTCTGACAGGGACAGAGTCTGCTTCAATCATCCTGAATCTATAATAATAATAATAATAATAATAATTCTGGTATTTGTTAAGTGCTTACTATGTGCCATGCATGGTACTAAGTGCTGGGGTCTATACAAGCAAATCGGGTTGGACATGGTCCCTGCCCCACGTGGGGCTCACAGTCTCTATCACCCTTTTACAGATGAAGTAACTGAGGCCCAGAGAAGTGAAGGGACTTGCCCAAAGTCACACAGCAGACAAGCGGCAGAGGTGGGATTAGAACCCAGGTCCTTCTGATTCCCAGGTCTGCACTGGCATGTAGTAAAAACTTAATAAATGCCCTGGATAGTTGAGGAAATCCAGTTTGGGGAAGATATTTTGATCTACTTCCCAGATGCAACTGTTCTTTTAAACAGTCAAAATCCAATATGTTGGATTTTTGTTGTCTTTATTCTCTCGAATTCAACCAATCTTCTGGGAACTGGTTCCCTTCTAACTCATGTATTACCTGCTGTCATCAATAATATTACATAATCAATTACTCCAATATATTTGTTTAGTCAACCAACTTATAATTTTACCTACCCACTTAGCTCTCTCATGTTCCCTGAAAAAAAGAAATGGCAATTTGACATCAATATCAGTTATCTGCTTCAGGCTGCATGCTCTCTCTTCCAAATAATATTATGCGAAGATCTAATTTGTCCTTTCTTCTCAATGTTGCTTCAGAATGATTTTCAAAGGGGATTTTATATGGCAACAACTAGCATAACCACTGCATTTGACACACATCAAGGAGCTGATAAGCTTTTCAGAAGTTAGATTAACAACACAAATAATTGACTTCAGAGCTTTCCGTTTGATTTATTCACCTTTAATTGGGTACGGTGATAAACTTTTGTCATCAGAAAGCTGTTTTCATAAATAAAAAGTCACTAAATTCAATCAGCATTACCGAGACGTCACTGGGACAAGACGCAAATGTGGGCTCAAACTGAAATGTCATCTTTTTAAAATGTTCCTCCCGTAGCGTATTGTTGAGATAGCAGGTCTCCCTTATCACAAAATGTTTCTTTTAACCAATAATCCCACAGGATTAAGTTGAGCTGAACCAAATTGCATTACAGCTGACTGACTCAGCTTTTAGGTTCTCATCCCCAAACCTAAGGCTATAAATTGCCCGCTAATTTACCTGAAATCAAATTGCGGATGAAGGCTATCGAAATGCTTTTCTTCCATTACGACCTGCATGTGGCAAATAAAGTTCCCTGGAATAATGAATACATGTTAGATAGTCTGAGTTGAGGGCTGGGGTTCTTTCACACGGGTGTGTGTCCAACCGTGAGGTATTATCACTGACAGCCTAATTTCCAGATGGTCTGGCCCCAATCCGGGACGGATTCCTCTCTGGACGCTGTTGTTTTATATTCCGCTCCCGTCCTCCCTCCGCCTCAGTTCGTTCATTCATTCAGTGGTATTTGCTGAGCGCTTACTGTGTGCAGAGCACTGTACTTTCTGCCAAGAAGCAGCGTGGCCTAGTGATCAGTCATGAATCCTGAATCCTAAATCTGTGTGCAGTAACTTGATTAAGGACACATTTCCCCATTTTGAAGCAACAGAGATAGTTCTGCTATTCATTATCATTATTATTATTATGGTATTTGTTAAGGGCTTACTATGTGCCGAGCACTGTTCTAAGTGCTGGGATCGTTACAAGTAACCAGGTTGTCCCACGTGGGGCTCACACGCTTAATCCCCATTTTACAGATGAGGTAGCTGAGGCATATAGGGCACGGGCCTGGGAATCAGAAGGTCATGAGTTCTAATCCTGGCTCTGCCACTTGTCTGCTGTGTGACCTTGGACAAGTCACTTCACTTCTCTGGGCCTAGGTTGCCTCATCTGGAAAATGGAGATTGATACTGTGAGACCCACATGGGATGGGAACTGTGTCCAACCCGATTGGCTTGTATCCACCCCAGGGCTTCGTACAGTGTCTGGCCACAGTAAGCATTTAACAAAAACCATAATTATTATTTTAAGGCAATAGGAAGGCAGAGGTTGCTGTTGATTCTGGGGAGACTGATGGCCTCAGAGTGGCTTAGTGGCAAGAACATGGGCTTGGACTCAGAGGACATGGGTTCTAATCCTGGCTCCGCCACTTGCCTGCTGTGTGACCTTGGGCAATTCACTTCACTTCTCTGTGCCTCAGTTCCCTCATCTGTAAAATGGGGATTAAGACTGTGAGCCCCATGTGGGACAACCTGACAATCTTGTATCTACCCCAGCGCTTAGAACAGTGCTCGACACATAGTAAGCACTCAACAAACACCATCATCATCATCACATAGCAAATACCATAAAAAATGATATATTTTCTTCTTTTTGATGTTAGGAAACTATGTTCCAACTGTCAGTTGTTCGTGAGTGTTGTTTTAATCCAAGTAAATTTATTTAGGAGGTACTTGTCCCTTCATAGCCTTGGAGTAAGCAAAATGTAAAAGGCAAAATGAGTTCTGAGTTATCTAGCTGCAGTTACTCGCCAAACATTCTCACTGCTTTCATTATTTCTCTTGAACTGGGTATTTTGTAACCACAAGCTCATAGCCCCTTGAGTGGATGGAGATCAATGGAGCATGGAGAATTTGTTTGCTTTACAATTATTTTCTGTCAGTAGAGACAAACTGATTTGTGCAATGAAATCGACTGTCACTGAAAGCAGCCGGCTTTTCTAAACTGCTGGAAGATGTGAGCATTTGAGGTTAGTCCTGGCTCCCGGGAGGGTTAGATATTCTTATGTCGGGAAAATTGGACCTCGAACATTGGGAAAATCTCAAGCATAATTGTAACAACCGTCAGGCTTGTAGTGAAGATACAGGCAACTTGCAAGTCCAAGACAAGACGAATGAGATCCAGTGAATCTTCCAGGCCCTTGTTTGAGGAGCGGTGAATCCTAAATCTGTGGGAAGTAACTTTATTAAGGACCTATTTACCCATTTTGAAGCATCAGAGACAGAAAGTCAGAGGACTTAGGCTCTAATCCCCATTCTGCTATTTATTATTATTATGTTATGGTATTTGTTAAGCACTTACTATGTGCCGAGCACTGTTCTACGCTCTGGGGTAGATACAATAATAATAATAATAATAGCATTTAGTAAGCACTTAGTAAGTGTAAAGCACTGTTCTAAGTGCTGGGGAGGTTACAAGGTGATAAGGTTGTCCCACGGAGGGGTCACAGTCTTAATCCCCATTTTACAGATGAGGTAATTGAGGCACAGAGAAGTTAAGTGACTTGCCCAAAGTCACACAGCTGACAATTGGTGAAGCCAGGATTTGAACCCATGACCTCTGACTCCAAAGTCCGTGCTCTTTCCACTGAGCCATGCTGACACGCGGATACAAGGTAATCACGTTGTCCCACATGGGGTTCACGGTTTTAATCCCCATTCTACTGATGAGGTAACTGAGGCACAGAAATGTTTAAGTGGCTTGCCCAAGGTCACACAACAGACAAGTGATGGAGCCGGGATTAGAACCCACTTCCTCTGACTCCCAAACCAGTGCTCTTTCCACTAAGCCATGCTGCTTATTCAATTTCCCTGCTGGTTGGCCTTGGGCAGGTCACTTTGCTTTTCTGTGCCTCAATTTTCTCATCTTTAAAATGGGAATTCAGTTCCTGTTCTCCCTCCGACTTAGACCTTGAGCCCAATTTGGGACAGGGGACTGTGATTGACTTGATTATCTTGTATCTACTCCAGTGTTTAGCATAGAGTCAGCACTTAAGTACCCCAATCCTGATTATGATTATTATTGTTAATCATCATCATCATCATCATCAATCGTATTTATTGAGCGCTTACTATGTGCAGAGCACTGTACTAAGCGCTTGGGAAGTACAAATTGGCAACATATAGAGACAGTCCCTACCCAACAGTGGGCTCACAGTCTAAAAGGGGAAGACAGAGAACAAAACCAAACATACTAACAAAATAAAATAGTAAAATAAAAGTAAAATAAAGTAAAATAAAATAAAATACTTGGCACATAGTAAGCACTTAATAAATGCTATCATTATTATTATTAAATCCTTTGGACAGCTGGTATTCACCTCACCCTCAGCCCCACAGCACTTATACACAGATGTACGTATCTGTGTATATCTCTAGACTGTAAGCTCACTGTGAGCAGGGAACTTTCATTTTTCATTCAGTCATATTTATTGCATGCTTACTGTGTGCAGAGTGCTATACTAAGTGCTGGGGAAAGTATAATATAATAATAAACAGACACATTCCCTGCCCGCAATGAGCTTACAGTCTAGAGGGGGAGACAAACATTAATATGCATAAATAAAGAACCCCCTCTAGGCTGTAAGCTCGTTGTGGGCAGGAAACATGTCCATCTCTATTGCATTATAATGATAATAATGATAATGATAATAATAATAATAATAATAATAATAATAATAATAATGCTGGTATTTGTTAAGTGCTTACTAGGTGCCAAGCACTGTTCCAAGCACTGAGGTAGATACAGGGTAATCAAGTACCCGTGGGGCTCACACTTTTAATCCCCATTTTACAGAGGAGGTAACTGAGGCACAAAAAAGTTAAGTGACATGCCCAAGTTTACACAGCAGAAAAGTGGCAGAGTCAGGATTAGAACCCATGACCTTCTGACTCCCAAGCCCATGCTCTTTCCACTAAGCCACGCTGCTTCTCTATTGTATTCTTCCAAGTGCTTAATACAGTGCTCTGCACATAATAAGTGCTCAATAAATACATATTTATTGAGAGAGATGAGACAGATATTAAAATAACTTATAGGTAAGGGAAATAAACATAGATAGGGATGTGTCAAAAATTGCTTTTGTTATCTTTCTCATAGCACTCTATTTTCATGGAACCAATACAGCAGTGATGGATTTCAGTAAAATTGAAGCTTTTATCCAGAAAATTTAACCAAATAACTTGGGTACCTTTTTACTTTGACATCTTTACTGTAAACGTCTTGGTCCAGATCCTAGAATTATGCTACTCAGTCAGTTGTCAATCATATTTATGGAGCATTTACTGTGTGCAGAGCACTGTACTAAACACTTGGGAGAGTACATTATAACAATATAACAGACAAAACGAGCTTACAATCTAGAGGGGCCCCATCCATGCTGTATAAACCCAGAGAGAAGTGCCAAGGGAAGCAGTGTGGTCAGCGTGGCTCAGTGGAAAGAGCACAGGCTTTGGAGTCAGAGATCGAGGGTTCAAATCCTGGCTCTGCAACTTGTCAGCTGTGTGACTTTGGGAAAGTAAGTGAACTTCTCTGTGCCTCAGTGACCTCATCTGTAAAATGGGGATGAAGACTGTGAGCACCCCATGGGACAACCTGATCACCTTGTAACCTCCCCAGCACTTAGAAAAGTGCTTTGCACATAGTAAGCGCTTAATAAATGCCATCATTATTGTTATTATTATTATTAAGTGGAAAGGGCCTGGGAGTCAGACGACATGGGTTCTAATCACAACTCCACCATTTGGCCTGCTGAGTGACCTTGGACAACTCGCTTGGCTTCTCAGTGCCTCAGTTCCTTCATTTAAGAATAATAATGATAATAATAATAATGGCATTTGTTAAGCACTTACTATGTGCAAAGCACTGTTCTAAGCACTGAGGGGGATACAAGGTGATCAGGTTGTCCCACATGGGGCTCACAGTCTTAATCCCCATTATACAGATGAGGTAAATGGAGCTCAGAGAAGTTAAGTGACTTGTACAAGGTCACACAGCACACATGTGGCGGAGCCGGGATTCAAACCCATGACCACTGACTCCCAAGCCCATGCTCTTTCCAAATGACCATGGCTTAGTGGAAAGAGCCCGGGCTTGGGAGTCAGAGGATGTGGGTTCTAATCCCGTCTCCGCCACTTGTCAGCTGTGTGACCTTGGGCAAGCCATTTAAGTCCTCTGTGCCTCAGTTCCCCCATCTGTAAAATGGGGATGAAGACTGTGTGCTCCACATGGGACAACCTGATCACCTTTTATCTACCCGGTCCTTAGAAAGGTGCTTGGCAGATAGTAAGCATTTAGCAAATACCATTATTATTATTACTGTTTCTCCCCTGTTCTTATGTTTTCTCCCTCCTACTTACTCTGTAAGCCCCATGTGGGACTTGATTATCTTGATTCTACTCTAACTCTTAGTATAGTGCTTGGCACATAGTAAGCACTTAGCAAATATGATTATTATCACTATTATTATTTGTGGCCATTAAATAGGTTGAATGGAGGAGAGCCCAGAAGAATGATTCTTTGCATAATTCAAGGACACAGAGAGAAGACAGGTATTTTATTTGCCTCACATGTCAAGCAAACTACTCTCTCAAAACTGCTGTCAAACTTGAAGGGATTGATGGTGCAATTTTTAGGTATGAGAAAGACAGTTTAGGAGTAGAGGAGTTATATATTTGAAGTTCATTCATTCATTCAGTCATATTTATTGAGCGCTTACTGTGTGCAGAGCACTGTACTAAGCACTTGGGAAGTACAAGTCAGCAACATATAGAGATAGTCCCTACCCAACAATGGGCTCACAGTCTAGAAAGGGGATACAGACAACAAAACAAAGCATGTAGACAGGTGGACAAGTTCAGACAACCACCTTGACCTGTCTGATATGATGGGTTCTTCCCTGATCCTTTCGTGGAAAGCCATAGTAATAATAATAATTGTAGTATTTGTTAACTAATAATAATAATGATAAGCCCCCTCCTTCCTCTCCCCCCTCATCCCCCTCTCCATCCCCCCATCTTACCTCCTTCCCTTCCCCACAGCACCTGTATATATGTATATATGTTTGTACATATTTATTACTCTATTTATTCATTTATTTTACTTGTACATATCTATTCGACTCTATTTACTTTATTTTGTTAATATGTTTGATTTTGTTCTCTGTCTCCCCCTTCTAGACTGTGAGCCCACTGTTGGGTAGGGACCATCTCTATATGTTGCCAACTTGTACTTCCCAAGCACTTGGTACAGTGCTCTGCACACAGTAAGCGCTCAATAAATATGATTGATTGATTGATTGATTGATGGTTAAGTGCTTACTATGTGCCAAGCACTGTTTTAAGCACTGGGGTAGATACAAGGTTATCAAGTTGTCCCACGTGAGGCTCACAGTCTTAATCCACATTTTACAGATGAGAGAACTGAGGCACAGAAAAGTGAAGTGATTTGCCCAAAGTCACACAGCTGACAAGGGGTGGAGTGGGATTAGAACCCACAACATCTGACTCCCAAGCCCGTGCTCTTTCTGCTAAGGCCACACTGCTTCTATGAGTCACTCAGTCAAAAGTATTTACTGAGCACTGACTGTGTGCAGAGCACTGGAATAAGTGCTTGGCAAGTACAGTTCAGAAATAGAGACAATTCCTGCCCACACGTGTTTAGGAGCCAAGCACTGTACTAAACACTAGGGTAGATACAAGGTATTCAGGTCAGACACAGTCCCTTTCATTCATTCATTCAGTGCTATTTATTGAGCGCTTACTATGTGCAGAGCACTGGACTAAGCGCTTGGGAGTCTATACAATACAACAAGAAACAGAAACGTTTACTACCCACAATGAGTTTCCAGTCCAGCGGGTGAGACAGACATGAATAGAAATGAATTACAGATGTGTTCTTCAAGCATTTAGTACACACTGCTTTAGAGAAGCAGCATGGCATAGTGGAAAGAGCCCGGGTTTGGGAGTCAGAAGTCATGGGTTCTAATCCCGGCTCTGCTCCTTGCCAGCTGTGTGACTTTGGGCGAGTCACTTCACTTCTCTGTGCCTCAGTTACCTCGTCTGTACAATGGGGATGAAGACTGTGAGCCCCACGTGGGACAATCTGATTACCTTGTATTTACCCTAGCACTTAGAACAGTGCCTGGCACATAGTAATAATAATAGTGATGATGGCATTTGTTCAGTGCTCACTATGTGCCTAGCACTGTTCAAATACCATTATTATTGTTACCCCAGCACTTAGAATAGTGCTGGGCACATTCTAAGTGCTTAACAAATGCCATTATTATTATTATTACTGTTATTACAGTGCTTCAAGTGCTTAGTACAATATTTCAAGTGCTTAGTACGGTGCTTTATGGTAAGCTCTCAATAAATAGGATTGAATTGAAAGTGGTGTGGGGCTTGGGGGGGAATGAATAAAGAGAGCAAGTCAGGGTGACACAGAAGAGAGTGGGAGAAGAGGAAAGGAGGGCTTAGTTGTTAAGGGCTTACTATGTGTCAAGCACTGTTCTAAGCACTGGGGTAGATACAAGGTAATCACATCCCACATGGGGCTCACAGGCCACATCCCCATTTTACAGATGAGGTAACTGAGGCACAGAGAAGTGAGGTGACTTTCCGAAGTTACACAGCTGACAAGTGGCGGAGCTGGAATTAGAACCCACGACCTCTGGCTCTCAATCAGGGGTTTTTTCCACTATACCATACTGCTTCTCAGGGAAGACCTCAGAGCTAACAGTCTAAGTAGGAGGGAAACGGGTACTGGATCCCCATATTTTAGGTGAGGAAACTGGGGCACAGAAATGATTTGTCCAGAGTCACACAGGAGGCACATTGCTGAGCCAAGATCAAAGGTTACAAATTATTTTGGGAGGCAGAGCAGACGTCAGGGCATGGCTTGCAGCTGCCAGACAATATTAGTGTAGCACGGCTTAAAGATTGGCTATAGGATGGACGGTTCATTGCAGCTCACCGATGGAAGGCCTGTTGCTGAATCAGGGAGCCAGACCTCTCACTGCTTAACTGCTGAGCCAAATCCTTCCTCAGGAGCAAAACCACAACTTTTATTGCGGTATCCTTCAACTTGCAGACCCGTTCTGTGAATCAAATCACTTGTAGATAATAATAATTATTATTATTCATTCATTTATTCATTATTGAGCACTTACTGTGCGCAGAGCACTTGGAAAGTACAATTCAGCAATAAAGAGAGACAATTCCTGATCACAACAGGCTTACAGTCTAGAAGGGGAGGAGACAGACATCAAAACAAGTAAACAGGCATCAATAGCATCAATATGAATAGAATTAAAGATATATACATATCAAAATGAATAAATAGGCATTAATATAAATAAATGGAATGATAGATATGTACATATATGCACAAGTGCTGTGGGGTGGGGAGAGGGGTAGAGGGAGAGGGAGTGATTCAGGGCAATGGGGAGGGGAAGAGGAGCTGAAGAATGGGGGGCTTAGTCTGGGAAGGCCTCTTAGAGGAGGAGAGCCTTCATTAGGGCTTTGAAAAGGTGAAGTGGGATTGTTTGTTATTGTATTTGTTAAGTGATTACTATATGCAAGGCATTGTACTAAACACTGGGGTGAATACAAACAAATCAGGTTGGAGACAGTCCCTGTCCCTCAAGGGGCTCACAGTCTTAAGGTAAACTAACTAAACAGCATGGCTACTTCTTTTTTTTTGTTTATTGGTTTGTTTTTATGGTATTTGTTAAGCGCTTACCATGTGCTGGGCAATGTACTAAGTGCTGGGGTTGATACCATCTAATGATAATAATAATTATAGTATTTGCTAAGCACTTACTACACACCAAGCACTGTACTAAGTGCTGGGGTGGGTACAAGCAAATCAGGTTGGACACAGTCCCTGTCCCATGTGGGGCTCTTGGTCTCGATCCCCATTTTACAGACGAGGGAACTGAGGCCCAGAGAAGTGAAGTGATTTCCCATGGTCATGCAGCAGACAACTGGTGGAACCAGGATTAGAATTCAGGTCCTTCTGACTCCTAGGCCTATGCTCTATCCACTAGGCCACCCTGCCTATGTAGCTTGTATCCCTTCTAGTAGATTCTACCCCAGATCTCACACACACACACACACACACACACACACACACACACACACACACACACACAAAACCTTCTCTCTCTTTTCCAGTCCATAGACAGTGCTTAGCAAGTACATACTTTAATTATTTTAATGCTATTACTCTCTTAAGAAAATGTTAAGGCACTACATACATTTCCTAATAATAATGATGGTATTTGTTAAGCACTTACTGTATGCCAAGCACTGTTCTAAGATTTGGGATAGATACAAGGTAATCAGGTTGTCATCATCATCATCATCATCAATTGTATTTATTGAGCGCTTACTGTGTGCAGAGCACTGTACTAAGCACTTAGGAAGTACAAGTTGGCAACATATAGAGACAGTCCCTACCCAACAGTGGGCTCACAGTCTAAAAGGGGGAGACAGAGAACAAAACCAAACATACTAACAAAATAAAATAAATAGAATAGATATGTATAAGTAAAATAAATAAATGAATAAATAGAGTAATAAATATGTACAAACATATATACATATATACAGTGAGTCCCACGTGGGGCTCACAGTCTTCATCCCCATTTTACAAATGGGGGAACTGAGGCACAGAGAAGTGAAGTGACTTGCACAAGGTCATAAAGCTGACAAGTGGCAGAGCTGGGATTAGAGCCCACGACCTCCGACTCCCAAGCCCGGGCTCTTTCCACTAAACCATGCTGTTCATCATCTTATTAATTTACAGAAATAAACTGCAGAGTGCTAGGTGCCTGGGTATTTCAGATTTCACTATAACCCACGTAAAGTTTTAAAGATTAAATTTCATCTCATGGTCTGCGGCCATGGAACTGCCAACGAAGGGAAAATTGCAGAAGGGACGATGAGGAAGGGAAAGCGAGATGGGGAAAAGAGGGCTTTTTGCGGGGAAGGCCTCTTGGAGGAGATGTGACCTTAATAATGGTTTGAAGGTGAAGACGGGGGTGAGATCTGGCATCTATGGAGGGGAAAGGAGTGTCAGGGTAGATGGAGGATGGGGGAAAGGGGTTGGCAGCGTACATATTTATTACTCTATTTATTTATTTATTTATTTTGCTTGTACATATCTATTCTATTTATTTTATTTTGTTAGTACATTTGGTTTTGTTCTCTGTCACCCCCTTTTAGACTGTGAGCCCACTGTTGGGTAGGGACTGTCTCTAAGCACTCAATAAATACTATTGAATGATGATTTTGCATCTGCCCTAGTAATTTCGAGCTTCCTGAGGGCAAGATCATGTCTACCAACTCCATCGTATTGTAATCTCCCAAGCCCTTGGTACAGTGCTCTGAGAGTAGTTAGTGCTCAAAAAATACCCATCGACTGATTGATGTAGTGGTTCCCTCACTTGTCTGCTGTGTGACCTTGAGTGAGTCACTTCACTTCTTGTGCCTCAGTCACCTCATCTGGAAAATGGGGATGGAGACTGTGAGCCCCACGTGGGACAGGGACTGGGTCCAGTACAATTTGCCTGTACTGACCCCAGTCATAGTTCAGTGCCTGGCTCATAGTAAGTGCTAAACAAATACCACAATTATTACTATTAATTAATACCATTATTAGTAGTAATAGTACAGTGCCTGGCACAAAATAATAGCTTAACAAATACCATTATTATTATTATTATTATTATTATTATTATTATTATTATGACTAACTTGAAAGGGGCCAGGAAGACAAAGATAAGATAGCTACCAGGGAACAGAATGGGTAAGAAACTATGGAGAAGCAGTGTTGCTCAGTGGAAAGAGCATGGGCTTGGGAGTCAGAGGTCGTGGGTTCTAATCATGCCTCTGCCACTTGTCAGCTATGTGACTTCAGGCAAGTCACTTAACTTCTCTGTGCCTCAGTTACCTCATCTGTAAAATGGTGATGAAACCTGTGAGCCCCACATGGGACTACCTGATTACCTTGTATCTACCCCAGTACTTAGAACAGTGCTTGCACATAGTAAGCACTTAACAAATACTATTATTATTATTATTATTATTATTATTATTATTATCATTACAAGAGTTGATATTCTGAGATGTGCCCTAAGAAACTAAAAATGCTTTGAGAAACACTGGTGTGGGACTAATGGAGAAACAGCGTGGCTCAGTGGAAAGAGCATGGGTTTGGGAGTCAGAGGTTGTGGGTTCTAATCCTGACTCCTCCACTTGTCTGCTGTGTGACCTTGAGCAAGCCACTTAACTTCTCCGTGTCTCAGTTACCTCATCTTTAAAATGCGGATTAATGATGATGATGATGGTATTTGTTAAGTGCTTACTATGTGTCAAGCACTGTTCTAAGCACTGGGGTAGATGCAAGGTAATCAGGTTGTCCCACGTGGGGCTCACAGTCTTAATCCCCATTTTACAAATGAGGTAACTGAGGTGCAGAGAAGTTAAGTGACTTGCCCAGAGTCACACAGTTGATAAGTGGCAGAGGCAGGATTAGAACCCATGACCTGTGACTCCCAAGCCCAGGCTCTTTCCAATAAACCATGCTGCTCCCATAGATTAAGATTGTGAGCCCCACATGGGACAACCTGATTACCTTGTATCTATCGCAGCACTTAAAACAGTGCTTGGCACATAGTAAGTGCTTAACAAATACCAAAATAATAATAATAATAATAATAATAATCTAATGCCCCTTAACTAGGATGAAGAACAAAGTCAGACCTCATGAAGAACTGTGGACTCAGTGAGAATTTTTTGCCACTCTTAATTTTGCCACTGCTGAAAAGTCAGGCTGAATCGTCGATCTTTCTGAAACCTCTTCTCCTAAAACTCATCTCTTGAGAAAATAGCTTCAATCATACTTGGAAAAATGAAAGCTTCTCTTTTGTCCAAAATCTCACCACTGAAAAGCCAATGGATAGGGCTAGTTCCTCATTTCAGTGGTGTTGAGACAGAATTTGCAGGTTTGGAAGGATATTTCCTCAATCAATCAATCATATTTATCGAGAACTTACTATGCACAGACCACTGTACTAAGCACTTGGAAGAGTACAATACAGGAGAATCTCAGAGTGTCTGTGTTTCTTTCTTTTAGTAAGAAATGTGTGAGGAAAAATGGATATGTCCTCATTGGTGATGCAAAAGAGGTTTATCACCAGAGACATCAAGAAATTCTTACTGAAGGTTTTCAAAAAATGCAACAGTTTGGAAGGGGATTTTTTAAAAAGTTATCTGTTTTCCTGCCTGCACTTCTCTGTTCCGGGGCCAGCTGTCAATCTGAGTCTGAGCCAATGGTAGCGTATTAAATGATGGATTTTTCTTATTAAAATACGGAGGGTGAATTTTGTAAATATGCCACAACTAAATCTCACTGAAAGCTGTCTGGTACTCAAAAAAATTCATTTTTCCATCCAAATGGTTTGAGGTTTCAATATGTGACTAACCAAATAGTTATTTCTTTGAACCACAAAAGAATGCATGTTTTCTCCAAGCAATAACTTAATATCAGACCTGCTTTGTTTCAGTAAGCATTTTTGTTAGTGTTTTTGTGGATAAGGGGTTAAGTGCATTAATGTCTTGTCTCCACTCCCCTAGACCATGAGCTTGTTGTGGGCATGGAATGTCACTGTTTATTGTTGTATTGTACTTTCCCAAATGCTTAGTACAGTGCTCTGCACACAGTAAGTGCTCAATAAATATGATTGAACTAATGAAAGTGTAATAGATCTGTTGAAATAATAATAATAATTATAATTATGATGCTATTTGTTAAGCTCTTACTATGTGCCAAGCACTGTTCTAAGCACTGGGGTAGATACAGGGTCACCAGGTTGTCCCAGGTGGGGCTCACAATCTTAATCCCCATTTTACAGATGGGGTAACTGAGACACAGAGAAGTTAAGTGACTTGTCCAAAGTCACACAGCTGATAAATGGCGGAGCCGGGATTCAAACACACAACCTCTGACTCCCAAGCCCGGGCTCTTTCCACTGAGTCACGTTGCTTCTCTGGTGCAGTCTATGACTTTTCAGATTCATTCTTGCTGTTGCTTAAGTCCATCTTTTTCCTCAATAACTACCATTGATTGATTAATTAATTGATATCTTTCTTTTTTTTCCACTCCTCTCCTTCCTCTCACCTTCCCCTTTCTTCCTCTCCCTCAATTGGTAGTTGTAATAACTGTGGTATCTGTTAAGCACTTATTATGTGCCAGGCACTGTACTAAGTGTTGGGGTGAATACAAGCAAAGCAGGTAGGACACAGTCCCTGTCCCACGTGGGGCTCACAGTCTTAATCTCCATTTTACAGATGAAGGAGCTGAGGCCCTCAGAAGGGAAGTGACTTGCCCAAGAAGAGGTTTGTTTTGGACAATAAAGTTCAAGATGACGGTAGAGCATCCAAGCAATTGTGTCCAGGGGAAAATATGAGACTGCAGAGAAAGTGAGCGATCTGGGCTGGAGAGGCAGATTTGAGATTTCATTCATTCATTCAATCGTATTTATTGAGCGCTTACTGTTTGCAGGAACATTCATTCATTCATTCAATCGTATTTATTGAGCACTTACTGTGTGCAGAACATTCATTCATTCATTAAATCGTATTTATTGAGCACTTACTGTGTGCAGAACATTCATTCATTCATTCAATCTATTCATTGAGCACTTACTGTGTGCAGAGCACTGTACTAAGTGCTTGGGAGTACAAGTAGGCAACATATAGAGATGGTCCCTACCTAACAACAGGCTCACAGTCTAGAAACGGGAGACAGACAACACAAAACATGTAGACAGGTGTCAAAAACGTTAGAATAAATAGAATTATAGCTATGTGCATGTCATCAATAAAATAAATAGAGTAGTAAATTTGTACAAGTAAAATAAATAGAGTAATAAATCTGTACAAACATATATACAAGTGCTGTGGGGAGGGGAAGAAGGTAGGGCGAGGGGGATGGGGAGGAGGAGAGGAAAAAGGGGGCTAAGTCTGGGAAGCCCTCACTGTATTAAGTGCTTGGAAAGTACAATTTGGCAACAAATAGAGACATTCCCTGCACACACTGGGCTCACAGTCTAAAAGGCGGGAGAACGAACAAGTTCTCCAAGGGAGTAGGTGTAGACAGAGAATAGCAGGAGATCCAGAACTGCACCTTGAGAGACTCCTGCTTCCCCTCCTTCTTTCCTCTCTTCCTCTACTGGCAAACATACTCAGTTATTCGTATTTATTGAGTGCTTACTGTGCACAGAGCACCATACTAAGCGATTTGGAGAGTCCAATATAACGATAATCATCGTATTTGTTAAGCACTTACTATGTGTCAGGCACTGTACTAAGCGCTCAGGTGGATACAAGCAAATCGTGTTGGACACAATCCCTGTCCCTTGTGGGGCTCACATTCTCAATCCCCATATTACAGAAGAGGTAACTGAGGCCCAGAGAAATGAAGCAACTTGCCCAAGGTCACACAGCGGACAAGTGGCAGAACCGTGGTTAGAACCCGTGACCTTCTGAGTCCGAGGCCCGGGCTCCATTCCCTATGCCTTGCCGCTTCTTCAATAAACAGAGAAGCAGCTTGGCTCAGTGGAAAGAGCCCGGGTTTTGGAGTCAGAGGTCATGGGTTCAAATCCCAGCTCCACCAACTGTCAGCTGTGTGACTTTGGGCAAGTCACTTCATTCTCTGTGCCTCAGTTACCTCATCCGTAAATTGGGGATTAAGACTGTGAGGTCCCTGTGGGACAACCTGATCACCTTGTAACACCCCCCCCCCAACCCCCCGCCAGAGCTTAGAACAGTGTTTTGCACATAGTAAGCACTTAATAATAAATACCATTAAAAAAATAAAATAAACAATGAATAGACACATTCCCAGCTGACAACTAGCTTACAATCTAGAGGACTTCTCTTTCCCTCTCCCTCCCCTCAACCTTCCCTCTGTTTTTATCTTCCTGTTTTCCAATGTCCCTTGCCCTCTCCCATTTTCTTTTTCTTCCTGTCTCTCTTTTCTTTGCTCTTCTTCCTCCCCTCACAACCCTTCAACTCCCTTGTTCACTCCCTCCCCTTGCTAGTTTTCTGTATATCTAGGAAAGGTCTGCCTACATCCATCCCTGTATTGGGTCTAGATTGCAAACTCCTAGAGGGCAGGGACCATGACCTACTGACCACAGAGTGGGCCTGGGAGTCAGAAGGACCTGAGTTCTAATCCTGGCTCTGCCACTCGACTGCTGTGTGACCTTGGGCAAGTCACTTTACATCCCTCGAACTCAGTTACCTCATCTGTAAAGTAGGGATTAAGACTGTGAAGCCCCATGGGAGACAGGGACTGTGTCCAACCTGATTTGCTCGCATCCACCCCAGAGCTTAGTACAGTGCCCTATACCCCAAGCCAAAGCCCTACTGAGAGCTCACCTCCTCCAGGAGGCCTTCCCAGACTGAGCCCCCTTTTTTCTCTCCTCCTCCCCATCCCCCCCCGCCCTACCTCCTTCCCCTCCCCACAGCACCTGTCTATATGTTTGTACAGATTTATTACTCTATTTATTTTACTTGTACATATTTACTATTCTATTTATGTCAATGATGTGCATCCGGCTTTACTTCTATTTATTCTGTTGATTTGACACCTCACTGTACCTCGCTCTCGCCTGTCCCGCCATCGACCCCCGGCCCACGTCATCCCCCGGGCCTGGAATGCCCTCCCTCTGCCCATCCGCCAAGCTAGCTCTCTTCCTCCCTTCAAGGCCCTGCTGAGAGCTCACCTCCTCCAGGAGGCCTTCCCAGACTGAGCCCCTTCCTTCCTCTCCCCCTCGTCCCCCTCTCCATCCCCCCCATCTTACCTCCTTCCCTTCCCCACAGCACCTGTATATATGTATATATGTTTGTACATATTTTTTACTCTATTTATTTATTTATTTATTTTATTTGTACATATCTATTCTATTTATTTTATTTTGTTAGTATGTTTGGTTTTGTTCTCTGTCTCCCCCCTTTTAGACTGTGAGCCCACTGTTGGGTAGGGACTGTCTCTATATGTTGCCAATTTGTACTTCCCAAGCGCTTAGTACAGTGCTCTGCACATAGTAAGTGCTCAATAAATACGATTGATGATGATGATGATGATGACACCTGTCCACATGTTTTGTTTCGTCATCTGTCTCCCCCTTCTAGACTGTGAGCCAGTTGTTGGGTAGGGACCGTCTCTATATGTTACCAACTTGTACTTCCCAAGCACTTAGTACAGTGCCCTGCACACAGTAAGCGCTCTATAAATATGATTGAATGAATGAATGAATGAATGAATGAATGCATGGAATTTGAGAACCGCTGGATGACTTTACCAGTCTCCTCTGGCCAGATCTGTGGGCAGATGCATTTCCCTCCGTGGCATAGTTGAAGGTCACTCTGCTTTCGGGCTCTTCGTTGCCATTTTCAGTGCGGAATGGAACAGGGAAGCCCCCAAATTGTAAGTTTCTTCAGGACAGGGATCATCTCTTCTAGGGAAGCAGCGGGACCTACTGGAAAAAGCACTCCTGAATAAAGAAAAATATCCTGATCAGGTTTATTAGAGAAGCAGCATGGCATAGTGGATAGAGCATGGGCCTGGAGTCAGAAGGTCTTGGGTTTTAATCCCGGCTCCGCTGCTCGTCTGCTGTGTGACCTTGGACAAGTCACTTCTCTTCTCTATGCCTAAGTTACCTCATCTGTAAATTGGGGCTCAAGACTGGAGCCCCATGTGGGACTGGGACTGTGTCCAACCTGATTTGCTTGTATCCACCCCAGCATTTAGTTCAGTGCCTGAACAGATTTTAAGCATGTAACAAATACCACAATTATTATTATTATTTTAGCTTAATGCTTTTTGGTGAATTAGCGTGAGTTAACCCTTGGGAACATCATAGCATGTGACAAAATCACAACTCTGCTAAACCTCTCTGTTTCAGAAACTTGATTTATGTTTGTTAATTTTCGTTTTGATCTTCCAGAACTGGGAAATTCTCAACAGAAAAAACGCTTGCAACTCCAAAGATACATCTTGTCTCTACCCCAGCACTGAGCAGAGAGTTTGGCAAATAGCAAATCCTTAATGGATTTAATCATCATCGTTACTAGAACCAAAGTAATTTGAATGCACCTGAATTTTAAAAACTAATTAACAGATGGAAGCGATACTTTCACTGAGCACGAATGAAGGCCAATAAAGCCAGCCTTTCAACTGCTTTTTTTTTTTTCCTCTAAGGGAGGTGGATACCACTTTAACT
Organism: Tachyglossus aculeatus; assembly: GCF_015852505.1. NCBI lineage: Eukaryota > Metazoa > Chordata > Mammalia > Monotremata > Tachyglossidae > Tachyglossus > Tachyglossus aculeatus. Next base: position 4,587,157 of record NC_052069.1, on the reverse strand, counting down.
CCTTTTCAGTCACTGTTCTCAGGTAATCGTCAGTTCCCCACAGGTGTGGAATTCTCCATGCCTGCTTGTGTGCTGCAAAGCCAGGTTAAAAGGTCTTGAAGGAGGAAGGTATAGTAGTAAATGGAGACCAACCTTTCCTTCTTCCCAGCTGTACCTGGGACTTCCCTTCCTGCCTTGTTCTGAAAACTTCAGTTTTTCCCCTTTTCTTTGTCCGGATAACACGTGTGTTTCCTCTCCTCCTAAGCTGTTCCTTTGGCAGAGGTAAGAACTGTCAAGAATGAAATATCTGCAGTTTATTTATATCAGTGCCTGTCTCCTGCTCTAGACTATAACTCACTGTGGGCAGGGAACATCATCATCATCAATCGTATTTATTGAGCACTTACTGTGTGCAGAGCACTGTACTAAGTGCTTGGGAAGTACAAGTTGGCAACTTATAGAGACAGTCCCTACCCAACAGTGGGCTCACAGTCTATAAGAACAGGGTTACTACCTTTGTTATAGTATACTCTCCCATGTGTTAAGTACAGTGCTCTGTACACAGTAAGTGCTCTGTATTATAAAGTGTCTTCGAGTTGTTTGTGATTCATAGAGACTCTATGGATGTACTTTCTCCAGAGCATCCTGTCTTCTGCCTTGATAAGTAACCTTACTAACGGTTCCTCCATTATCATTGCTATGGTTTCTGTTCATCTAGCTGCCGGTCTGCATTTAGGACCTTGGCCTTCTTTTCTGATTCAGGGGTTCTCCTGGAGAAATTTCAATGTGCTTGGGGAAGTTCCCAGTTTCAGAATCCCAATTCACACCCAGTTTTATAGGCATTGAAGGACTAGGCTTGAGAGACCCATATTTAGAACAAAACATATTTAAAGTGCAAGACATACAGGGAAAGCAGCCTGGCTTAGTGGATAGAGTAGGCCAGGAGTCAGAAAGACCTAGGTTCTTATCCCAGCTCCTCCACTTGTCTGCCATGTGAACTTGGGCAAGTCGTTTACTTCGCTGAGCCTCGGTTCTCTCATCTGTAAAATGGGGATTGAGACTGTGAGCCCTAAGTGGGATGGGAACTGTGTCCAATATCTACCCCAGTACTTAGTACAGTGCCTAGCACCTGGTAAGTGCTTAACAAATACTATAATGATGATGATTATTACTGGTAGCTCCCATTGAATAGTTCAGCTATAAAGAGAACGAAAGTGCTGATAAATGTGATTATGAGTAGTAGTATCTATCAACCGTTGCTATTTATTGAGTGCTTACTATGTGCAGAGCACTGTTCTTAGCAATTGGGAGAGTACAGGGGAAGCAGCTTGGCTCAGTGGAAAGATTATGGGCTTGGGAGTCACAGGTCATGGGTTCTAATCCCGGCGCTGCCACTTAGCTGTGTAACCTTGGGCAAGTCACTTAACTTCTCTGAGCCTCAGTTACCTCATCTGTGAAATGGGGATTAAGACTGTGAGCCCCACGTGGGACAACCTGATTACCTTGTATCCCCCCAGCACTTAGAACAGTGCTTCACACATAGTAAGTGCTTAACAAATGCTATCATTACAGTACAAGAGAATAAACAGACATTTTCCCTGCCCACGATGAGTTTACAGCCTAGAGGGTGAAAAGGACAAGAATAGTACAAGAGAATAAGCAGACATGTTTCCTGCCCATAATGGGTTTACAACCTAGAGGGTGAGAAGGACATAAATTTGAGTAAATAATTTATAATGAAACATTTAGAAACATGTACATAAGCACTGTCCTTCTCAGGGTCACACCTAGGGAGTTTCCAGTCCTCTACCAGTCTTGACTACGGGAGGGAGAGTGAAGCAGAGACCTGTCCATGCCATTCCTAGCTTGGGCAGTGGCTACCGATGGGCTACAAGTCAAAACTCCCCTGTGCTGAGCAGCAGCAGCACGGGAGAGTGTCCAGGGTGAGACGTGGGTTTACTGCATGGAAGTAGGTGATGGTCAAGCGCTTCCAGATTTTTCCCAAGAAAGCTCTGTGAATCCACTACCAGAATGATTGCAGATGGAGAGTGGGGGGTTCTGGGAGAGATATGTCCGTGCTATGGGTTGGAAATGACTTGATGGCATAGGACAACACATAAGCGCTGTGGGGCTGGGATACATAGCCAATGTCCAAAGGTCATGGATCTAAGTGCATAGAAGATGCAGAAGGGAGAGAAAGCTGCGTGAGCCCCTCGTGGGACAACGGAATCACCTTGTATCCCCTGCAGCGCTTAGAACAGTGCCTGGCATGTAGTAAGCACTTAACAAATGCCATCATCATTATTATGATGATGATGAGAAGCAGCGTGGCTCAGTGGAAAGAGCAGGGGCTTTGGAGTCAGAGGTCATGGGTTCAAATCCCGGCCCCACAACTTGTCAGCTGTGTGACTTTGGGCAAGTCACTTAACTTCTCTGGGCCTCAGTTATCTCATCTGTAAAATGGGGATTAAGACTGTGAGCCCCATGTGGGACAACCTGATCACCTTGTATCCCCTCAATGCTTAGAACAGTGTTTTGTACATAGTAAATGTTTAATAAATGCCATCACTATTATTATTATTATTCATTCAATCATATTTATTGAGCACTTACTGTGTGCAGAGCACTGTACTAAGCGTTTGGGAAGTACAAGTTGGCAACATATAGAGATGGTCCCTACCCAACAAAGGGCTCACAGTCTAGAAGGGGGGGATTATTATTATTTACTATTATTATCATTATTATTAAAAGAAGGCTTGGTCAGGGAAGGCCTCTTGGAGGAGGTGTGACCTTAATAATGGTTTGAAGGTGGAAAGGAGTGAGAGAGATCTGGTGCTTTTGGAGGGAGAGGGAGTGCCAGGCTTTGGGGAGGACATGGGAAAGGGATCAGTGATGAGATGGAAGCACAGTGAGGAAGCTGGACCCGAAGGAGTAGTGGTAAAGATATTGAGAGCCTGCTAGGAACGAGGCCTGTTTTAAGGCTAATTGTGGTATTTGATAAGAGTTTTCTTTAGGCCTAGGACTATACTAGTCTCTAGGGTAGAGACATGATAATGGGAAGCAGCATAGTGAGTGGATAGAGCTGATTCTCAGTGATGGAAATATGTCTAAAACTATCATTCATAATGATGGTATTAAGCACTTACTATGTGCCAAGCACTGTTCTAAGCGCTGGGGGAGATACAAGGTAATCAGGTTGTCCTACCTGAGGCTCACAGTCTTTATCCTCATTTTACAGTTGAGGTACCTGAGGCCCAGAGAAGAGAAGTGACTTGCCCAAAGTCACACAGCAGAGAAGTGGGAAAGCCGACATAAGAACCCATGACCTCTGACTCCCAAGCCCGTGCTCTTTCCACCGAGTCACGCTGCTTCTCATAAGTGCTTAGTATGTTCCAGGCATTGTTATAAGTACTGGATGAAATATCTTCCCGAAGCGGATGCAGTTTTGCTAGGTAAAATCTACTATCTTTGCCTAATTGATGTTTGTTTTATTTAAGATGATCATGGCCTAATGGGGGTCAGAAGGTCCTGGGTTCTAATAATGTCTCTGCCACTTGTCTGCTGTGTTGTCTTGGGCAAATCACTTCTCTGAGCTTCAGTTACCTCATCTGTAAAATGGGGATTAAGTCTTTGAGCCCCACGTGGGACAGGGACTGTGTCCAACCCAATGTGCTTGTATTCTCCTCACCAGGAGGCCTTCCCAGACTGATCCCCCTCCTTCCTCTCCCCCCCACCCCCCTCCATCCCCCCCACCTTACCTCCTTCCCTTCCCCACAGCACTTGTATATAGGTATATATGTTTATACGTATTTATTACTCTATTTATTTGTACATATTTATTCTATTTATTTTATTTTGTTAACATGTTTTGTTTTGTTCTCTGTCTCCCCTTTCTAGACTGTGAGCCCACTGTTGGGTAGGGACCATCTCTATATGTTGCCAACTTGTACTTCCCAAGTGCTTAGTACAGTGCTTTGCACACAGTAAGCGCTCAATAAATATGTTATGATTGACCCACCCCAGCGCATAGTACAATGCCTAGGATATACTAAGTGCTTAACAAATACCATAATAATAATCGAGTCAGACACAGTTCCTGCCCCACATGGAGCTCACAGTCAAAGTAGGAGGGAGAACAGGAGCCTCACACCCCCCTTTGCCTCCCTCTCCTCTCTACCCAATCTTGATGATCAGATTACTACTCTCAACTCTACCCTTTCTACTCAGCTAGACTCACTCACTTCCCTTTCCTTTCGCCACTCTCGTACAACTAACCCACAGCCCTGGATCACTGCCACTGTTCACCTCCTTCGCTCTTATGCTCGAGCTGCCAAACGCTGCTGGCAAAAGTTTAAACACCATGCCAACCTCGTTCACTTTAAGTTTATCCTTTCCTGCCTTAACTCAGCCCTCTCCTCTCCCAGACAAAACTATTTCTCCTCCCTTATTGACACCCATGCCCATCATCCCTGTCAGCTCTTCCATACATTCAACTCCCTTCTCAGGCCCCCGGTTCCTCCCCCTCCTCCTTCCCTCACCCCCAGCTATCTGGCCTCCTACTTCATTAATAAAATTAAATCCATCAGGTCTGACCTCCCCAAAGTCACTCCCCAACCTTCCCAACCCCACGGCTCTCAACAGTCTCTGCTACTCTCCCATCCTTCCCAGCAGTATCCTCAGAGGAGCTCTTCTCCCTCCTCTCAAGTGCTACTCCGGCCACCTGTGCTTCTGACTCCATTCCCTCTCATCTCATGAAATCTCTCGCTCTGTCCCTTCTCCCCTCCTTAACTTCCATCTTCAACCGCTCACTCTTCACTGGTTCCTTCCCCTCTGCCTTCAAACATGCCCATGTCTCTCCCATCCTAAAAAAACCCTCTCTTGACCCTACCTCACCTTCTAGTTATTGCCCCATCTCCCTCCTACCATTCCTTTCCTAACTCCTTGAATGAGTCGTCTACATGTGCTGCCTCGAATTCCTCAACACCAACTGTCTCCTCGACCCCCTCCAGTCTGGCTTCCATCCCCTACATTCCATGGAAACTGCCCTCTCAAAGGTCACCAATGACCTCCTGCTTGCCAAATCCAACGGCTCATACTCTATCCTAATCCTCCTCGACCTCTCAGCTGCCTTCGACACTGTGGACCACCTCCTTCTCCTCAACACACTATCCAACCTTGGCTTCACAGACTCCGTCCTCTCCTGGTTCTCCTCTTATCTCTCTGGTCGTTCATTCTCAGTCTCTTTTGCGGGCTCCTCCTCCCCCTCCCATCCCCTTACTGTGGGGGTTCATCAAGGGTCAGTTCTTGGTCCCCTTCTGTTCTCGATCTTCACTCACTCCCTTGGTGACCTCATTTGCTCCCACGGCTTCAACTATCATCTCTACGCTGATGACGCCCAAATCTACATCTCTGCCCCTGCTCTCTCCCCCTCCCTCCAGGCTCACATCTCCTCCTGCCTTCAGGACATCTCCATCTGGATGTCTGCCCGCCACCTAAAATTCAACATGTCCAAGACTGAACTCCTTGTCTTCCCTCCCAAACCCTGCCCTCTCCCTGACTTTCCCATCACTGTTGATAGCACTACCATTCTTCCCGTCTCCCAAGCCCGCAACCTTGGTGTCATCCTCGACTCCACTCTCTCGTTCACCCCTCACATCCAAGCCGTCACCAAAACCTGCTGGTCTCAGCTCCGCAACATCGCCAATATCTGCACTTTCCTCTCCATCCAAACCCCTACTCTGCTCGTTCAAGCTCTCATCCTATCCTGTCTGGAATACTGTATCATTCTCCTCTCCGATCTCCCAGCCTCTTGTCTCTCCCCACTTCAATCCATACTTCACGCCGCTATGCGGATTGTCTTTGTCCAGAAATGCTCTGGGCATGTTACTCCCCTCCTCAAAAATCTCAAGTGGCTACCAATCAACCTGCGCATCAGGCAGAAACTCCTCACCCTCGGCTTCAAGACTGTCCATCACCTCGCCCCCTCCTACCTCACCTTGGCCCCTCCTACCTCACCTCCCTTCTCTCCTTCTACAGCCCAGCCAGCACCCTCCACTCCTCTGTCACTAATCTCCTCACTTCCCTCATTCTCGCCTGTCCCACTGTCGACCCACATCATCCCCCTGGCCCAGAATGCTCTCCCTCGCAACATCCACCAAGCTAGCTCTCTTCCTCCCTTCAAGGCCCTACTGAGAGCTCACCTCCTCCAGGAGGCCTTCCCACACTGAGCCCCCTCCTTCCTCTCCCCCTCCTCCTCCTCCTCTCCATCCCCTCCGCATTACCTCCTTCCCTTCCCCATAGCACCTGTATATATGTATATATGCTTGTACATATTTATTACTGTATTTATTTATTTTACTTGTACATATCTATTCTATTTATTTTGTTAATATGTTTTGTTTTGTTCTCTGTCTCCCCCTTCTAGACTGTGAGCCCGCTGTTGGGTAGGGACTATTTCTATATGTTGCCAACTTGTACTTTCCAAGTGCTTAGTACAGTGCTCTGCACACAGTAAGTGCTCAATAAATATAATTGATTGATTGATTGAATCCCCAATTTACAGATGAGGGAATTGAGGCCTAGGGAAGTGAAGTGTCCTACCCAAGGTCACACAGCAGACATGTGATGTAGCCAGGATCAGCACTCAGGTCCTCGGACTCTCAAGACCATGTTCTTTCCACCTGGTCATGCTGATTCTCAGTAGTGGAAATATGATGTTTAAAACTGGCATCATTCATAAAGTGCTTAGTATGTGCCAGGCACTTTTCTAAGTCCTGAATGAAATATCTCTCCAAAGTGGAAGTGACTTTGCCAGGCAAAATCTACTATCCCTGCCCAATTGACATTTGTTTTATTTAAGGAGATCATCGCCTAATGGATAGAACACGGGCCTGGGAGTTAGGACTTGAGTTCTAATCCTGGCTCTTCCTCTTGTCTGCTGTGTGACCTTGGGCAAGTCACTTCACTTTTCTTGGCCTCAGTTACCTCATCTGGAAAATGGGGATTAAGACTATGAGTCCTATGTGGGACAGGGACTGTGTCCAACCTGATTCCCTTGTTTCTACCACAGCACTTGGCACATAATAAGCCATTAATAAATGCCACAGTTATTATTAATGATAATAATAATAATGATGGCATTTATTAAGTGCCTACTATGTGCAAAGCACTGTTCTAAGCACTGGCGAGCTTACAAGGTGACCAGGTTGTCCCACGTTGGGCCCACAGTCATAATCCTCATTTTACAGATGAGGTAACTGAGGCATAGAGAAGTTAAGTGACTTGCCCAAAGCCACACAGCTGACAAGTGGCAGAGCAGGGATTTGAACCCATGCCCTCTGACTCCAAAGCCCACGCTCTTTCCACTGAGCCACGACTCTATTCTACCCAACTATACAATTAGTAGTATGGGGCACAGAGAAAGTGCTCAACAAATGCTATTGACTGAAACAGTGAACTCCTCGTTGGAGAGGGAGAGAGTATATAAGACTCTAAAGGAATTAGTACAGTGCTTAGCACACAGTAAGGGCTCATTAAATATGATTGAAGGAATGAGGTACTTGAATGAAGAGGAACCCTGATACAGGAACTGCAGGAGGAATTGCTAATAATAATTGGGGGATTTGTTAAGTGCTTACTAGGTGCCAGGCACTGTACTAAACACTGGGGTGGACACAAGCAAATCAGGTTGGACACAGTCTCTGTCCCACATGAAGCTCACAGTCATAATCCCCATTTTCCAGATGAGGTAACTGAGGCCCAGAGAAGTGAAGTGACTTGCCCAAGGTCACCCAGCAGAGATGTGGCAACGCAGGATTAGAAACCATGACCACCTGACCCCCAGGCCTGTGCTCTAGCCACTACAGAATGCTGCAATCCATTCTTGTATAATAATAATAATAATAGTAATAATGACATTTATTAAGTGCTTACTATGTGCAAATCACTGTTCTAAGCGCTGGAGAGGTTACAGAGTGATCAGGTTGTCCCACTAGGGGCTCACAGTCATCATTCATCCCCATTTTACAGATGAGGTAACCGAGGCACAGGGAAGTAAAGTGACTTGCCCAAAGTCACACAGCTAAGTGGTGGAGTTGGGATTTGAACCCATGACCTCTGACTCCAAAGCCCGGACTCATCCCACTGAGCCACACTGCTTCTCTGGTAATTGTTTGTAATCTGCCAACAGTTTAGGAAGGAGAAGTAGATGGGGGAGGAGAAGATTGTCACAATAATGGAAAATGTCATATTCAGACTGAAACTGAGCCAAAACCAAATTTCGGCCACATGCTCAATGATTCTCATTCGTAGCTCATCAACATCAATAGGGTAGTGTATTATCACTAGACATGCATACAAGGGGAGAATACAGAGGAAAGAACAAGCTAGCCGAGCTCTCTTCCTCCCTTCAAAGCCCTACTGAGAGCTCACCTCCTCCAGGAGGCCTTCCCAGACTGAGCCCCCTCTTTCCTCTCCCCCTCCCCCCTGCCCTACCTCCTTCCCCTCCCCACAGCACCTGTATATCTGTTTGTACAGATTTATTACTCTATTTATTTTACTTGTACATATTTACTATTCTACTGATTTTCTTAATGTTGTGCATCTAGCTTTACTTCTATTTATTCTGATGACTTGACATCTGTCCACATGTTTTGTTGTCTGCCTCCCCCCTCTAGACTGTGAGCCCGTTGTTGGGTAGGGACCATCTCTATATGTTGCCAGCTTGTGCTTCCTAAGCGCTCAGTACAGTGCTCTGCACACAGTAAGCACCCAATAAATACAATTGAATGAATGAATGAACACGGGCCTGTGAGAGGTCGTGGCTTCTAATCCCAGCTCTGCCCCCTGCCTGCTGTGTGACCTTGGGCAAGTCACATCACTCCTCTGTGCCTCAGTTCCCTCACCTGCAAAATGTAAATGCGGTACCTGGTCTCCTTCCTACTTCCCTTCTTTGGGCCTCAGTTCCCTTGTCTATGAAATGGGGATGGAGACTGTGAGCCCCACGTGGGACAGGGACTGTGCCCAACTTGATTTGCTTGTATCCACCCCAGCACTTGATACAGTGCTGGAATATAGTAAGCATTTAACAAATACTATTATTATTATTCCTATGTAGACTGTGAGCCCCATGTGAAACCTGATTGTCTCTACTCCAGTGATGAAAACAGTGCTTGACGCAAAGTAATTGGTTAACAAAAACCACAATCATTATTATTATATCTTCCAAATAGAAAGAAATGAAAAAAAACCACGTTTCCTCATGTCATTATTTATGATGTCTTTGCAAATTATCGCCCTTCAAGTCCCCAGTCAAAAGTTGTGAATGAAAAGTGTCGCCAGCTTCCAGAGAGTAAGCACACTGAAATTTTCCTAAACAATACTGGGCTGGAGGTGAAGTCCAAAACGAGACCACGGAAAGTATTGCTGCATACTGGGGAGAGCACAGGTTAGGGAGTCAGAGGTCCTAAACCCGGCTCCACCACTTGACTGTTGTGTGACCTTGGGCAAGTCACTTAACTACTCTGTGCCTCATTTTCCTCAACTGTAAATTGGGGATTAAATCCTACTCCTCCTACTTAGATGGTGAGCCCAATGTAGGACCTAGACTGTGACCAAATTATCTTGAATCTATCCCTGCGCTTAGTACAGTGTTTGGCACATAGTAAGCGCTTGACAGAGTGCTTCTCCTCTAACCTGTGATCTCAGTGTGGACGGGGGGGTGCCTACCAACTCTATTGTCTTGCACTCTCCCAAGCACTTAGTACAGTGCTCTGCACACAGTAAGCGCTCGATAAATACAACTGACAAATCAATGATAACTTTAATAATTATTAAACAACTGCCTGATACTCTGCCTGATTATATATCCCTATAGCTCTATAAATATTTCTTTTTTAATGGTATTTAAATGCTTACTATGCGCCAGGCATTGTACTAAGCTCTTGGGTATATACAAGCCAATCAGGTTGGATACAGTCCCTGTCCCACATGGGGTTCATGGTCTTAATCCCCGTTTGACAGATGTGATAACTGAGGCCCAGAGAAGTGAAGTGACTTTCCCAAGGTTGCCCAGCAGGCAAGTGATGGAGGCATAATTAGAACCCAGGTCCTCTGACATCCCAGGCTCATGTTCTTTCCACGAGCTGCCCCTCTGAGCCCCACAGCACTTATGCCCATGTCCTTGTCCATATGTCAAGTGCTTAGTATGGTGCTTTGCGCACAATAAGTGCTCAGTAAATACAAATGGACGAATGAATAAATATCTGCAATTTGTATTGATATCTGTCTCCCCCTGACTGTAAGCTTCTTGTGGGCAGGGAATATGTCTGTTTATTGTTGTATTGAAATAATAATGATGGCATTTGTTAAGCACTTACTATGTGCAAAGCACTGTTCTAACCAGTGGGAAGGATACAAGGTGATTAGGTTGTCCAATGTGGGCCTCACAGTCTTAATCCCATTTTACAGATGAGGTAACTGAGGCCCAGAGAAGTTAAGTGACTAGCCCAAGGTCACACAGATGACAATTGGAGGAGGCTGGATTAGAACCCATGACCTCTGACTCCCAAGCCCGTGCTCTTTTGTCTACAGTGGTGGGAAAGTCAGGGAGAGGAAAGGGTTTGGGAGGGAAAATAAGGAGTTCAGACTTGGACATATTGAGTTTTAGATGGCGGGCAGACATCCAGATGGAGACGTCCTGAAGGCAGGAGGAGATACAAACCTGGAGTGGGGGAGAGAGAGCAGGGGCAGAGATGTAGATTTGGGTGTCATCAGCATAGAGATGATAGTTGAAGCCATGGCAGTGAATGAGTTCACCAAGGGAGTGAGTGTAGATAGAGAACAGAAGGGGACCAAGAACTGACCCTTGAGGAACCCCTACAGTAAGGGGATGGGAGGGGGAGGAGGAGCCCGCAAAGGAGACTGAGAATGAACAGCTGGAGAGATGAGGAGAACCAGAAGAGGATGGAGTCTGTGAAGCCAAGGTTGGATAGTGTGTTGAAGAGAACAAGCCCGCAACCTTGGTGTCATCCTCAACTCCACTCTCTTATTCACCCCACACATCCAATCCGTCATCCAAACCTGCCGGTCTCACTTCCACAACTTCCCCGAGATCCGCCTTTTCCTCTCCATCCAAACCGCTACCTTGCTGGTTCAATCTCTCATTCCATCCCGACTGGATTACTGCATCAGCCTCCCCTCTGATCTCCCATCATCCTGCTTCTCCCCACTTCAGTCTATACTTCACTCAGCTGCCTGGATTATCTTCCTACAGAAATGCTCTGGGCATGTCACTCCCCTCCTCAAACAACTCCAGTGGTTGCCCGTCAACCTACAAATCAAGCAAAAACTCCTCACTTTCGGTTTCAAAGCTCTCCATCCCCTCGCCCCCTCCTACCTCACCTCTCTTCTCTCCTTCTCCAGCCCAGCCCACACCCTCCGCTCCTCTGCTGCCGCTAACCTCATCACTGGGCCTCGTTCTCCCCTGCCCCACTGTCGACGCCCAGCCCACATCCTTCCCTTGGCCTGGAATGTCCTCCCTCCACACATCCGCCAAACTAGCTCTCTTCCTCCCTACAAAGCCCTACTGAGAGTTCACCTCCTCCAGGAGGCCTTCCCAGACTGAGCCCCCTTTTTCCTCTCCTTCTCCCCATCCCCCTCCACCCTACCTCCTTCCCCTCCCCACAGTACTTGTATATATTTGTACAGATTTATTACTCTATTTATTTTACTTGTACATATTTACTACTCTATTTTGTTAATGATGTGAATATAGCTATAATTCTATTTATTCTGACGGCCTTGACACCTGTCTACATGTTCTGTTGTCTGTCTCCCCCTTCTAGATTGAGCCTGTTGTTAAGGACCGTCTCTGTTTGTTGCCAACTTGTACTTCCCAAGCGCTTAGTACAGTGCTCTGAACACAGTAAGTTCTCAATAAATACGATTGAACGAATGAGTGAATTGAGCCACGCTGCTTCTCTGTACTCTCCCTAAGCCTAATTAGTACAGTGCCCTGCACACAGTAAGAGATCAAAAAATACAATTAAATGAATGAATAGGCCATACTGTTTCTAGTTTTACACAATTAGCCAATGATATACTTGCCTCCTTAAGCAGGATGTACCTGTAATGTAATAATAATAATAATAATTAATAATTATGGTATTTATTAAGTGCTTATAATGTGTGCTTGCTCCTTGGAGCCAGGGAAGGTGCTCTTCTTCTAAATCACTGTCACCAACCTCGATGTAATGGTGAAGGGATGGACTCTAATGAAGTTATAAAGAATAAATGTAATTACATCTCTGAATAATGCTACTCACCTAGCTAGTCTTCCAGATGATTGGCTCCCAAACCTGTTTCTTCAAATCACATACTAAGATAGGCCTGCATGATTTCTATTTCCTTGAAATTTTCAAAAGGTATTTTAAAATAGGTTTTCCAATTTAAAAAAAAAAAAGGCACAGGGTGATCAGGTGATTCATAGTGGGTATTTAAATTATTAGCCCCTAAAGCGATTACAAAGCTTTTTAGCTGAAAATATATTCTATCTACAGGTGGAAAATTCTGTATTCTCTGCTACTAGGACACTGGTTATCCTGGCCAGATTGGAATAACAGCGGTGATTACTTCAGGCTCCTGTTTCTGTGTCTTTCTTTTCATCTTATTAATTTATTTCATCCAATTGTATTTATTGAGCACTTACTATGTGCAGAGCACTGTACTAAGCACTTGGGAAGTACAAATCGGCAACATAGAAGATCCCTACCACCAACAACGGGCTCACAGTCTAGAAACTCCAGAAATCTTAAGTAGAGAGCAATTCTTGAGCAAGCTAAATTCATGACTGAATGTGCTCTCTCCATCATAATAATACCAGTGCTAAACACTGGGCCAAGTGCTGGGGCACATGAAGCAGTAAATCATATTTATTGAGGCTTTACTATAGCACTGTACACAACAATTGAGAGAGTCCAATACATGACTACATATTTCATAGATGAGAAAACCAAAGCAAAGGGTCAGTCTATCAAGTTAATGGTATTTGAGTGCTAAATCTGGGCAGAGTACTGTACTAAATGCTTGGGAGAGTAGAGTATAAACAGACATATTCCCTGCCCATGACAAGCGTACAGTCTAGAGGATAGGTTTAGCATTGGAGTGACTCACCCAAGGTCACACATAATAATAACTGTGGTACTTGTTAAGTGCTTACCAAGTGCCAAGCATGGTACTATGTGCTGGGGTGGATATAAGCAAATCGGATTGGACACAGTCCTTGTCCTGCATAGGGCTCATGGTCTTAATCCCCATTTTACAGATGTGTGTCCAATCCGATTTGCTTATATCCACCCCGGCGCATAGTACCATGCTTGGCACTTAGTAAGCACTTAACGAGTACCGCAGTCCTTGTCCTGCATAGGGCTCACAGTCTTAATCCCCATTTTACAGATGAGGTCACTGAAGCACAGACTTGCCCAAGGCCACACAGCAGACAAATGACAGATTCAGGATTAGAACCCATGACCTTCGGACTCCCAGGCCTGGGCTCTAGCCACTATTCCGTGCTGCTTCTCTGTGTTATGTGTGTCATCCCATGATACAAGATCTATTTCATCTGTTTTAGTATCTACTCTGGTGCTTAGCACTTAGTAAATGTGCAATAAATATTGAGCACTTAAATCATGATCCTCCTATCATTATTATGCAAGATTCATTCATTCAATCATATTTATTGAGCACTTACTGTATGCAGAGCACAGGACTATGCGCTTGGGAAGTACAAATTGACAACATACAGAAACGGTCCCTACCCAACAATGGGCTCATACGTGAGACCGAATCCAAACCCTACGTGGGGCTCACAGTCTGAGGGAGGGGCAGCAGGATTCCTATCTTTATTTTCCAGGTGAGGAAAATAAAGCCCAGAGAGGTTATGGGCCTTACCAAAATCACACAGCAGACCAGTGGCAAACCTGGAACTAGAACTCCAGCCTCCTGACACCCAGATTCTTGCTATTCCCACTTGGCCATGCTGTTTCCGTCTCTTCCTTTCCAGCAGGCCAGGAATGATAGAAGGGTTAGCTGTTTCTCACTCCGAATGATGTTTTGCAAACATGACGAGAAGCAGCATGGCCTAGGGGAAAGAGCAGGGGCCTTGGAGTTAATGGACCTGGGTTCTAATTGTGATTTTGCCCCTTGTCTGCTGTGTGACCTTAGGCAAGTCACTTCACTTTTCTGGGCCTCAGTTTCCTCATCTGGAAAATGGGAATTAAGACTGTGAGCCCCATGTGGGACAGGGACTCTGTCCAATTCAATTTTCTTGTATCCACCCCAGCACTCAGTTCAGTTCCTGGCACATAGTAAGTACTTAAATACCACTGTTGTTGTTGTTATTATTATTATTATTATTATTATTATTATTATTCTAAACCCAGGTCTGCTACGTACCTACTGTGTGGCCTTGGGCAAGTCACTTCACTTCTCTGTGCCTGTTACCTCATCTGTAAAATGGGGATTAAGACTGTGTGCAGGACAGAGACTATGTCCAACCCAATTTGCTTGTATCCATCCAAGTGCTTAGTACAGTGCCTGGCACATAGTAAGCACTTAAAAAATACCATTAGCATTATTATTATTACCACAAATTTTATGATTATTATTGTTATGAGACTGGTTGTTTTATCTCCATTTTACAGTTGGGGAAACTGAGGCCCAGAGAAGTTAGAGAAGCTGGACCATGGCAGAATTGGGCTAGAACCTTGGAGTACCCCAACAGCACTTAGATAACAATAGCAATAATTGCAGTATTTGTTATGTACTTAATGTGTGCTCAGCACTGTTCTAAGTGCTTGGGTAGATACAAGTTAATCAGGTTGGACAATAGTCCCTGTCTCAGTCCCTGAGAAGCAGCATGGCTCAGTGGAAAGAGCACAGGCTTTGGAGTCAGAGGTCATGGGTTCAAATCCCGGCTCCTCCAATTGTCAGCTGTGTGACTTCGGGCAAGTCACTTAACTTCTCTGAGCCTCAGTTACCTCATCGGTAAAATGGGGATGAAGACTGTGAGCCCCCTGTGGGACAACCTGATCACCTTGTAACCTCCCCAGCACATAGAACAGTACTTTGCACATTGTAAGCACTTAAATGCCATTATTATTATTGTTATTATGGGGCTCTCAGTCTTAATTTTCCTCAGCTTCCCCTTTTCCTCAGCTCCCCCTCCCTTCAGCATCACCTCGACTTGCTCCCTTTGCTCTCCCTCCCCCCTCCCCACCCCCCAGCACTTATACATATATAATAATAACAATGACATTTATTAAGCGCTTACTATGTGCAAAACACTGTTTTAAGCACTGGTGAGGTTACAAGGTGATCAGGTTATCCCACGGGGGGGCTCACAGTCTTAATCCCCATTTTACAGATGAGGTTACTGAGGCACGAAGAAGTTAAGTGACTGGCCCAAAGTCACACAGCTGACAATTGGCAGAGCCAAGATTTGAACCGATGACCTCTGACTCCAAAGCCCTTGCTCCTTCCACTGAGCCATTTTATAGATATTATAGATCTATAATTCTATTTATTTACATTGATGCCTGTTTACTTGTTTTGATGTCTGTCTCCCCCCACCCCCTAGACTGTAAGCCCGATGTAGGCAGGGATTATCTCTATTGCTGTATTGTACTTTCCAAGCAGTTAGTACAGTGCTGTGCACACAGTAAGTGCTCAATAAATGATTGAATTAATTAATTAATTTCCATTTTACAGATGAGGGAACTGAAGCCCTGAGAAGTGAAGCGACTTACCCAAGGTCACATGGTCTACATGAGGCGGAGCCGGGATTAGAACCCAGGGCCTTCTGACTTCCAGGACAGTGCGGTAGCTACTAAGCCATGCTGCAGTCTCACAGTCCAAGTTGGAGAGAGAAGAGGGAGAAGATTCCCTCATCCTTCTTGATGAGGTTTCCCAGCCTCTGATCTTTTCAGACGGCGAGCTCTCTGGACAAAAATCTTCTTCTCCAAGGGCCCCCATGCCTGCAGAACCTTTGGACCACGGGTGGAAAACCAGCTTTCTTAATTCCCTGTTGATGGTGAGCTCTTTGTGGGCAGGGAACGTTTCTACCAGTTCTGTTCTATTGGACTCTCCCTAGCACTTAGTACCATGTTCTGAACACCGTGAATGCTCAATAAATTCCATCGATTGATCGCTAGACCGTAAGCTCGTTCTGGGAAGGGAACGTGTCTGCCAACTCTGTTCTCTTGGACCCTTTTGTACAGTGCTCTGTATACAGGAAGTGCTCAATAAATACAATTGATCTCTAAACTGTAGTAAGCTCGCTGTGACCAGGGAATAATACAAAACTTAATTTCTTAAGTGTTTCTTAGGTTGCCAGGATGGGACACATGTAATTGAGTTTTTTTGCTTTTTACTAAAGCAAGTGACCAGTATTTCAAATCACATTTTTTTCCCAGTTATGCTTGCTTTTATCTTTATTCCTACCATGCTATAAGCAGTATGAAGTGTCCTGATGTAAACCTATAAACTCGTAAAACCTCCCGTGTGAGTCAGAGATGGCATCAGTCCCTGGCTCCTGGTAACCACTATAAGCTCCTTGAGGTGAGGATTGCTTTTATCAACTCTATCGCATTATACTTTCTGAAGTACTTAAGAGTGCTCTGCACACAGTATGATCTCAATAAATACCTCTTATTTTTAATGGTACAGAACTGGAAGGGGAGATTATTTTAATAGACTGTGAGCCTGCTGTTGGGTAGGGACCGCCTCTATATGTTGCCAACATGTACTTCCTAAGCACTTAGTACAGTGCTCTGCACACAGTAAGTGCTCAATAAATATGATTGAATGAATAATAATAATTAAGGTATTTAAGTGCTTAATATGTGCCAAGCACGGTTCTAAGTGCTGAGGTAGATACAAGGTCATCATGGCTCAGTGGAAAGAACCTGGTCTTAGGAGTCAGAGGTCATGGGTTCTAATCCCAGCTCTGCCACATGTCTGCTGTGAGACCTTGGGCAAGTCACTTAACTTCTCTGAGCCTCAGTTCCCTCCTCTGTAAAATGGGGGTTAAGACTCTGAGCCCCACATGGGACAACCCTGATCACCTTGTATCCCCCCAGTGCTAAGAACAGTGCTTTGCACATAGGAAGCGCTAAACAAATGCCATCATTATTATTATTATTATCAAGCTGTCCCACGTGGGGCTGTCTACCAACTTTGTTCATTCAATCGTATTTAATGAGAGCTTACTGTGTGCAGAACACCGTACAAAGCGCTTATCTATTGTACTCTCTTAAAACGCTTAGTATGGTGTTCTGCACACATTAAGCACTCCATAAATAGCACTGATACCAGTATAGGCTCCATAAATGGCGCATTAACTGATACCACAAGGAGGGAAGTGTCTCTGCCAGAGCCAATGCCAATGTCACCCAGCCTTGCCACCACTAATGCAGTCATTCAGATTATTCACTCATTCATTCAGTTGTATTTAATTGAGTCCTTACTGTGTGCAGAGCACTGTACAACCACTTGGGAGAGTACAATAAAACAATTAACAGATGCATTCCCTGCCTACAGTGAGCTTACAGTCTAGAAGAAGCAGCGTGGTTCAGTGCAAAGAGCACGGGCTTTGGTGTCAGAGGTCATGGTTCAAATCCCGGCTCCACCAATTGTCAGCTGTGTAACTTTGGGCAAGTCACTTAAGTTCTCTGTGCCTCAGTTACCTCATCTGTAAAATGGGAATTAAGACTGTGAGCCCCCTATGGGACAACCTGATCACCATGTAACGTCCCCAGTGCTTAGAACAGTGCTTTGCACATAGTAAGCGCTTGATAAATGCCATCATCATTATTTTTATTATTAGAAGAGGAGATAGATGTAAATGTAAATAAGTGATTGATGTGGACATCAGTGCTGTGGAGCTGGGTGTGGGGGGATGGATAAAGGGAGAGGGGAGAAGAGAGAGGAAGGCTTAGTCAGGGAAGGCCACTTGGAGGAGATGGGCTTTCAATAAGGCTTTGAAGGGGAGAAGAGCAATTGTTTGTCGGATTTGAGAAAGGTGGGTGTTCTAGGCCAGAGGCAGGATGTGGATGAGGGGTTGATGGCAAAATTCAAATCGAGGTACAGTGAGAAGTTTAGCGTAAGAGGAGTAGCAAGAGGAGGTAGGAGGGGGCAAGGAGATTGAGTTCTTCAAAGCCAATGATGAGGAGTTTTTGTTTTATGTGGTGGTGGATGGGCAACCGATGGAGTTCCTTGAGGAGTGGGGAAACAGGGCCTGAACGTTTTTGTAGAAAAATGATCCGGGCAGCAGAATGAAGAATGGATTGGAGTGGGGAGAAGCAGCGTTGCTCAGTGGAAAAGAGCCCGGACTTTGGAGTCAGAGGTCATGGGTTCAAATCCCAGCTCTGCTAAATTGTCAGCTAAATTGGGCAAGTAACTTAACTTCTCTGTGCCTCAGTTACCTCATCTGTAAAATGGGGATGAAGACTATGAGCCCCCTGTGGGACAACCTGATTACCTTGTAACCTCCCCAGGGCTTAGAACAGTGCTTTGTGCATAGTAAGTGCTTAATAAATGCCATTATTATTGGGGAAGCAGCGTGGCTCAGTGGAAAGAGCACGGGCTTTGGAGTCAGAGGCCACGGGTTCAAATCCCAGCCCCGCCACTTGTCAGCTGTGTGACTTTGGGCAAGTCACTTCACTTCTCTGGGCCTCAGTTCCCTCATCTGCAAAATGGGGATGAAGACTGTGAGCCCCTCGTGGGACAACCTGATTACCTTGTATCTACCCCATCGCTTAGAACAGTGCTTTGCACATAGTAAGCACTTAACAAATACCAACATTATTATTATTATGGGGAGAGACAGAAGGCTGGGAGGTCAGCAAGGAGGCTGATAAAGTAATCCACGTGGGAGAGGGTAAGTGATTGAATTAACGTGGTAGCAATTTGGATGGAGAGGAAAGAATGGATTTTAGCAACCTTGTGAAGGTGGACGCAACATAATCTAATGATGGATTGAATATCTGGGTTTAATGAGAGGGAGGAGTCAAGGATAGTGCCAAAGTTATGGAATTATGAGACGGGAAGGGTGGTGGTGCCATCTACAGTGATAGGAAAGTCAGGGGGAGGACAGGGTTTAGATGGGAAGACAAAGAGTTCTGTTTTGGCCATGTTAAGATTGAGGTGACCGGAGGACATCCAAGTAGAGATGCCTTAAAGGCAGGAGGAAATGCAAGACTGCAAAGAGGGGGAGAGAGCAGGGCTGGAGATGGAGATTTGGGAATCATCCTCTCCCTCTCCCTCTCCCTCTCCCTCTCCCTCTCCCTCTCCCTCTCCCTCTCCCTCTCCCTCTCCCTCTCCCTCTCCCTCTCCCTCTCCCTCCTCTCCCTCATATGCACACATCTCTGGTGGAATGGAGCCATACAATTTCCCTTAATCAGATCCCATTAAAGAGTAATAACAATAATTGTGGTATTTAAGTGCTTACTGTGTGCCTTGCACCATGCAGGGATGCAAGCTGGGTGGATACATATAAACTGGGTTGACACAGTCCCTAAAAAACAACAAAGCTTCTTTTATTTTGAAACATCCTCTAATCTGACCTTGCTTTCCTATCCCCCTTCTAGACTGTGAGCCCGTTGTTGGGTAGGGACCGTCTCTATATTGCCAACTTGTACTTCCCAACAGCTTAGTACAGTGCTCTGCACATAGCGCTCAAATACAATTGAATGAATCCACACATATAAGATTTCATTCATTCATTAAATCATATTTATTGAGCACTTACTGTGTGCAGAGCACTGTACTAAGCACCTGGAAAGTACAGTTCAGAAACAGACAATCCCTGCCCACAATGGGCTCACAGTCTAGAAGAAGGGAGGCAGACATCAAAACAAGTAAACAGGCATCAATATAGATGATTTGATATGTCTATTTGGGAAGCAAATGAGTCATAGATAATTTCTTAGCTTAGAACTTTTTTTTGCTTGTTTGTTTTGAGTTTTTTTGAGCACTCACTTGCTCGAAGTCACCCAGTAGACAGGTGGCAGAACCAGAATCAGACCCCAAGTCCTTTTAACTCCCAAGCCAGTGCTGTATCCATTCTGCTTCCCTGAAAGCCTCAGTTTCCCATCATGAGCCAAAAGTAATTCTCCCCTTCTGGAGCAATTGAGAAACATTGGAGGATATCATTTTAGATTGCCTCATGGCTAAAATCACTCTTTTTCTTTCCTGGTGCAAATTATTTTGGGGTCTGATGTGGGGGAAAAATGCAAAGAGATATATGACTACAGTGTATGACAGCAAAAATAATGTGGCTACTCTACTCCATTATCATTCTGTACCAAATCAATATGGAAACAACCAAAGTCTAGACACATAAATGTCAAACTATTTAACAAGAAGCAGTTAGTCCAGAAAAAAAAACACTTAAATGGCAATTGAGGTAGTCTGATGGGTCTTAAAGTAGCTTACCAGGATTTATGCAAGATAAAAACAGTTTAACTAAGCATGGAGAAGAAAGCCTGGGGCTTTCTGGCTCGGAACAATATCAGAGCAACATCGAAGCTTTTTATCTTACCTGTCAGGTTCTACTATTTGCCAGTTTTATCAAAGGTGGAGGCTGTCCTTAATCTTCCAAATTTCCTCCTTGCTCCTAGGCTCCAGATCTCCTCCCGTAATCATAACCAGGCTTCTAGCGCAGTCACCGAAGCATCCATCAGCTCTGGAGAGCAGGAAACCCAAGAAATACTAAAATTCTTCAAAGAAATATGGCGGTGGCCTGGATCTCTTGCTTAAACCCACAGATTTTTGAAGAAAGTTAGGAGCAACACTAATTAAGCCCTTGATATCCACCCCACCCTCAGCGTTTACCTCCGTAGAGAAGCAGCGTGGCCTAGTGGCTAGAGCCCGGGCCTGAGAGTCAGAAGGGCCTAAATTCTAATCCTGGCTCCGTCACTTGTCTGTGGCGTGGCCTTGGGCAAGTCATTTCTCCTTGACTCAGTTACCTCATCAGGAAAACGGGGATTAAGACTGTGAGCCCCATGTGGGACAGAGAGTGTGTCTGACCTGATAACCTTATATCAGAGAAGCAGTGTGGCTCAGTGGAAAGGGCATGGGCTTTAGAGTCAGAGGTCATGGGTTCAAACCCTGGCTCCGCCAATTGTCAACTGTGTGACTTTGGGGCAAGTAACTTAACTTCTCCGTGCCTCAGTTACCTCATATGTAAAATGGGGATTAAGACTGTGAGCCCCCCATGGGACAACCTAATCACCTTGTAACCTCCTCAGCGCTTAGAAAAGTGCTTTGCACATGGCACTTAATAAATGCCACCGTCATCAATCCCTTTTCCTCACTTAAACAGTTAGATTAATTTCATTCAATCATATTTATTGACTGCTTACTGTGTGCAGCGCACTGTACTAAGCTCTTGGGAGCATACAGTATAACAATAAACTGACACATTCCCTGCCTGGGATGAGCTTACACTCTAAAGAGCCCCTTGGGGGACAGGGACAGGTTCTAATTCCCATCTGTTGATTCTCAGGGCTTAGTACAGTGTTCTGCACACAGTAAGTGGACAATAAATATTATTACTAATACTGCTACTTAGAGCTGGCATGCTCATTTTCCAAGTATTGCACGCGAGGTCAAGTGGCCAGCCCACTTCCACTTCATCCCAAAGCCCTCAGTTTTGGGAGACTTCTTTTCACACTGCAAGGTGAAAGTTTTTTTTATTTGATGCCTAAGGAATTACAGGGGTATCTTCAACCCTTTGAAGAGAAGCAGCATGGCCTAGTGGATAAAACCTGGGCCTGAGAGTTAGAGGGCCTGGATCAATCAATCAATCAATCAATCAATCGTATTTATTGAGTGCTTACTGTGTGCAGAGCACTGTACTAAGCACTTGGGAAGTACAAGTTGGCAACATATAGAGACAGTCCCTACCCAACAGTGGGCTCACAGTCTAAAAAGGGGGAGACAGAGAACAAAACCAAAGCATACTAACAAAATTATTCTATTCTATTTATTTATAAATATATGTATATATGTATGTTTGTACATATTTATTACTCTATTCTATTTATTTTGCTTGTACAAATAAATAAATAAAACTAACAAGCAAAATAAATGAATAGAGTAATAAATATGTACAAACATACATATATACAGGTGCTGTGGAGAAGGGAAGGAGGTAAGATGGGGGGATGGAGAGGGGTCGAGGGGGAGAGGAAGGAAGGCGCTCAGTCTGGGAAGGCCTTCTGGAGGAGGTGAGCTCTCAGTAGGGCCTTGAAGGGAGGAAGAGAGCTAGCTTGGTGGATGGGCAGAGGGGGGCATTCCAGGCCCGGGGGATGACGTGGGCCGGGGGTCGATGGCGGGACAGGCGAGAACGAGGCACGGTGAGGAGATTAGCGGCAGAGGAGCGGAGGGTGTGGGCTGGGTTGGAGAAGAAGAGAAGGGAGGTGAGGTAGGAGGGGGCGAGGTGATGGACAGCCTTGAAGCTGAGGGTGAGGAGTTTCTGCCTGATGCATAGGTTGATTGGTAGCCACTGGAGATTTTTGAGGAGGGGAGTAACATGCCCAGAGCATTTCTGGACAAAGACGATCCAGGCAGCGGTGTGAAGTATGGATTTAAGTGGAGAGAGAAAGGAGGATGGGAGATCAGAGAGGAGGTTGATACAGTAATCCAGACGGGATAGGATGAGAGCTTGAACGAGCAGGGTAGCAGTTTGGATGGAGAGGAAAGGGCGGATCTTGGCAATGTTGTGGAGCTGAGACCGGCACGTTTTGGTGACGGCTTGGATGTGAGGGGAGAATGAGAGAGCGGAGTCGAGGATGACACCAAGGTTTCAGGCTTGTGAGACAGGAAGGACGGTAGTGCTGTCAACAGAGATGGGAAAGTCAGGGAGAGGGCAGGGTTTGGGAGGGAAGACAAGGAGTTCAGTCTTGGACATGCTGAGTTTTAGGTGGCGGGCAGACATCCAGATGGAGATGTCCTGAAGGCAGGAGGAGATGCGAGCCTGGAGAGAGGGGGAGAGAGCAGGGGCAGAGATGTAGATCTGGGTGTTATCAGCGTAGAGATGATAGTTGAAGCCGTGGGAGTGAATGAGTCACCAAGGGAGTGAGTGTAGATCGAGAACAGAAGGGGACCAAGCACTGAACCTTGAGGAAACCCCACAGTAAGGGGATGGGAGGGGGAGGAGGAGCCTGCAAAAGAGACTGAGAATGAACGACCAGAGAGATAAGAGGAGAACCAGGAGAGGACGGAGTCTGTGAAGCCAAGGTCAGATAGCGTGTTGAGAAGGGGGTGGTCCACAGTGTCGAAGGCAGCCAAGAGGTCGAGGAGGATTAGGATAGAGTAGGAGCCGTTGGATTTGGCAAGCAGGAGGTCATTGGTGACCTTTGAGAGGGCAGTTTCCCTGGAATGTAGGGGACGGAAGCCAGACTGGAGGGGGTCAAGGAGAGAGTTGGTGTTGAGGAATTCGAGGCAGCGCGTGTAGACAACTCATTCTAGGATTTTGGAAAGGAATGGTAGGAGGGATATGGGGCAATAAATAGAAGGTGAGGTGGGGTCAAGAGAGGTTTTTTTTAGGATGGGAAAGACATGGGCATGTTTGAAGGCAGAGGGGAAGGAACCAGTGGAGAGTGAGCGGTTGAAGATGGAAGTTAAGGAGGGGAGAAGGGATGGAGCGAGAGATTTCATGAGATGAGAGGGAATGGGGTCAGAAGCACAGGTGGCCAGAGTAGCACATGAGAGGAGGGAGGAGAGCTTCTCTGAGGATACTGCTGGGAAGGATGGGAGAGTAGCAGAGAGTGTTGAGAGCCCGGGGGTTGGAGAAGGGGGGGAAGTGACCTTGGGGAGGTCGGGCCTGATAGATTTAATTTTGTTAATGAAGTAGGAGGCCAGATCGTTGGGGGTGAGGGAAGGAGGAGGGGGAGCAACCGGGGGCCTGAGAAGGGAGTTGAATGTACGGAAGAGCTGGTGGGGGTGATGGGCATGGGTGTCAATAAGGGAGGAGAAATAGTTTTGCCTGGCAGAGGAGAGGGCTGAGTTAAGGCAGGAAAGGATAAACTTGAAGTGAAAGAGGTTGGCATGGTGTTTAGACTTTCGCCAGCAGCATTTGGCAGCTCGACCATAAGAGCGAAGGCGGCGGACAGTGGCAGTGATCGAGGGCTGTGGGTTAGTGGTACGAGAGCGGCGAAGGGAAAGGGGAGCAAGTGAGTCTAGCTGAGTAGGAAGGGTAGAGTTGAGAGCAGTAATCTGATCATCAAGACTGGGTAGAGAGGAGAGGGCAGCGAGGTGGGGTGTGAGGCGCTCAGAAAGATGGATGGGGTCAAGAGAGCAGAGATCCCTGTGAGGGAGTAATATGGATTTACAGGGTAAAGGAGTGTGAGTGAGGAGGCAGGTGAGAAGATTATGATCAGAGAGAGGGATTTCAGAGTTGGTGAGGGTGGACACAGTTCGGCGATAGGAGATGATGAGGTTGAGGGTATGACCAATTTGTTGAGTGGGTGAGGTGGGGTGGAGGAAGAGGTTGGCAGCGTTGAGGAGAGATAGAAGGCGGGCAGCACAGGAGTCATCAGGGCTATCCATGTGGATGTTGAAGTCTCCGAGGATCAGAGTGGGCATGGAGAAGGAGAGAAGGAAGGTGAAGAAGGGGTCAAAGTCGTTAAAGAAGTTGGAGGTCAGGCCGGGAGGGTGGTAGATGACGGCTTCAAGAATCTGGAGGGGGTGGTAGAGGCAAATAATGTGGGCTTCAAAGGAAGGGAAGGAAAGGGAAGGGGGAGGAGGGATAGTGCGAAAGCGACATTGGGAGGTGAGGAGGAAACCGACACCTCCTCCTTTTCCGGTGAGTCTGGGGGAGTGGGAGAAGAAGAGGCCGCCACTGGAGGCAGCAGCAGGAGAGACCGTGTCGTCCGGAGACAGCCATGTTTCGGTTTGGGCGAGGAGGAGTAGAGAGCTGGAAAGGAATA
Organism: Tachyglossus aculeatus; assembly: GCF_015852505.1. NCBI lineage: Eukaryota > Metazoa > Chordata > Mammalia > Monotremata > Tachyglossidae > Tachyglossus > Tachyglossus aculeatus. Next base: position 4,562,189 of record NC_052069.1, on the reverse strand, counting down.
GGTCCAGGATGAAAGGGATCTTACTTAAAACGGAGCGGGGGTTCCAGAGGCCACACTTGGCTGCAGCTGTCGAGGGAGGGGAGGGAGGGGGAAGGGTGCGAGGGGTGGGGAGGGTCTGGATTGGGATGAGTTGGCGGGGGCCTGGACTGGGAGAGTGGGAAGAGGGGTGGCGATGGGAAAGGAGAACTGGGATGGGGTGGGGGCGGGGAGGAGGGGAGTGAGGGGCCGGGAGGGAGGAGCGGAGTACCTGTGCTGGTACAGAGGGATCCTTGGTAGGGGGTGAGGGGGAGTGGTCTTGGTGGGGGAGAGGGAGGGAAAAAGCTGGGTGGGTGAGGGGAAGGGGAAGGTGAGGAATGGGAATGGCAGTTGGGAGCAAGGGAATTGAAAGTTCATGGTGAGTCAGCAGGGCGAGTGACAGTACAGCGGCAGGTTAACAATAGAGATGCAGAAGCAATAAAACAGTGGCAATGATATAAGTAGGTGATGGCATCACAGGGTGTAGTTAAACAATTAATATGCTATGGCAATAATAAAATTGGCAGATAATGATGTCACAGAGAGCAGATACAAACTATTCTGTGCTGGAGTAGGGTGGGCCTGTTAAGGGGGGTCAGGGAGCAGAGATACCTGGGGAGAGGAGGGAACAGCTAACTAGCATGGGAGGGCTGAGGAGGTGTGAATGAGGTTGTCGTTAATGTAACTTGGTGATAACAAGGGCCTTTTTTCCCGGGGTGGCGGGGGGCAGGGAGGGTCAGTCAGGACTGGACCGGGAAGGGGGGGATGGGGGGTACTTAAAGGAAGGTCGCTTAAGTAGGGGGGGTGGAAGCAGGGGGCGTCTATGGCGGCGCTCTGAGGAGAGGAGCCTTCCGGGAGCAGCGGGGGCCACGCGGTGTGATGGCAGGCGGGCGGGCGGGCCTCTCGGGAACGGAGTCCCGGGCGTCTATGGCGGCGCTCTGAGGAGAGGATCCTTCCGGGAGCAGCATGGCCGTGCGGTGTGATGGACCCTGACAGAGCCAGGGTCCTATCCTGGCTCTGTCACTTGTCTGCTGTGTAACCTTGGGCGAGTCACTTCACTTCTCAGTGCCTCATTTACCTCATTTATAAATTAGAGATCAAGACTGAGTGAGCATAGAAGACTGTGTATGGCTGTCCCAAAGTGAATGCTTAACAAGTACTCTTAATCATGAGTCACGACAAGTACTTAACAAGTACTCATAATCTTCTCACCTGCCTCCTCACTCACACTCCTTTCCCCTGCAGAGATCTCCGCTCTCTTGACCCCATCCATCTTTCTGAGCGCCTCACACCCCACCTCGCCTCCCTTTCCTCTCTACCCAATCTTGATGATCAGATTACTGCTCTCAACTCTACCCTTTCTACTCAGCTAGACTCACTCGCTCCCCTTTCCCTTCGCCGCTCTCGTACCACTAACCCACAGCCCTGGATCACTGCCACTGTCCGCCTCCTTCGCTCTTATGCTCGAGCTGCCGAACGCTGCTGGCGAAAGTCTAAACACCATGCCAACCTCGTTCACTTCAAGTTTATCCTTTCCTGCCTTAACTCAGCCCTCTCCTCTGCCAGACAAAACTATTTCTCCTCCCTTATTGACACCCATGCCCATCACCCCCGCCAGCTCTTCCATGCATTCAACTCCCTTCTCAGGCCCCCGGTTGCTCCCCCTCCTCCTTCCCTCACCCCCAACGATCTGGCCTCCTACTTCATTAATAAAATTAAATCCATCAGGTCTGAGCTCCCCAAAGTCACTCCCCCAACTTCTCCAGCCCCCCGGCTCTTAACCCTCTCTGCTACTCTCCCATCCTTCCCAGCAGTATCCTCAGATGAGCTCTCCTCCCTCCTCTCAAGTGCTACTCTGGCCACTTGAGTTTCTGACCCCATTCCCTCTCATTTTATGAAATCTCTCACTCTGTCCCTACTCCGCTCTTTAACTTCCATCTTCAGCCACTCACTTTCCACTGGTTCCTTCCCCTCGGCTTGCAAACTTGCCCATGTCTCTCTCATCCTAATAAAACACTCTCTTGACCCTACCTCACCTTCTAGTTATCACCCTATCTCCCTCCTACTATTCCTTTCCAAACTCCTTGAACGAGTCGTCTACACGCACTGCTTCGAATTCCTCAATGCCAACTCTCTCCTCGACCCCCTCAAATCTGGCTTCCATCCCCTACATTCCATGGAAACTGCCCTCTCAAAGATCACCAATGACCTCCTGCTTGCCAAATCCAACAGCTCACACTCTATCCTAATCCTCCTCGACCTCTCAGCTGCCTTCGACACTGTGGACCACCCCCTTCTCTTCAACGCGCTATCCAACCTTGGCTTCACAGACTCTGTCCTCTCCTAGTTCTCCTCTTATCTCTCCAGCTGTTCATTCTCAGTCTCTTTTGCTGGCTCCTCCTCCCCCTCCTATCCCCTTACTGTAGGGGTTCCTCAAGGTTCAGTTCTTGGTCCCCTTCTGTTCTCAATCTACACTCACTCCCTTGGTAACCTCATTCGCTCCCACGGCTTCAACTATCATCTCTATGCTGATGACACCCAAATCTACATCTCTGCCCCTGCTCTCTCTCCCCCTCCCTCCAGGCTCACATCTCCTCCTGCCTTCAGTACATCTTCATCTGGATGTCTGCCCGCCACTTAAAACTCAACATGTCCAAGACTGAACTCCTTGTCTTCCCTCCCAAACCCTGCCCTCTCCCTGACTTTCCCATCACTGTTGATGGCACTACCATCCTTCCCATCTCACAAGCCCACAACCTTGGTATCACCCTCGACTCCGCTCTCTCGCTCACCCCTCACATCCAAGCCGTCACCAAGACCTGCCTGTCTCAGCTCCGCAACATTGCCAAGATCTGCCCTTTCCTCTCCATCCAAACTGCTACCCTGCTCGTTCAAGCTCTCATCCTGTCCCGTCTGGATTACTGTTTCAGCCTCCTCTCCGATCTCCCATCCTCCTGTCTCTCTCTACTTAAATCCATACTTCACACCGCTGCCTGGATCGTCTTTGTCCAGAAATGCTCTGGGCATGTTACTCCCCTCCTCAAAAATCTCCAGTGGCTACCAATCAACCTACGCATCAGGCAGAAACTCCTCAGCCTCAAGGCTGTCCATCACCTCGCCCCCTCCTACTTCACCTCCCTTCTCTCCTTCTACAGCCCAGCCTGCACCCTCCACTCCTCTGCCACTAATCTCCTCACCGTGCCTCATTCTCGCCTGTCCCGCCGACGACCCCCGACCCACGTCCTCCCCCTGGCCTGGAATGCCCTCCCTCTGCATATCCGCCAAACTAGCTCTCTTCCTCCCTTCAAGGCCCTGCTGAGAGGTCACCTCCTCCAGGAGGCCTTCCCAGACTGAGCCTCCTCCTTCCTCTCCCCCTCCTCCCCCTCCTTATCCCCCCACCTTATCTCCTTCCCCTCCCAACAGAACCTGTATATATGTATATATGTTTGTACGTATTTATTACTCTATTTTATTTGTACATATTTATTCTATTTATTTTGTTAATAGATTTTGTTTTGTTCTCTGTCTCCTCTTCTAGACTGTGAGCCCACTGTTGGGTAGGGATCATCTCTATATGTTGCCAACTTGTACTTCCCAAACGCTTAGTACAGTGCTCTGCACACAGTAAGCACTCAATAAATACAATTGAAGTACTATTAAAAAAAAAAACCTGACAACCTCCCTCCCTCTTTGAAAACCTCAGATGTACCATGAAGATGAATGAATGAATTCTAGTAATAATGATAATAATTGTTATTATGGTATTTGTTAAGCACTCTGTGGCAAGCACTGTACTAAGTGCTGGGGTAAATATAAGATAGGTCCCACATGGAGCTCACTGTCTAAGTAGGAGGGAGAACAGCTATTGAATCCCCATTCTGCAGATGAGGGAACTGAGGAACAAGGAAGTTAAGTGATTTGCCCAAAGTCCTACAGTAGATATTTGGCAGAGTCAGGATTAGAACCCACTCCCAAGTCTGTGCTCTTTCCACTGCTTTGTCAAATCTCACCACATTAATGTGAGGGCCATGTTCTAACCAACCAGACACAGGTTGTATGAATACCTCCCCCTTGTCCTCCCATTGTGTCCTGTCCTAAATCATGTAATGAAAACATGTATTCTAGCAGTTCTGACTGTACAGGCTGTAGAGAAGCAGCGTGGCCTAGTGGATAGAGCATGGGCCTGGGTGTCAGAAGGACTTGGGTTCTAATCCTACTCCTCCACTTGTCTGTTGGTTTTTTTTTTAATGGCATTTATTAAGCGCTTACTATGTGCAAAGCACTGTTCTAAGCGCTGTTGTGTGACCAAGGGCAAGTCACTTCACTTCTCTTTGCCTCTGTTCCCTCATCTGTAAAATGAGGAATCAGACTGTGAGCACCGTGTGGGATGGGGACTGTGTCCAAACTGATTTGCCTGTCTCCACCCCATCAATTAGTACAGTGCCCTGTGCATAGTAAGCACTTAACAAATACTACAATTATTATTATTAATATTATTATAGCTTCATGATGACTCAGACTCTCTGATGGGGCAGTGAATTAGGGTGAGGGTGGGATGGTTGCAAAGCAGGGGGATGAGAGCAGGGCTGGGGGGTAGCATAGGAGGACAAGGAAGAAGGGAATCGGAGCTAAGAATTTGGAGTCCCTGGCTGAGGGATTTGGATGGATCTAGAGGAGCAAGGAGGAGGAAGTGATGTCATTCTTTTGGCTGCCCTAGTTTAAGTCCTATTGATGGCATCCTCAGAGATTAGAGAAACCAAAAACTTTCATATCGAGGCTTATTCGTCGTAACAGCCCTGCTGGTTTTTCATTATTAACAATAATAATAATCTTCAAATGCTGTTGAGATGTTTCTGATCCCTATCGACTCTGTGGACACCCCCTCTTCAGAATGCCCCATCTTCTGTCATAAAGTCGTTAAAATAAAATGAACAAATATGGTACTTGTTAAGCACCTATTATATGCCAAGCACTGTCCTAAGTGCTAAGGTCGATACAAGTTAATCAGGTCAGGCACAGTCCCTGTCCTGCATAGGGATCACAGTCTCTGCACACAGTAAGCGCTCAATAAATACGATTGATTGATTAATCACCATTTCACAAATGAGGTAACAGAGGCCCAGAGAAGTGAAGCGACTTACCCAAGGTCACACAGCAGACAGGTGGCTTAGCCGGGATTAGAATGCATGACCTGTCAATTCCCTGACCTGTGCTCTAACCATTATGCCATGCTGCCTCTCTACTAGCCCCTAGACACTGTGCTGAGTGCCAAGGTAAATTTAAGATGACTGAATCGGGAACAGACTCTGTCTCTCATGGGGCTCACAGTCTATGATGGATATAGAAAGGGATTTTATCCCCATTTTACGGATGAGGAACCTGAGACCCAGAGAGGATAGGTAATTTAGCCAAAGCCACCCAGAAGTCCAGGAGCAGAGCTGAGATTTGAAAAAAGTGTCTCCTGAGTCTCATAATAATGATAATAATAATAATAATAATGGTATTTGTTAAGCACTTACTATGTGCAAAGCACCGTTCTAAGTGCTGGGGGGGGGAAACAAGGTGATCAGGTTGTCCCGCGTGGGGCTCTCAGGCTTAATCCCCATTTTACAGATAAGTAACTGAGGCACAGAGAAGTTAAGTGACTTGCCCAAAGTCACACAGCTGACTAGTGGCTGAGCCGGGATTAGAACCCATGACCACTGACTCCCAAGCCCGGGCTCTTTCCACTGAGCCATACTGCTTCTCATGCCCTTAGCATTAAGCCACACAGCCAGACAATCAATAAGTGGTATTTATTGAGCACTTTCTCTGTGCAGAGCACTGTATTAAGTGCTTGGGAGAGTCCATTGAAAGAGTTGATGAGGGTTCTAATCCCCGCTCTGCCCCTTGTCTGCTGTATGACTTGGGAAAGTCACTTAACTTCTCTGCATCTGTTACCTAATCTGTAAAATGGGGATTAAAACTGTGAGTCCCATGGGGAACAGGGACTGTATCCAACCTGATTAGCTTATATCTACCCCAATGCTTAGAACAGTGCTTGGCACATAGTAAGAACTTAACAAATACCATCATTATTATTATTATTAGGTCAGACACAGTCCCCGTCCCGCATTGAGCTCACAGTCTAGAAGGGAGACTTGGTATTATTGAAGTTAACCTGGATCTGAAACAGTATTGCCGAAATCCTTTAAGTGAAATGCCACCAAATGGATTTATCAGAATTGGGGATTTGGAAGTAAGTGGCCCAGGAAAATATGTTGGTTAAAAATATCCAGTCACAAACGGGGCTCTCATTTGAACCGTATATTTCACTTTTTCCTCTTAAACGAATTTTTATTTGTCTAAGAATTTCGATTCTACAGTTTCCAAGCTTTGTTTTGATATTTAATCAGATCTACAGTGGAATTACTACACTTTGAATGATTATAAAAAAGAGAATTAGCAAGATTTCTCTCCTAGGCAAAATCCCCCACTCCTGAACTCCCAGCTTACATCTGGTTATGCGCTCATTTCATTTTAGTGAATAATTCTTATTCACTTAAAGCATTCTCCTCACTCTTTGGCAAATACCTGAGTCCCCTGTCAGCATGTTCAGTCGGCCGTCTATCTCTGCAGTGGAGCATAAGTTTGTGTCAGAATTTTACCCTCTTCTTCAACGCTAAGATCTATTGCCTTGGGTTTCAGTATGGTTTTACTCAGTCCAAATTCTAAGATAAACTACTGAATGGTAGACAGAAATGATCTCCTTTGTCAAGTATCTGCTCAGCCAAATCGCTGACAAATAGATACCGAGGAATTTTGGTCTGCGGCCCAGATGTCCGGCACTGGAAATTTAAAAACGATGGGTCTCCATCTTGTCGGGAGTTTAACCGTCACTCAAGCTCACCTCAGGAGTGGAGAAAGCCTTCAGGAAGAAAAGCTGAGAGTTTCCACTAGTTGCTCCCTCATATGTAACTTGAACTCCTCCTTGGAAGTTTTGAATTATTTAAATATCTTTCTTCTTTTCTTTTTTTTTTTTCTTGATTCCTGCCATCACCTTCAAACGAGGCAATTCTGTAAGAAAAACTAGGTGCAGACCTTTCTGGTTGAAATCGCTAGTGCTTCTGGTTATTGTTCATGTCGTTTTTGTGTGTCAGTTTTCTTCTCAAACTCAAGGTTTGGCGAATTTGCCAAACAGTCACAGAAGTCAGAGTGGGGAGAGGTCGTGAAGATATTCACGTGGCAGGGGTGGGGTTTGGTTTAACTCTGTCCTCTCTGTGATGGGCCTTGTAAAATGTAAAATGGGGATTAAGACTGTAAGCCCCACGTGGGACAACCTGATGACCTTGTATCTACTCCAGAGCTTAAAACAGTGCTTGGCACATAGAAAGTGCTTAACAAATACCATTATTGTTATTATTATTATTATTATTATTATTATTATTATTACTAGCTTTCTTGAGCACTGTACTGAGCATTTGGTAGCTCTCTTCCACCCTTCAAAGCCCTACTGAGCTTACCTCCTCCAGGAGGCCTTCCCATACTGAGTCCCCACTTTTCCTCTTCTCCTCCTCCCCTCCCCATCGCCCCCACTCCCTCCCTCTGCTCTACTCCCTCCCCCTCTGCACAGCACTTGTGTATATTCCTTCATAGTTATTACTCGATTTTATTAATGATGTGTATATATCTACAATTCTATTTGTTTTGATAGTATTGACACCTGTCTGCTTGTTTTGTTTTGTTGTCTGTCTCCCCCTTCTAGGCTGTGAGCCCATTGTTAGATAGGGACTGTATCTGTTGCCAAATTGTACTTTCCAAGCGCTTAGTACAGTGCTCTGCACACAATGAGCACTCAATAAATAAAATTGAATGAATGAATGAATGAATGAGAATACCCCAGAAGTAAGAAATGATTCCTGCCTTCAAGCAGCTCACAATCTAAAGGGAAGTCAGATAGCATTGAGTGATTTGCAAATAAAACATTCAGTGGGATTTATTGAGCACTTACCATGTGCAGAGAACTGTACTGTTCATTCAGTTAGATTTATTGAGTGCTTACTGTGTGCAGAGCACTGTACTAAGGGCTTGGGAAAGTACAATACAGCAATAGAGACAATCCCTTCCCACAATGAGCTCACAGTTAATCAATCAAGCATACTTACTGAACTCATATTGTGTGCTGACCACTGTATCAAGTGACCATCGACCAACACTTCACTGTGCCTCAGTTACCTTATACAATAATTGTATTTGTTAAGCACTTCAATCATATTTATTGAGCACTTCCAGTGTGCAGAGCACTGAATTAAGCACTTGGGAAAGTACAATACAACAATAAACAGTCACATTCCCTGCCCATAACAGGCTTAGGGTCTACAGTGGGGGAGACAAACATCAGTACACCACTGATAGGGAGGAAGAGTAAAGGGAGCCAGTCAGGATGATGCAGAAGGGAGTGGGATATGGGGAAAAGTGTGGCATAGGCTGGGAAGCCCTCTTGGAGGAGATGGGCCTTCAATAAGGCTTTGAAGCAGGGGAGAGTCATTGTCTGTCGGATTAGAGGAAGGAGGGTGTTCCAGGCCAGAGGCAGGATTTGAGATAGGGGTAGGCAGAGAGACTTATTATGTGCCAGGCACTGTACTGAGTGCTCAGGTGGATACAAGCAAATCTGGTTGAGTGCTCAGGTGGATAATAATAATGATGGCACTTATTAAGTGCTTACTATGTGCAAAGCACTGTTCTAAGCACTAGGGCAGTTACGAGGTGATCAGGTTGTCCCACGGGGGGCTCACAGTCTTAATCCCCATTTTACAGATGAGGGAACTGAGGCCCAGAGAAGTGAGGTGACTTGCCCAAAGTCACACAGCTGACAATTGGCAGAGCTGGGATTTGAACCCCTGACCTCTGACTCCAAAGCCCATGTTCTTTCCATAGAGCCATGCTGCTTCCCCAAGCAGCAAGGAGACAAGCAAATAGGGTTGGATGCAGTCCCTGTCCCATGTGGGGCTCACAGTCTCAATCCCCATTTTACAGATGAGAGAACTGAGGTCCAGAGAGGTGAAGTGACTTATCTAAGATCACACAGCAGAAAAGTAGTGGGGCCGGGATTAGAATTTAGGTCCTTCTGACTATCAGACCTGTGCTCTGTCCACTATGCCATGCTGCTTCTCAACTGCAAAATAGGGATTGAATAAATCATTGTGGAAGCAGTACAGCAGAGGGACTTGAGCATGGGGCTGGGAGTCAGAAGGACAAAGATTCTAATTCTGGTTCCTACACTTGCCTGCTGTGTGACCTTGAGCAAGTCACTTCACTTCTCTGGTTCTGTTACTTTATCTTTAAAATGGAGATTGAGGCTGGAAGCCCCATGTGGGACAAGGACTGTGTCCAACCTGATTGGCTTGTATCCACCCCAGTGCTTAATAATAGAGAAGCAGGATGGCTCAGTAGTAAGAGTACACTAGACTGTGAGCCCACTGTTGGGTAGGTACCATCTCTACATATCACCAACTTGTACTTCCCAAGTGCTTAGTACAGTGCTCTGCACACAGTAAGCACTCAATAAATGCGATTGAATGATTGAATGAATGAAAGAGCATGGGCTTTGGAGTCAGAGGTCATGGGTTCAAATCCCAGCTATGCCAATTGTCAGCTGTGTGACTTTGGGCAGGTCACTTCACTTCTCTGTGCCTCAGTTACCTCATCTGTAAAATGAGGATGAATTCTGTGAGCCCCCCCGTGGGACAACCTGATCATCTTGTAACCTCCCAGCACTTAGAACAGTGCTTTGCACATAGTAAGCACTTAATAAATGTCATTATTATTATTATTATTATTATTATTGTTATTAATACAGTGCCTGGCATATAGTGCTTAACAAATACCATTATTATTATTACTTAAATAATGAATTCCACGAAGGACAGAGAATGTGTCTAATCTGATTGGCTTGTAGCTACCCCTGCCCATAACAAGCTTACAGTACTAAGTGCTTGGAAGATTACAGTCAATAATGGAAGACATAATCCCTGTCCTCATTAATGTCAGGGAGACACACATTAAAATAAATTGCAGAAGGAAGAAATTGTTAAAAATAGGGATACGTAAGTGATTAGAGGCTGTGGATGGGGTGAATATCAAAGTCACCAAAAGGTACAGACCCAAGTGTAAAGGTGATGCAAAAGGAATGGCAAATATTCTGGGGAAATGAGGTCTTAGAGCATGGGCCAAAAGTCAGAAGGACCTGGGTTCCAATCCCAACTCTGCTGTGTGACCTTGGGCAAATCATTTTACTTCTCTGTGCCTCAGTCACCTCATTTGTAAAATGGGAATTAAGAGTGCGAGCCCCATGTGGGACATGGACTGTGTCCAACCTGATGTATCTACTCTATCCTCTCCTGGTTCTCCTCTTATCTCTCCAGCTGTTCATTCTCAGTCTCTTTTGTGGGCTCCTCCTCCCCATCCCATCCCCTTCCTGTAGGGGTTCCTCAAGGGTCAGTTCTTGGTCCCCTTCTGTTCTCGATCTACAATCACTCCCTTGGTGAACTCATTCACTCCCACGGCTTCAACTATCATCTCTACTGTGATGACACCCAAATCTACATTTCTGCCCCTGCTCTCTCTCTCTCCCTCCAGGTTCGCATCTCCTCCTGCCTTCAGGACATCTCCATCTGGATGTCTGCCCACCATCTAAAACTCATCATGTCCAAGACTGAACTCCTTGTCTTCCCTCCCAAACCCTGCCCTCTCCCTGACTTTCCCACCACTGCTGACGGCACTACTATCCTTCCCGTCTCACAAGCCCGCAACCTTGGTGTCATCCTCAACTCTTCTCTCTCGTTTACCCCTCACATCCAATCCGTCACCAAAACCTGTCGGTCTCACCTCCGCAACATTGCCAAGGTCTGCCCTTTCCTCTCCATCCAAACTGCTACCCTGCTCATTCAAGCTCTCATCCTATCCCATCTGGATTACTGCATCAGCCACCTCTCCGATCCCCCATCCTCCTGTTTCGCCCCACTTCAATCCATACTTCACACCGCTGCCTGGATCGTCTTTGTCCAGAAACACTCTGGGCATTCTACTCCCCTCCTCAAAAATCTCCAGTGGCTACCAATCAACCTATTCATCAGACAAAAACTCCTCACCCTGGGCTTCAAGGCTATCCATCCCCTCGCCCCCTCCTACGTCACCTCCCTTCTCTCCTTCTCCAGCCCAGCCCGCACCCTCTGCTCCTCTGCTGCTAATCTCCTCACCGTGCCTCATTCTCACCTGTCCCACTGTCGACCCCCGGCCCAGGTCATCCCCCTGGCCTGGAATGTCCTCCCTCCGCACATCCGCCAAGCTAGCTCTCTTTCTCCCTTCAAAGCCCTACTGAGAGCTCACCTCCTCCAGGAGGCATTCCCAGACTGAGCACCCTCCTTCCTCTCCCCCCTTCCACCTCCCCATCCCCCCCACCTTACCTCCTTCCCCTCCCCACAGCACCTGTATATATGTATATATGTTTGTACGTATTTATTACTCTATTTTATTTGTACATATTTATTCTATTTATTTTATTTTGTTAATATGTTTTGTTTTGTTCTCTGTCTCCCCCTTCTAGACTGTGAGCCTGCTGTTGGGTAGGGACCATCTCTATATGTTGCCAACTTGTACTTCCCAAGTGCTTAGTACAGTGCTCTGCACACAGTAAGTGCTCAATAAATACAATTGAATGAATGAATGAATCTACCCCAGAGTTTAGTATAATGCCTGGCATGTAGTAAGTGCTTAACAGATATCATATTTCCCACCTTTGGACTTCCCACCATCAGGGCAGGGAATGTGTCTACCAGCTCTGTTATATTGTACCCCTTCAAACATTTAGTAAAATGCTCTGCAAATAGGAAGTGCTCAATAAATACGATTGATTGATCATATTAAAAAAAGGGATCCTTCTTGGAGGAGATGTGATTTTAGTAGGGCTCTGAAGATAGGGAGGGTGGAAGCCTATCAGTCATATTTATTGAGTGCTTACTGTGTGCAGGAACACTGTACTAAGCGCTTGGGAGATACAATACAATAACAGACACATTCCCTGCCCTGTTGAATATGAATGAGGAAGGAGTTCCAAGCCAGAAAGGGGACGGCGACAAGATAGATGAGATCCAAAGTTGAATTCATGGTGTCAGACTGTAGACTGTATGCTCGTTTTGGGCAGAAAGTGTGTCTACAAACTCTTGTTATACCATTCTTTCCCAAGCTTCTCACTTGTCATCTTCACCCAAAAAGATCTGCTTCTCTGATCTCTGTGAGAAACTGAGTAGTGACACTTTCCATCTTAAGATCATCATCCATCAGACATCCATGCAGGAATGTGGCAGACAATAACAGCTACTGCAAGAATTTCAAGAACAAATTGGTGATTTTAGCAATACTGTTCAGTGGCAGCAATGCACTGTATTAAGCCTGGGGCAATAACGATAATAATAGTGATTACGGTACTATTTAAGTGCTTACAATTTGTCAAGTAATGTTCTAATCTCTGGGGTATATATAGGTTAATCAGATTGGACACAGTCCCTGCCACATGGGCTCACACTCGTAATCCCCATTTGACAGATGAGGGAACTGAGGCCCAGAGAAGTTAAGTGACTTGCCCAAGCTCTCACAGCAGATATGTGGCAGAGCAGGTTTAGAACCCATGATCTTCTCACTCCCCAGCCCATGCTCTATCCACTGAGCCATTAAGAAAAAACACATTTTTTTGTGGGAGAGACAATCAATCAATTGTATTTATTGAGTGCTTACTATGTGCAAAGCACTGTACTGAGTGCTCAGGAGAGGACAATAACAGAGCTGGTAGTACATTCTCTGCCCACAAGAAGTTTACAGTCTAGAGGGGAAGACAAGCATAAATAATGGATCTGCACATAATTGTTGTGGGGCTGAGGTATAGATGAATAAAGGGAGCAAATCAGGGTGACGCAGAAGGGTGTGAGATAAAAGGAAAGGAGGGCATAGTCAGGGAAGGCCTCCTGGAAGAGATGGGCCTTAAGTGAGTCTTTGGGGCAGATCTCAAACTATCTACAGATTTGAATTCTAATAAGCGGATTTGAATTTTGATTCATTTCATTCAATCATTTGATCCTATTTATTGAGTGCTTACTGTGTACAGAGCACTGTACTAAGTGCTTGGAAGTACGATTCAGCAACAGATAGAGACAATCGCTACCCAACAACGGGCTCACAGTCTAGAAGGGGGAGACAGACAAAACAAAACAAGTAAACAGGCATCAATAGCATCAAAACAGTTAAACAGAATTATAAATATATACATATCATTGTTATAATAAATAGAATAATAAATATGTACAAATATACACAAGTGCTGTGGGGCAGGGAAGGGGGTAGAGCAGAGGGAGGGAGTTAGGGCGATGGGGAGGGGAGGAGAAGCAGAGGAAAAGGGGGGCTCAGTTTGGGAAGGCCTCCTGGAGGAGGTGGGATCTCAGTAGGGCTGTGAAGTGGGGAAGAGAGTTAGTTTGGAGGATGTGAGGAGGGAGGGCATTCCAGGCCAGAGGCAGGACATGGGCTGGGGGTCGACGGCGGGACAGGTGAGAACGAGGTACAGTGAGGATGTTGGTGGTGACAGAGGAGTGGAAGGTGTGGGCTGGGATGTAGAAGGAGAGAAGGGAGGATAGGTAGGAGCGGGCAAGGGGATGGACAGCTTTGAAACCCATAGTGAGGAGTTTTTGCTTCATGCGAAGGTTGATAGGCAACTACTAGAGATTTTTGAGGAGGGGGGTGACCTGCCCATAGTGTTTCTGTAGAAAGATAATCCAAGCACCAGAGTGAAGTATAGACTGAAGCGGGGAGAGACTGGAGGCTGGGAGATCAACAGAGGAGGCTGATGCAGTCATCCAGTCGGGATAGGATGAGAGATTGAACCAGCAATGTAGTGGTTTGGATGGAGAGGAAAGGGCAGATCTTGGCGATGTTGCAGAGGTGAGACCAGCAGGTTTTGGTAATGGATTAGATGTGTGGGGTGAACAAAAGAGCAGAGGCGAGGATGACACCAACGTTGTGGGCTTGTGAGATGGGAAGGGTGGTAGTGCCATCCACAGTGACGGGAAAGTCAGGGAGAGGACAGAATTTGGGAGGGAAGATAAAGGAGCTCAGTCTTGGACATGTTGAATTTTAGGTGACGGACTCCCATCCAGGTGGAGATGTTTTGAAGGCAGGAGGAGATACAAGGCTGGAGGGAGGGAGAGAGAGTAGGGGCAGAAGTATAGATTTGGGTGTCATCTGTGTAGAGATGATAGTTGAAGCCATGGGAGTGAATGAGTTCACCGAGGGAGTGAGTGTAGATCGAGAACAGAAGGGGACCAAGAACTGACCCTTGAGGAACCCCTACAGTAAGGGGATGGGAGGGGGAGGAGGAGCCCACAAAAGAGACTGAGAATGAACAGCCGGAGAGATGAGAGGAGAACCAGTAGCGGATGGAGTCCGTGAAGCCAAGGTTGGATAGCGTGTTGCGGAGAAGGGGGTGTATGACGGTGTCAAAGGCAGCTGAGAGGTGATGATGATGATGATAATAATTGTGGTATGTAAGTGCTTACTATGTGCCAGGGACTGTACTGAGTGCTGGGGTAGATACAAGCTAATCAGGTTGGACACAGTCCCTGTCCCATGTGGGCCTCACAGTCTTTATCCCCATTTTACAGATGAGGTAACAGAGGCCCAGAGAAGTGAAGTAATAATGCTGGTATGTGTTAAGCGCTTACTATGTGCCAGGCACTGAACTAAACGCTGAGGTGGATGCAAGATAATCGGGTTGGACACAGTTCCTGCCCCACAAAGGGCTCACAGTCTTAATCCCCATATTCCATATGAGGGAACTGAGGCCAAGAGAACTGAAGTGACTTGCCCAAGGTCACACAGCAGACAAGTGGCAGAGCAGGATTAGAACCTAGCTCCTTCTGACTCCAAGGCCCATGCTCCAGCCACTAGGCCACACTCTCGTCCAAGTGACCAAGCAACACCCATATCTTGTTGTGAAAAAAGAGCACGGTCTTTGGAGTCAGAGGTCATGGGTTCAAATCCTGGCTCCGCAACGACAGCTGTGTGACAAACAAGTCACTTCACTTCTCTGTGCCTCAGTTACCTCATCTGTAAAATGGGGATTAAGACTGTGAGCCCCCCGTGAGACAACCTGATCACCCTGTAACCTCCCCAGCTCTTAGAACGTTGCTTTGCACATGGTAAGTGCTTAATAAATGCCATCATTATTAAAAAACTGCTTCAAGTGACCAAGCACTGAAAGAGCAGCCCAATCAAAAAACCCACCCCATTTTCACTACCAGCCCCCACTAAATTGAGCTTTTACGATGAATTTCATAGGCTAAATGAGAGTTTAAACGATCTGCATCGGACCCTTAAGCTACTATTAAAACATTCAACCAATTTCTGCCGTTCAGATCCGTTGAGTGAGTGAGATGACAATAACTCTTATGCAACGTGAAGACACTTTGATGATCTCTGGAGATAGTGGAAGGTATTGAAGGTAGTGGAGGGTAGAGAAGCAGCGTGGCTCAGTGGAAAGAGCCCGGGCTTTGGAGACAGAGGTCATGGGTTCGTATCCCGTCTCTGCCAATTGTCAGCTGTTTGACTTTGGGCAAGTCACTTAACTTCTCTGTGCCTCAGTTCCCTCATCTATACAATGGGGATGAAGACTGTGAGCCCCGAGTGGGACAACCTGGTCACCTTGTAACATCCCCAGCACTTAGAACAGTAAGTGCTTAATAAATGCCATTATTATTATTATTGAGAAGAATGGTTGGAAGTGCCTTTCTATCACAGCTGCAGTGAGACTTGATGAGGCTGGAGCTGTCAGAAGAGATCAGTACAACTTTTCAGTCTTCTTTTGTTGCCATAATCCAGTCTCTGCAAGAAGTGATCTCATGGGTTTTGTTTATTCAATCGTATTTATTGAGCACTTACTGTGTGCAGAGCACTGTACTAAGCACTTGGGAAGTACAAGTTGGCAACATATAGGGATGGTCCCTACCCAACAACGGGCTCACAGTGTGTGGCTCAGCGGAAAGAGCCCAGGCTTTGGAGTCAGAGGTCATGGGTTCAAATCCCGGCTCCACCACTTGTCAGCTGTGTGACTTTGGGCAAGTCACTTCACTTCTCTGGGCCTTAGTGACCTCATCTGGAAAATGGGGATGAAGATTGTGAGCCCCCCGTAGGACAACCTGATCAACTTGTAATCTCCCCAGCGCTTAGAACAGTGCTTTGCACATAGTAAGTGCTTAATAAATGCCATTATTATTATTATTATTATTAAAAGGGGGAGACAGACAACAAAACAAAACATGTAGACAGGTGTCAACATCGTCAGAACAAATAGAATTAAAGCTATATGTGCACCATTGACAAAATAAATAGAATAATAAATAGGTACAGGGTTTTATCTCCTGTCTCCTCCTGACCGTTTGCTTTTTTGGAAGGCCTTGGGAAACAAAGCAGCCTGGCCTAGTGGACAGATCACAGGCCTGGGAGCCAATTTAATCCCCACTCTGCCACTTGTCTGCTGTGTGACCTTGGGCAAGTCACATCCCATTTCTGGGCCTCAGTCTCCTTATCTGTAAAATGGGGAGTAGGACTGTGAGCTCCATGTATTAATAATAATGATAATGATGATGATGATGGTACTTGGTAAGTCCTTACTATGACTGTGTCCAACCTGATTACCTTGTATACTAATAATAAATAATAATGATGGTATTTGTTAAGCGCTTACTATATGTCAAGCACTGTTCTAAGTGCTGGGGTAGATACAAGGTAATCAGGTTGTCCCATGTGGGGCTCACAATCTTCATCTCCATTTTACAGATGAGGTAACTGAGGCACAGAGAAGTGAAGTGACTTGCCCAAAGTCACACAGCTGACAAGCGGTAGAGCCAGGATTTGAACCCATGACCTCTGACTCCCAAGCCCGGGCTCTTTCCACTAAGCCACGCTGCTTCTCTATCTTACCCAGTGCCTGGAACAGTGCCTGGCACATAGTAAGTGCTTAATAAATACCATTATTATTATTGTTATTATTAATTATTATTATTATTATTATTTAGTTATTTACTCCTCACAACACCCCTGCGAGGTAGGGCACAGGTATTATTACCCCCAATTTACAACTGGGGAAACTGAGGCACGGGAACATTAAAAAGCCACACAGGGAATAGGTGTCAAAGCTGGGACTCTAACCCATGAGCCCATTGAGGGCAGGGATTGTCCCTATTTGTTGCTGAACTGAGCTCCCTAAGCCATTAGTACAGTGCTCTGTACACAGTAAGCGCTCAATAAATACAATTGAATGAATGAATGAATGAAGATTATTATGTGTCAAGGACTGTTCTAAGCACTGGGGTAGATACAAGATAATCAGGTTGGACGCAGTCCATGTCCCACATGGGGCTCACAGCATTTATCCTCATTTTACAGATGAGGTAACTGAGGCCCAGTGAAGTGATTTGCCCATGATCACACAGCAGCCAAGTGGCAGAGCTGGGATTAGAACTCAGGTCCTTCCGATTCCCAGACCCGGGATCTAGGCACCAGAGCAGATCGTGTACAAGCTGAAGAGCTTCTATCTATCCCAGTGCATACTTAGTAAAGTATCTGTAACACATAGTAAATGCTTAAGAAATGCCAATAGAAAAAAACAAAAAAAGAGAAAAACAAAGCCTAGCCATGGCTAAAAGAAAAGCACTACAAACAGGATTGGGTACAGATCACTAGTTTCTGAAAGCTTACAGTCAAATCTCCTATAATAATAATAATGAATAATAACGATGGTATTTGTTAAGCCCTTACTATGTGACAAGCACTGTTCAAAGCGCTGGGGTAGATACAAGGTCATCAGGTTGTCCCACATGGGGCTCACAGTCTTAATCCCCATTTCACAGATTAGGTAACTAGGGCACAGAGAAGTTAAGTGGCTTGCCCAAGGTCACACACCAGAGGAGTGGTGGAACTGGGGTTAGAACTCATGTCCTTTGAATCTCAGGCCCGGGTTCTTTCCATTTAGCCCAAGCTGCTTCACTTATTCAGCCTTCACACGCTGCTGGAGAGAAGAAAGCTATTTCATCACAAGATGGAACATCCGATGGAGAGAGAAATGGGCCCTCCTCTCTCTCTCTCTCATCTGTTCCAAAAGTTGGGTGTCAAATAGGTGTGACCTAAATAAATCAACTTCTGTTCCATTGAACTTGTTCTTCGCCCTTCAACTGACGGCCCCGAAAATCGCCACTTTAATAGTCGGGCCGGGGAAGGTGAAATGGAAAGCTTTTAACATGAAGAGGGAAACAGCGTGAGGTGGGAGACCGAATGGCGGAGTGAGATCTCCAGGGAAAATCTGGGCGTGTTGCCGAAACGAAGCTTTACTTGAATTGAGAGCATTTGGTGGGTAGGTGGCAAAGAGAAAATGAGTGCAGTGGTTTGCTCACAGTTATGAGAAGAAGCATGGCATAGCAGATACTGCACGGGCCCAGGAGTCAGATGGGTGTGGGTTCTAATCCTGGCTTCTCTACTTTCATTCATTCATTTAACTGTATTTATTGAGTGATTACTGTGTGCAGAGAACTGTACTAAGCACTTGGAAAGTACTATTTGGCAACAGATAGAGATGGTCCCTGCCCAACAACGGGCTCACAGTCTAGAAGCAGGAGACAGACAACAAAGCAAAACAAGTAGACAGGTGTCAATAGCATCAAAATAAATAAATAGAATTATAGATGTATACATATTAATAAAATAAATAGAGTAATAAATATGTACAAATATACACAAGTGCTGTGGGGAGGGGATGAGGGTAGGGCAGAGGGAGGGAATCAGGGTGATGGGAAGGGGAGGAGGAGCAGAGGAAATGGGGGGCTCAGTTTGGAAAGGCCTCCTGGAGAAGGTGAGCCTTCAGTAGGGCTTTGCAGGGGGGAAGTATGCTAGTTTGGCGAATGTTAGGAGAGAGGGTGCTCCAGGCCAGGGGAAGGATGTGGGCCGGGTATCGATGACAGGACAGGTGAGAACGAGGCACAGTGAAGAAGTTTGTGGCGGCAGAGGAACGGAGGGTGCGGGCTGGGCTGGAGAAAGAGAGAAGGGAGGTGAGATAGGAGTGGGCAGGGGGTTAGAGAGTCTTGAAGCTCAATGGTGAGGAGTTTTTGCTTGATTCGAAGGTTGATAGGCAACCACTAGAGATTTTTGAGGAGGGGGGTGACATGTCCATAGTGTTTCTGTAGAAAGATAATCCGGTCAGCAGAGTGAAGTATAGACTGAAGCGGGGAGAGACTGGAGGATGAGAGATCAGAGAAGAGGCTGATGTAGTCATCCAGTTGAGAGAGGATGAAAGATTGAACCAGCAAGGTAGCGGTTTGGATGGAGAGGAAAGGGCAGATCTTGGCAATGTTGTGGAGTTGAGAGCGGCAGTTTTTGGTGATGGATTGGATGTGAGGGGTGAACGAGAGAGCGGAGTCAAGGATGACACCAAGGTTGCGGGCTTGTGAGACGGGAAGGATGATAGTGCCGTCTACAGTGACGGGAAAGTCAGGGAGAGGGCAGGGTTTAGGAGGGAAGATAAGGAGCTCAGGCAGGCACAGTTCTAAGTGCTGGGGTACATACAAGCCAATCGCTTTGGATAGGGACAGTGTCCCTCTACTCTATCCCCTTCCCCGCACACAGTACTTGTGTATATTTGTACATATTTATTATTCTATTTATTTTATTGTGTATAAATCTGTAATTTTATTTATCTATTTTGATGCTATTGACGACACTCTACTTGTTTTATTTTGTTATATGTCTCCCCCTTCTAGACTGTGAGCCTGTTGTTGGGCAGGGATTGTCTCTGTTGTCAAATTGTACTTTCCAAGTGCTTAGTACAGTTGTCTGCACACAATAAGCACTCAATAAATATGATTGAATGAATGAATGGAAGTGGAGGAGCCGGGATTAGAACCCCCGCCCATCTGACTCCCAAGACAGTGTCCCAGTCCCTTGTCTGCTGTGTGACCTTCGCCAAGTCACTTGACTTCTCTGGGCCTCAGTTACTTCATCTGTAAAATGGGGATGGAGACTGTGTCCAACCCGATTTGCTTGTATCCATCCCAGTGCTTAGTACAGTGCCTGGAACACAGTAAGCAAAGCAGCATGACCTAGTGGCAGGAGCCGGGGCTTGTGAGTCAGCGGTCATGGGTTCTAATCCTGGCTCTACCACATGTCTGCTGTGTGACTTTAGGCAAGTCACTTCACTTCTCTGGGCCTCAGTTACCCCATTTGTAAAATGCAGATGAAGACTGTGAGCCCCACGTGGGACAACCTGATTACCTTGTACCTACCCCAGTGCTTAGAACAGTGCTGGGTAGGGACTGTCTCTTTGTTGCCAACTTGTACTTCCCAAGCACTTAGTACAGTGCTCTGCACACAGTAAGTGCTCAATAAATATGATTTAATGAATGAATGAATAGTAAGCGCTTAACAAATACCATTATTATTATTAGTATACCCCAGCACTTAGAACAGTGTAAGCATTTGAACAAATACCATCATCGTTATCATTTATTATTATTATTATTAAGCGCTTAACAAATACCGCAATGATTAATAGAACAGTTGAATGAAAGCCAAAAGATGTGTCTAAGGTCGCATGGTGGTCCTGAACTCCACGATCAGTACATGTTTGCAGAATTAAAATATGTTGGACAGTGGGGGAAGAACTAGAAACCCAATCAATCAATGGTATTTATCCAGCTCTAGCTGTATGCAGAGCACTGACTGAAGCGCTTGGGAGAACAAAGCAGACACAATCCTTGCCCTTGTTTACAATCCAATGGAGGAGAGAGTCATTAAAATAACTTACATGTTGGGGAAGCACCTCCCAGTCAGTTAAAAAATAGTTTGTGCTCACTGATCCACCATTATTTGTCCAGGTCAGCTCCTTGTGGACAGGGATTTTGTCTACCAACTCTGTTGCACCATGTTCTCCCAATAACTCGGTGCAGTGTTCTGCACACAGTGACTGCTCAATAAATACCATTTTTTCCTGGTGCTAAATTTAAATGGGCTCTAGTCACTCTATTGAAGTAAGTCAAAGTATTTCCAAGGGAGGGGATAAGAAATGTTGAAGCCGGGGTACACCTTACAACTTTATTCTGAAATTAGCAGGCACCATAAGTACTACCAGCATTAAAATTTAGTAGCCTGATCTGGAATGGGCATTACAATGGGGAATGCCTGTTTTAATTCATTCAGTCATATTTATTGAGTGTTTACTGTATGCAGAGCACTGTACTAAGCACTTGGAAAGTACAGTTCATGCTAATCTTTTCACCGGACCTTGATCTCATCTATCTCACTGCCAACCTCTCGCCCATGTCCTGCCTCCGGCCTGAAACACCCTCCCTTTTCACATCCTACAGACAACTACCCTTCCCTCCTTCAAAAACCTTATTGCAGGCCCATCTCCTCCAGGAGGTCTTCCCTGACTAAACCCTCCTTTCCTCTTCTCCTGCTTTCTTCTGTGTCGCCATGACTTGCTCCCTTTATTCATCCACCTCCCAGCCCCACAGCCCTCATGTACATAGTTGTAATTTATTTATATTAATGCCTGTCTGCCCCTCTAAACTGTAAACTCACTGAGAGCAGGGAACTTGTCTATTACATTGATATATTGTACTCTCCCAAGTGCTTCATACTGTGCTCTGCACGCGGTCAATAAATACAATCGACTGACTGACCTGTGCCTCAGTGGATTTAGACAGAACAAACAGTGTCTTCCTACATTCCAGTCCTGATGGGAAATCATCTTCAATTTCAACTCTCATCTTTCTCTTTATGGTACAGATTTTGCAGCCCCATCTTGTTTACTCAATGGGCTATTTCTTAGACTCTTTCTGCCTGATCATTTAGCGTCTTAGGACTCTATCTCAACGTACAGAATCTGGATGTCCTAATGTCCAATTTTATTATAACCCGCATTTAAAGGTCCAAGTCCAAAGACAGTGCTTTGCATAGTTTGGATGTTGAGATCTTGGTGTCATTTTGGAAGGTGCCCAAATAGTAGTAATGGCATTTTTTAAGTAGTACTGGTATTTATTGTTTGTGTCTTCTCCCTTAGAAAATGGTATCTATTAAGTAGTAAAGGTATTTATTAAGTGTTTAAGCATCTTCCCTTATAGACTGTGCCCACCCATCTAGAGTGTAAGCTTGTCATGTGCAGGGAAGGTGGCTGCTAATTCTGTTGGCTTTTCCCAAGTGCTTAGTACAGTGCTCTGCACATAGTAAGTGCTCAATAAATACCACTGATTGATTGGCTTACTGCTTGTAGAACACTGAACTATGCACTGGGAAAGAGTTTGCAGGTGACATTTTTATAAAGCCCTTAATCTTTGAGGGGCTCACAATCTACGAAAAGAAAGAAATGTTCTTACTCTCTTTCTGGCCCTGTTATTGAGACAAGCAATACAGCATGGAGGTAGCTATCTAAGGAGAAGCATCATGACCTAGTGGAAAGACTCTGGGCCTAGGAGTCAGAGGACCTGGGTTCTAATAATGGTAATAATAATAATAATAATAGTATTTGTTAAGCTCTTACTATGTCCACAACACTGTTCTAAGTCTTCTAGACAGTCTTCTAGACTGTGACTGTTGGGTAGGGACCGTCTCTATATGTTGCCAACTTGTACTTCCCAAGCCCTTACTATAGTGCTCTGCACACAATAAGTGCTCAACAAATACGATTGAATGAATGAAATGCTGGGGAGGTTACAAGGTGATCAGGTTGTCCCATGGGGACTCAGTTTTAAACCTCATTTTACAGATGAGGTAACTGAGGCACGGGGAAGTTAAGTGACTTGCCCAAAGTCCCACAGCTGACAGTTGGCAGAGCCAGGATTTGAACCCTCTGACTCCAAAGCCCATGACCTTTCCCCACTCTGCCATTGGCCTGCTGAGTGAGCTTGGGCAAATGACTTTACTTCTCTGTACCTCAGTTTCCTCATCTGCAAAATGGTAGCTGGGATTAGAACCCAAGTCCTTTTGACTCTCAAGTCTGTGCTCTATTCACTAAGCCACGCTGCTGAGGGGCAGGGCTATGAAGTAACTTGCCCGAGGTCACACAGCAGATGAGTGGCAGAGTGGGATTTGAATCCAGGTCCTAATTTGTTAGCTGAGCTCCAATCTTATGAGAAGCAGCGTGGCTAAGTGGAAAGAGCCCGGGCTTTGGAGTCAGAGGTCATGGGTTCAAATCCCAGCTCCACCACTTGTCATCTGTGTGACTTTGGGCAAGTCACTTCACTTCTCTGGGCCTCAGTTACCTCATCTGTAAAATGGGGATTAAGACTGTGAGCCCCCTGTGGGACAACCTCATCACCTTGTATCCTCCCCAGTGCTTAGAACAGTGCTTTGCACATAGTAAGCACTTAATAAATGCCATCATTATTATTATTATTACAGTGCTTAGTACAATGCTCTGCACGCTTTCATTCATTCAATTGTATTTATTGAGCACTTACTGTGTGCAGAGCACTGTATTAAGCGCTTGGGAAGTACAGGTTGGCAACATATACACAGTAATCACTCAATAAATATGATTGGATGAATGATCCGAGTTGCTTCTGTAGCTATTATTTCTCTTGAAGTTTCACAGCTGACTTGAATCAATAACGCCATTCTTCCCAGTTCATTTATTGTAGGGCTTGATAACCTTGACTATTTGCCTGTCATATTTTTTCTTTGACCAGAGTAAAATCCACTTCAACATCCTGAAGCTTAATTATGTCAGGTGGGATTGGAGATTATTTTGAAAATGTACTTTTATGGCCTATCAACACCATGTACCTGTCATTTAACTCTTATTGCTCTTTGATCTAGTTTCCCTTTTTTCTTGTTCTTTCCTCTTGCGTTCCTCCACTTTCAAAGTGATCGGCGTGTTTTCAGCCAATGGATTTTAGCTGCCTTTGGCTCATTTGGGTTTTCTCTTTTTTCAGCTAAGATCAAATCCTGATTCCAAATGGATGTAGTAGATACAATCTGTGGATGAGTACCACAGACAAAAAAGGCAAGATCCCGGCTCCCTCCCACTTGCTTAGTACAGTGCTCTGCACAAAATAAGCACTAAAGAAATACTACTGAATGGAAAAATCAAGGAGTTCACACTCTGCAGAGGAATACACATTGTTTACAGTTAGGAGGAAACAATGCAATCAGTCAATAAATCAGTGGTATTATTGAGCATTCAATGTATGTAGAGCACTGTACTGAGTGCTTGGGAGAGCACAATACAACAGAATTAACAGACATGTTTCCTGCCCACATTGAGTTTCCTGTCTAGAGGGGGAGAAGAACATTAATAGGAAAAATATGTAATTTATAATCCATAATTTAAAGATACATACATAAGTGCTGTGGAGTTGAGGATGGGGTGAATATCATGGCTTAGTGGAAACAGCATGGGCTTGGGAATCAGAGGTCTTGGGTTCGAATTTCAGCTTCACCACTTATCAGCTGTGACACTCTGGGCAAGTCACTTAACTTCTGTGTGCCTCCGTTACATCATCTGTAAAATGAGAATTAAGACTGTGAGCTCCAATCAGGAGAACCTGATGACCTTCCAAGTACTCTCCCAGTGCTAAGTACAGTGCTTGGCACATAGTAAGCACTTAACAAATACCATCATCATTATTAATATGCCCAAAGGTCACAGATCCAAGTGCTTAGGGGACCCAGAAGGGAGAGCGAGCCAGGCTGCTGTTCCAAAAATGGAAAATTGAATGAAAATATGCTTCATTGTATTTATTGAGCACTTACTGTGTGTAGAGCACTGTACTAAGCACTTGGGAGAGTACACTAAAACAGCCACATTCCCTGCTCACAATAAGCTTACAGTCTAGAGAGGGAGACAGACATTAATATAAATGAATTATAGATATGGACATAAGTGTTGGGCTGAGATGGGGGATGAAGAAAGGGGCCAATGCAGGAGGGAGAGGGAGAAGAGGAAAGGAGGGCTTAGTCTGGGAAGGCTTCTTGGAGGAGATGGGCCTTTAGTAAGGCTTTGAAGCAGGGGAGAATCATTGTCTGTCAGATTTGAGGAGGGAGGGCATTCCAAGTCAGAAGCAGGACATGGGTGAGAGGTCGGTGGTGAGACAGATGAGATTGAGGTACTGTGAGGCATTAATAATAATGATAATAATAATAATGGTATTAAGCACTTACTATGTGCTAGGCTCTGTACAAACGCTGAGGCGGATACAAACAATTCAAGTCGGACACAGTCCCTGTCCCACATGGGGCTCACAGCCTCAATCCCCATTTTCCAGATGAGGTAAATGAGGCAAAGAGAAATGAAGTGACTTGCCCAAAGTCCCACAACAGGCAAGTGGCAGAGCCGGTATTAGAATCCATGACCCTCTGATTCCCAGGCCCGGGCTCTAGGCACTATGCCATGCAGAGCGAAGCATGCGAGCTTGGTTGTAGGAGAGCAGTGAAGTGAGGTAGGAGGGGGAAATACTAGGGTGAATAAATCAATATTATGCACAAGCGTTTACATGGCTGTGAATAAGTAAGGGACCATACACCACCTGATTTTGTTTGTATCTACCCCAGATCTTAGCACAGTGCCTTAATAAATATCATCGTGATTGTTGAACCGGTGATCCTCAAGACTCAATAGGGAGGCAGGCCTAAACTTTAGTGAATCTGCAGGGCCCAAGTTGTCGGAAGACCTGTGTTCTAATCCTGAATCCACGACTTAACTGCTGGGTGACCTTGGGAAAGTCACTTCTCTGTGCCTCAGTCCCCTCATCTGTAAAATGGGGATGAAGACGGTGAGTCCCATATAGGACCTGGACTGTGTCCAACCCTAGTTGTAGGCAGGAAATGTGTCTGTTACATTGCTGTAATGTACTCTCCCAAGCGCTTAGTACAGTGCTTGGTAAGCACTCAATAAATACGATTGAAAAACTGAATGGTATTTAAGTGCTTGCTGTGTGTCAAGCACTGTTCTAAACCCTAAGGAAGATACATGAGAGTACATGAGATACATGATACATTTCATTACATACAAGGTACTAGAGAAGCAGCGTGGCTCAGTTTAAAGTGCACGGGCTTTGGAGTCAGAGGTCATGGGTTCAAATCCCGGCTCCACCGATTGCCAGCTGTGTGACTTTGGGCAAGTCACTTAACTTCTCTGTGCCTTAGTTACCTCATCAGTAAAATGGGGATTAAGACAGTGAGCCTCATGTGGGACAACCTGATCATCTTGTAACCTCCCCAGTGCTTAGAACAGTGCTTTACACATAGTAAATGCTTAATAAATGCCACTATTATTATTATTACATGGTAGTCAGTTTGGACCCAATCCCTGTCCCACATGGCACTTAACCCAATAGTGGAACAGTGGATAGGATATAAATGCTATGGAGTTGGGGGTGAATAAAGATAGAAAATCCAAGTGCAAGAACAATGCAGAAGAGAAGAGGAAATGATGGCTCAGTCAGGGATTGACTGATATAATACAACAGACCAACAACTGTAATACCAACAATACCAACTCTGTTGTTGGTAGACACATTCTCTGCCCACAATAAGCTTACAGTAGAGAGAGAGGAACGAGCACCAGTAGTTTTGCTAATCCATTGCTTCATTCTAAAAGTGAGAAAAATGCCCAGAGAGGGAAAACTACTCCATTTCATTAATTCCAGAAGAGGCCAGGAGGGCACAAATCTTCCTTTTTCAACTTCCAAAGTGAGGCTGGTGACAGGAAAAAAGCACGGGAAAAAGGATTTTCATCAGTTCTTTTCTATTTTGTTTTTCATTTTTGTGTCCCTCCACACTTCTTGCCAGAAGACATAATCGGTGTTGAAATGCCACAAGAAAGTAAATCTTTTACGAGGAGCTAAGCAAACCCACGTGTCTCTGTTGAGTTCCTCGAATGTCTTGAAATCTTTTTTCAAATGTTTTCAGATCAACTCAATCCAATATGTATTTTTCCAAGCCGGCTTCACTTATTTTTCACCCTTCAAATATATGAAATTCAAGGGAAGTTCAAGCCAGCTATCTTTAATTCATTTGCACCTCTATCATCCACAGAATATTTTCAGAAATTTATCCAGTGCCTAAGACTTTATTAATAAGAGTTTGAAGGGTCTTTTTCTAAGTCACAGTTTATTTTTCCAGGAACAATAAATCCTAGCACATTGCTCATAGTGACTCAAACAGTTGGCTTAGATGAGACAAGATAGATTTGTACGAGCTTCTAAAAATAATAATAATGATAATGGTGGCATTTGTTAAGCACTTACTATGTGTGAAGTACCGTTCTAAGCACTGGGGGGGATACAAGGTGATGAGGTTGTCCCACAAGGGGCTCACAGTCTTAATCCCCTTTTTACAGAGAGGTAACTGAGGCACAGAGAAGTTGAGTGGCTTGCCCAAGGTCACACAGCTGACAAGTGGCAGAGCTGGAATTCAAATCTTCTAGACTGTGAGCCCACTGTTGGGTAGGGACCATCTCTATATGTTGCCAACTTGTACTTCCCAAGCGCTTAGTACAGTGCTCTGCACATAGTAAGAGCTCAATAAATATGACTGAATGAATTGAATGAATGAATGAATGAATGACCTCTGACTCCCAAGCCGCTCTTTCCACTGAGCCACGCTGCTTCCCCTGGGCCTGGAAGACAGAAGATAATTCATTCATTCAATCATATTTATTGAGCACTTACGGTGTTCAGAGTACTGTACTAAGCACTTGAGAAGTATAAGATTATAATGATAATGATAATAAAATAATAATTATTATTATGGTATTTGTTAAGCACTTACTATAAGCCAGGTACTGTACTAAGCACTGGGGTAGATACAAGCAAATCGGGTTGGACACAGTCCCTATCCATTGTGGGGCTCACAGTCTCAATCCCCATTTTGCAGATGAGGGAACTGAGGGCCAGAGAAGTTAATAGAGTTGCCCAAGGTCTCACAGCAGACAAGCGGCAGAGATGGGATTAGAAACCCAGCATCGCTCTAGTCACTGGGCGATGCTGCTTCTCTAAACCAGGGTTCTAGTCCTAACTCTGCCATTGATCTGCTGTGGGTGACCTTTACATAGTGGATAGAGCACGGGCCGCCACTTGTCTGCTGGGTGGCCTTGGGCAAGTCTTTTCGCTTCTCTCGGCTTCGGTTTTCTCATCTGGAAAAAGGAGATTGAGACTGTGAGACCCATGTGGGACAGGGATTGAGTCCAACCCAATTTGCTTGTATTCCCCCCCAGCTTTGAGCAGTGCTTGGCATATATTGAGCACTTAACAAATACCATCATTATTATTATTATCTCCAGGATTCAGTTTCCTCATCTATAAAATGAGGATGAAATACATATTCTCCCTCGTAATTAGACTGTGAGCCCCATGTGGGAAAGGGATTTTGACTAATCTGATTGCCTTGTAACTACACCAGTGATTAATGTAAAAAAAAAAAAAGGGGTATCTGTTAAATGCTTACTATGTGCCAGGCACTGTTCTAAGCACTGGGGTAGAGACAAGGTAATCAGGTTGTCCCATGTGGGGCTCACAGTCTTAATATCCAGTTTACGGATGAGGTAACTGAGGCACAAGTGGCAGGGTTGGGATTAGAATCCACGACCTCTGACTCCCAAACCTGTGCTCTTTCCATTAAGCCTTGCTGTGTGCCAGTCACTGTACTAAGTGCTGGGGTAGATACAAGATAATTAGGTTGGACACAGTCTCTGTCCCCCATGGGGCTCACAGTCTTAATCCTCATTTTACAGATGAGGAAACTGAGGCCCAGGAAAGTGAAGTGACTTGCCCAAGGACACACAGCAGACAGGTGGTGGAGCCAGGATTAGAACCCATGTCCTTCTGACTCCCAGACCGAGGCTCTATTCACTAGGCCATGCTGCTTTTCACCATTTTTCATTTATCACTTTCCTGTGTCCTGGGAGCAATGAGCTACAGTTATTATTATTACTAATCATCATCATCATCATCATTGTCAGCATCATATTTACTAAGTACTTACTGTGTGCAAAGTACTTTACTAAGCACTTGGGAGAGTACAGTATAACAGTTCTGTGATCAACCCTCATTCCCTGTCCCAGTTCACTCTCTCCCGAAACTGAACTTGTCTCTTCTCTTTCTCATTTATTTATCAATTAATTGTATTTCCTGAGCACTTACTATGTGCAGAGCAGTGTACTAAATGCTTGGGAGAGTGAGATATAACAGAGTTCCTTGCCCGCAATGAGTTTACAGTCTAGAGGGGAAGGAAGACACTAATAGAAATGGATGTTTGGGATAGGCACATAAGGGCTGTGGAGGTGAGGGTGTGGTGAATAAAGGGAGCAAATCCAAGTGCAAGAGTGATGGAGATAGAGCAGTCCCCTTGCCCCCTCCTACCTCCAATCCAGCCCGCACACTTGGCTCCCCTAATGCCAAACTTCTCACTGGGCCTCCATCTCACATGTCACACCGCCGACCTATCGCCCACATCCTAACTGTGGCCTGGAAAGCCCTCCCTCCTCAAATCCCACAGACAATGACTCTCCCCCAACTTCAAAGTTTTAATGAAGGCCCATCTTCTCCAAAAAGGCCTTCCCTTGACTAAGCCCTCATTTTCTCTTCTTCCACTCCTTCTGCATCACCCTGACTTGCTCCCTTTATTCATTCCCCCGTCCCAGCCCTGCAGCGCTTATGTCCAGATCTGTTATTTGTTTCTATTAATTTCTGTCTCCCCTTCTAGACTGTAAGCTCCTTGTGGGCAGGGAATGAATGTGTTAAACCCACATATTCAATCTGTCACCAAATCATGGAGGTCCCACCTTCACTAAATGGCTAAAATCCACCCTTTCCTCTCCATCCAACTACCACATTAATACAATCACTCATTGTATCCTGTCTAGATTACTGAATCAGCCACCTTTCTGACTTCCCAGCTTCCTGCCTCTCCCTACACCTCCATCCAGTTATCCAGGAAGCCTTCCCTAACCTAAGCCCTCCTCTCCTCTTCTCCCACTCCCTTCTGCACCACCCTGACTGGCTCCTTCATTCATCCTTTTTCCCTTCCCCAAGGCGCATATTTATTATCTGTTTTTATCTGTAATGTATCTGTTTGTATTGTTTGTCTCCCATCTTGCCTGTGAGCTCTGTGTGGGCAGGAAATGTGCTTGTTGTTATAGCGTACTCTCCCAAGCGCTTATTACAGTACTACTATCGGATTACTGTATCAGCCTCCTCTCTGATCTCCCAGCCTCCTGTCTCTCCCTGCTTCAGTCCATACTTCACTCTGCTGCCTGGATCATCTTCCTACAGAACCGTTCAAGACATGTTATCCCCCTCAAAAATCTCCAGTAGTTGCCTATCCACCTCCGTATCAAACAAAAACTCCTCACTATTGGCTTTAAAGCTGTCCATCCCCTTGCCCCCTCCTACCTCACCTCCCTTCTCTCCTTTTCTATCCCAGCCCGCACACTCCGCTCCTCTGGTGCCACTAACCTTCTCCCTGGGCCTCCATCTCACCCGTCTCACCACTGACTCCTGCTCCATGCCCCACTTCTGATGCTGAATGCCTCCCTCCTCAAATCCGGCAGACAATGACTCTCCCCCGACTTCAAAGCCTTACTGAAGGCCCATCTCCTCCAAGACGTCTTCCCAGACTAAGCCCCACTTTTCCTCATCTCCCACTCCCTTCTGCGTTACCCTTGCTTTTCCCCCCTCTCCCTGCCCCATAACACTTACGTATATATCTGTCATTTTTAAATTTATATTGTCTGTTTATTTGTATTGATGTTTGTGCCCCCCGCCCCAGACTGTGAGCTTATTGTGAGCAGGGATTGTCACTCTTTATTACTGTATTGTACTTTCCCAAGTTCTGAGTACAGTGTTCTGTACACAGTAAGCACTTAATAAATGTGAATGAATGAATGAATATTGTATTCTCTCTAGACTTAGTACAGTGCTTTGCTCAAAGTAAGCACTCAGTAAATATGATTGTCTGACAGAAGGAAGTGGGAAAAGAGGAAATAATTCTGATTACTTGACACCTTTATTCTGATGACATGACACCTGTCCACATAATAATAATAATGATGATGGCATTTATTAAGTGCTTACTATGTGCAAAGCACTGTTCTAAGCACTGGGGAGGTTACAAGGTCATCCGGTTGTCCCACGGTGGCTCACAGTCTTAATAAATACGATTGATTGATTAATCCCCATTTTACAGATGAGGCAACTGAGGCCCAGAGAAGTGAAGTGACTTGCCCAAAGTCACACAGCTGACAGTTGGCAGAGCCAGGATTTGAACCCATGACCTCTGACTCCAAAGCCTGGGCTCTTTCCACTGAGCCACGCTGCTTCTCTATGTTTTATCTTGTTGTCTGTCTCCCCCTACTAGACTGTGAGCCCGTTGTTGGGTAGGGACCATCTCTGCCAACCTGTACTTCCCAAGCGCTTAGTACAGTGCTCTGTACACAATGAGCACTCAATAAATATGATTGAATGAATGAATGATTGAATGAATGAATGAATGAATGAAATAAGGGTATTTCCTCCAAAACAGGCAGTGTTTTGGTGTCCGTTTTGAGAGGCTTCTTTTCTTTCTTTTACCTCTCTGACTGCACCCCATATCCAAGAAAAACTTCCTGTTTGCCAGTGATGAAATTTACCAGCAGCTTTGCCCCACGTAGCAGTTGAGGACAGGAGTTGACGATTCCTTCGTCAGACTCCAGTGGCAAGTAGGCTGGTGAATTTACTGAGATTGAAACTAGTGTGATCTCAGTATGTCGGCTCCAGAATAAATAAATGGGCCGGGGGGAGGGGGAACTTTAATAATCACAGTTGTCAGGAGCTGTGACAATCAGATAATGGAAAAGATTTGATGGTTTTCACAATCCTTCTTTTGGGAAGCTATAAACAGAAGGAAATGAGTTTTGGAAGACTAAATCAAATCTTATAAGACAAACTCACAGATCTCCTCAACAGGCTAAATAGCAGTCATTTTTTTTAATCTATGTGTTGCATCCCACTAGGCTTTGAGGGCAGGAATCATGTTTTCTGCTAGCTCCATTGTACTCTCCTAAGCGCTTAGTAGAGTGCTTTACACATAGTAGATTGTAAAATTCTTGATGGGAGAGATTGTGTCTTCTGCTAACTATTCTACTTTTCCAAGTGCTCAGTAATAGTGCTCTAATTCCAGTAAACCATAAGCTCTTGAAGACAGGGATTGTATCTCTGAACGCTACTGAACTCTCTCCCAACTGCTTAGTACATTGCTATGCACAGAAGCAGTGTGGCTCAGAAAGAGCATGGGCTTTGGAGTCAGAGGTCATGGGTTCGAATTCTGACTCTGCCAATTGTCAGCTGTGTGACTTTGGGCAAATCACTTAACTTCTCTGTGCCTCAGTTCCCTCATCTGTAAAAATGGGGGTTAAGACTGTGAGCCCCACATGGGACAACCTGATCTCCTTGTAACCTCCCCAGCGCTTAGAACAGTGCTTTGCACATAGTAAGCACATAATAAATGCCATCATTATTTTTAATATTATTAATAATAATATTAATTGATTATCATGTGCAGGGTTGTGAACTAAGCAGTTGGATGAGAACAGTGTAATTGCAATCTAGGGGAGGGGACACATGCTCAAAATAACTAATTTAGAGAAGCAGCATGGTCTATTTGATAAAGTACAGGCCTGAGAGTCAGAAAGGTGTGGGTTCTAATCATGTCTCCACCACTTGTCTGCTGTGTGATGCTGGGCAAGTCACTTTGCTTCTCTGGGCCTCAGTTACCTCATCTGGAAAATGGGGATGAAAAATGTGAGCTCCATGTGGGACAGTGACTGTGTCCAACTGTGTCCTGTATTTGCCTCAGTGCTTAGTACGGGGCCTGGCACATAGTAATTAGCAAATACCATTTAAAAAATGTTAGAGATAGGAGGAAAGAGAATAAGAATTTGAGTTTTTGCTTGAGTAAAAAATTCTCTGGAGGCACTACCAGAATGTTTGCAGATGGAGTGGAGCATTGCGTGGCTTAGTGGAAAGAGTACGGGCATGGGAGTCAGAGTTCATGGGTTCTAATCCTGGCTCTGCCTCTTATCTGCTGCGTGACCTAGGGCAAGCCACTTAACTTCTCTGGACCTCAGTTCCCTCATCTATAAAATGGGGATTAAGACGTGGGACAACCTGATCACCTTGTATCTCACCCAGCGCTTAGAACAGTGCTTTGCACATAGTAAGCACTTGACAAATGCCACCATTATTAATATTATTATTCTCTGGGCCTCAGTTACCTCATCTGTAAAATGGCGATTAAGATTGTGAGCCCCATATGGGACAACTTGATTACCTTGCATCTACCCCAGCGCTTAGAACAGTGTTTTGCACATAGTAAGCACTTGACAAATGCCATCATTATTAATATTGTTATTCTCTGGGCCTCAGTTACCTCATCTGTAAAATGGCGATTACGATTGTGAGCCCCATATGGGACAACTTGATTACCTTGCATCTATCCCGGTGCTTACAGCAGTGCTTGGCACATGGTAAGCACTTAATAAATACCATTATTATTATTATGTGTCCATGGAGTTGCTATGTGTCAGCAACATAAGATAACATAGAATGTAAGATATATATTCAAACGCTTAGGTGGTAGTGGGGGGAAGATAAGGTGGGGAGATGAAAGATTAATCATGGAAGACTTCCTGGAGGAGATGGACTTTCAGAATGACTTTGAAAATCAGGAGAGCGGTGTGGTCTTTGACTTGAGACCCCCCAAGCTCATCAAGCCACTAGTCACAAAACAAGTGTAGAGAATCAGTATGGCCTACTGGAAAGAGCCCGGGACGGGCTTGGGAGTCAGAGGACCTGGGTTCAAATCCCAGCTCCACTACTCATCAGCTGTGGGACCTTGGGCAAGTCACTTCACTTCTCTGCACCTCAGTTTCCTCATCTGTGAAATGGGGAGTCAATCCTACTCTCGCCTACCTAGACTGTGAGCCCCATATGAGACAGGGACCATGTCTGTATAGTAAGCAATCAACTTCTAGACTGTGAGCCTGTTGTTGGCTAGGGACCATCTCTGTATGTTGCCGACTTGTACATCCCAAGCACTTAGTACAGTGCTCTGCATACAGTAAGTGCTCAATAAATATGATTCAATGGATGAATGAATATACCATAAAAAAAGTGAATGATAGCCATATTAACTTCATGATTTGAAGAAAGTCACCCAATCTCTGCTTCAGTGAGAAGAAGAGCCAGCTAATCATTTTTTTCCTAAGAACAATGGACGGGAGAGGAACAGCCAAGTGCAAATTTGATAACCAGATACATCCTGGAGCTCTACATAGTGGGAGGATTCTTTTGATCTCATTTTCCTCTCTCTTGTGGAGGAAACTTACCAACCACCTGTATCTGGTTTAGATTTTGAGTTTGGCTGTGTTTCTTTCATAAGTAGGTTATTTTTCAAGTCCCAGAGGACAGATCAATTGTCAGGGAAAGAAATGCCCCCTTCTATAAATGCTAAATCTGCTTTAAAAATCACTCTTCCATGTGATTCACACACACACACATTCACATATATCACCTTGCTGTTTTGTCTCATCAGCCTAAGATTGTAGGTTTAATGACCAGTACGAGAAATATGCTAAAATCACCATTTGGTAAAGGGATTTCAGGGCCCACAAACCTGGCCCTTTTTCCTGCAAGATCTGGATCCCCCAACCTTCGAATTTTTGTTTGAGGAAGCTATTGTTCCGTGCTTGCTTCTAGAAAGAAACAACGCTGGTTTTGTGCTGGTGAGACTTTCCTCTGACCTCTGCTTCCCTGAGTCCAATGGGAATACAAGCTCCTTAAGGTCAGGGATGGGGGACTCTGGATTCTGTTGCATTCCCCCCGAAGTCTGAACACTGTAAGTTCCTTGAGGACAGGATTCACATCTTCTAAATCCATCAGTCTTTCCCTGGTTCTCAGTACAGTACTCCTCACACAGTGGTAGTAAGGTCAGGGTTCATATTACTAATTCTATTGATCATTTCTGAATGCTCAGTACAGTTTTGCACACAGAAGATTGGAAGCTTCTTGAGGAAGATGCTCAGTATATACAGTTGATTAAAGATTCACCCATCTAAGCATGGAGGGCTCTAAAGCAATCTTTCCCCAGGAAACTTATTACTTATTCTCAGGTGATGTAATTATACTAATGGTATCTGATTTTGTTAATGATGTGCACGTAGTTATAATTCTATTTGCTCTGACGATTTTGACACTTGTCTACATGTTTTGTTTTGTTGTCTGTCTCCCACTTTTAGATGGTAAGCCTGTTGTTGGGTGGGGACCGTCTCTAATCGTTGCCAACTTGTACTTCCCAAGCACTTAGTACAGTGCGCTGCCCACAGTAAGCACTCAATAAATAAAATTGAATGAATGAATGAATGTGTGCCAAGCACTGTACTAAGCGCTAGGGTGAATTCGAGCAAATCAGGTTGGACACAGTTCCAGTCTCACGTGGGCTCACAGTCTCGATCCCCATTTTCCAGATGGGGTAACTGAGGCCCAGAGAAGTGAAGACTAGACTGTGAGCCCATTGTTGGATAGGGACCGCCTCTATATGTTGCCGACTCGTATTTCCTAAGTGCTTAGTACAGTGCTCTGCACACAGTAAGTGCTCAATAAATACAATTGAATAAATGAAGTGACTTCTTCTAGGTCACACAGCAAACAGAGGAGTCAGGATTGGAACCCACGACTTTCTGAATCCCAGGCCTGTGCTCTGTCCACTACGTCATGCTGCTTCTCTGTTATCTGACACTTTTTTCAGCAGTGTAAGGAGACAGGAGAAACAGTCTGTTTATGGTTGAGAATAAACTGGCTTTACCCTTACATGGCTAAAAGATGTAAAACTTTTACTTAGAGCCAAAATGCATTATGGTGAGAAGCAGTGTGGCTCAGTGGAAAGAGCCCGGGCTTGGGAGTCAGAGGTCATGGGTTCTAATCCCGGCTCTGCCACTTGTCAGCTGTGTGACTTTGGGCAAGTCACTTCTCTGGGCCTCAGTTCCCTCAGCTGTAAAATGAGGATCAAGACTGTGAGCCCCACGAAGGACAATCTTGATTACCTTGTATCCCCCCAGTGCTTAGAACAGTGCTTGGCACATAGTAAGCGCTTAAC
This sequence comes from Tachyglossus aculeatus, assembly GCF_015852505.1. Lineage (NCBI taxonomy): Eukaryota > Metazoa > Chordata > Mammalia > Monotremata > Tachyglossidae > Tachyglossus > Tachyglossus aculeatus. The sequence continues at coordinate 4,525,979 of NC_052069.1, read as the reverse complement.
AATTACCAACACTATTCATTCATTCATTCAATTGTATTTATTGAGCGCTTACTGCATGCAGAGCACTGTACTAAGTGCTTGGGAAGTACAAGTCGGCAACCTGTAGCGACAGTCCCTACCCAGCAGTGGGCTCACAGTCTAGAAGGGGGAGACAGACAACAAAACAAAACATGGAGACAGGTGTCAAAATCGTCAAAACAAATAGAATTAAAGCTATATGCACATTTATTATTATTATGGTGTGCTGGTGGGAATTAAGGCAAGTGTGTGACGTGCAGCAGTGCTCATTTCCCTGGCATCCCCTGGCTGGGATTGTTGGGTGAAGCATGGGCGTGGTGGCGAAGTGGTGAACCACTGAGCAGCTACTTCTAATGGTGAGGAAAGAGTTCTCTGGGTGGTCATGTTGGCCTGGAATTTCTTGGCACAGAAATTTGCCGCATTTAGGATGGGCGGGGAGGGAGGCTGATTCAGATGGCTTTGTATGCGCTTCCCCTGATCCCCTCACTTCAGCTGCTGGGTTCGGAGAGCCCAAGGTTCCTACTCTGAATAGTAATAATTGTGGGTTTTGTTTAGCGCTTACAAATAGTTCGGAGTCACTATTTAATTCCCTATTTTAATTTCTCCAGAAGCAGCGTGATCTAATGGAAAGAGCACAGGCCTGGGTTAATAATAATAATAATAATAATAATAATAATAATAATAATAATAATGGCATTTGTTAAGCGCTAACCATATGTGAAGCACTGTTCTAAGTGCTGGGGAGGATACAAGGTGATCACGTTGTCCCACGTGGGGCTCACAGTCTTCATCCTCATTTTACAGATGAGGTAACAGGCTCAGAGAAGTTAAGTGACTTGCCCAAGGTCACACAGCAGTAATGTGGGGGAGCCGGGATTAGAACCCATGACCTCTGACTCCTAAGCCCGTGCTCTTTCCACTGAGCCATGCTGCTTCTCTAACCCCGCCTCCTCCACTTCCCTGCTGGGTGACCTGGGGCAAGTCACTTCACTTCTCTGGGCCTCAGTTACCTCTTCAGTAAAAGGGGAATTAAGATTGTAAGGCCCATGTGGAAAAGGGACTGTATCCATCCTGATTATCTTGTATCTACCCAAGAATTTAGAACAGTGCTTGGCACATAGTAAATGCTTAACAAAAACCATTATTATTATTGTTATTCATTCATTCAATCACATTTATTGAGTGCTTATTGTGTTTAGAGATTAATAATAACAATTGGGATCTCTGCCCCTCCCTCCCACCCTTCTTACCTCTTGGATTGTGAGCCTCAGGTGGGACAGGGACTGTGTCTGTTCTGATTAGCTTATATCTACTCCATTGCCTAGGACATAGTGAATGTTAAAAAAATATGTCAATTATTATTATCACCGCATCGAGTGCTATCTTTGAAAACCAAGGATTCCAATCCAGCATACCCATGAAAATGTCTCTATCTTGTGTGTATAAACATAGAGAGGTGTGATTATTCAGTATGCTGCTATCCTCCTCTTTTTCAGTTTCAAAAGCTGTTTCAAAGTTAACCACCTTGACTTTTAGCTACTGTGACCTTATAGAATGTCTGCTAGAAAGCTGTCTCTCCAAAGTCTTATAAAACTAATAGAGTGGCTCAGTGGAATGAGCACGGGCTTGGGAGTCAGAGGTCATGGGTTCTAATCCCAGCTCTACCACTTGTCAGCTGTGTGACTTTGGGCAAGTCACTTAACTGATCTGTGCCTCAGTTACCTCATCTGGAAAGTAGGGACTAAGACTGTGAGCCCCATGTGGGACAACCTGATTACTTTGTATTTCCCAAGTGCTTAGAACAGTGCTTGGCACATAGTAAGCGCTTAACAAATGCCATTATTATTATTATTATGGTTCATTCATTCATTCAATCGTATTTATTGAGTGCTTATTGTGTGCAGAGCACGGTACTAAGCGCTGGGGAAGTACAAGTCGGCAACATATAGAGATGGTCCCTACCCAACAACGGGCTCACAGGCTAGAAGGGGGAGACAGACAACAAAACAAAACATGTAGGCAGGTGTCAAAACTATCAGAATAAATAGCTAAGTGCTTGGAAAGTACAATACAGTAATAAAGACAGGCAATCCCTGTGCACAACAGGCTTACAGTCTAGAGGGGGGACCACCCCCCATAATATTATAATATAATAAATATAATAAATTGTGATTATAATTATTCTTATTATTACTGGTCAGGTAACCTGGGTTCTAATCCTGGCTTGACTACTTGTCCATTGTGTGATCTTGGGCATGTCACTTTTTAAAAAAATGATATTTGTTAGTCACTTAACATGTGCCAGGCACCATACTAAGCACTGTGATGGGTGCAAGATATTCAGGTTGGAAATAATCCCTGTCCCACCACAGGGCTCACAGTCTTCATGCCCATTTTTCAGATGAGGTAACTGAGGCCCAGAGAAGTGAAGTGACTTACCCAAGGTTACACAGCACTTAATATTTTACTTCTCTGTGCTTCAATTCACTCATTTGCAAAATGGAGATTCAACAATAGCTGTTCTCTTTTCTTAGTTTATGAGCCGTCTCTATATGTTGCCAACTTGTACTTCCCAAGTGCTTAGTACAGTGCTCTGCACACAGTAAGCGCTCAATAAAGATGAATGAATGAATGAATCTGGTGGTCTAGTATCTAGACTAGTGCTTAGCACAGCGCTTGGCACATAACACAAACAAAATGGATGAGGAAAGCAAAAATGTTTCTGTGTCTCCTGCACTAGACTGGGCAGCAATCATGGATTATAACCCTATTCTACTCTTCTGAGTGCTTAGTACAGTGCTTTGCACGTAGTTGTAATAGTAGTACCATTTACCCATTTGGTTCAGTTCCATGCACTTTAATGAATGTGTTCGTTTATCGTTGTATTGTACTCTCCCGACCACTTAGTACGTTGCCCCGCACACAGTGTGTTCAATAAATACAATCGAATGAATGAATGAATAGTAAGAATTATGGTATTTGTGGAGTGCATACTACGTGCTAAGCATTAAGACAAGTGGCAGAGCCGAGATTAGACTCCTGGCCTTATGACTCCCATGCCTGTGCCCTATCCACTCTGCCATGCTGTTTCTCAAGACTGTAAGCTCTTCTGATGACTGTAAACACATTTTGAGCAGGGAATGGGTCTGTTTATTTTTATAAACGGACTCTCCCAATTGCTCAGTACAGCGCTCTGCACACAGTAAATGCTCAGTAAATACAATTGACTGACTGACTGAAGATTTTTACCGTCTTGTTTGCCTAACCTCCCCAGCGCTTAGAACAGTGCTTTGCACATAGTAAGCACTTAATAAATGCCATTATTTTTATTACTATTATTTTTAGAGCACTTGCAATTGGTGGAAAGATGACAATTTCTGTGAGGGGAAAATCGTGCCTAACTGTTGGAGGTCTTTGAAGGGGTTAAGGAGCTTGTGGATGGGGAAGAGTCAGACCGTATACTACATTTCAATTTACACGAGGACTTTGGATAGTTCCACAATCAGGCTTTTAAGACAATCAGGCTTTTAAAATACGCTGCATTATCTCAAGTTGGACGGAATTTTCCGTGGTGCTTAGGAAATAGGGTAAAAGTAATTGAGCAAGGAGAAAGGACACTTTTAAGGAAAAATGCCTCTGAAAGTCATTGAAGGAGTGGGCTAAGATGGGATTTGTTTAATAATCGCTCAGTTGGTTGGATTTCAGCGGGGCCTAGTGGAAAGAGCATGGGCCTGGGAGTTGGAAGGTCATGGGTTCTAATCCCAGCTCCTCCACTTCATTCATTCATTCAATCGTATTTATTGAGCGCCTACTGTGTGCAGAGCACTGTACTAAGTGCTTGGAAAGTACAAGTTGGCAACATATAGAGATGGTCCCTACCCAACAGCGGGCTCACAGTCTAGAAGGGGGAGACAGACAACAAAACAAAAGATATTAACAAAATAAAATAAATAGAATAAATAAGTACAAATAAAATAAATAAATAAATAGAGTAATAAATATGTACAAACATATATACATATATGTGTCTGCTGTGTGACTTTGGGTAAGTCACCTCACTTCTCTGAGCCTCAGGTCCCTCATCTGTAAAATGGGGATGAAGACTGTGAGCCCCATGTGGGACAACCTGATTACCTTGTATCTACCCTAGTGCTTAGAACTATGCTTGGCACATAGTAAGCACTTAAACAAATATCAACATTATTATTATTATTCTCTTGGCATCATTTCCCTCATCCGCCCTTTCCTCTCCATCCAAACCGCTACCCTGCTCGTTCAAGCTCTCATCTTATCCCATCTGGACTACTGCATCAGCCTTATCTCTGATCTCCCATCCTCGTGTCTCTCCCCACTTCAATCCATACTTCATGCTGCTGCCTGGATTGTCTTCGTCCAGAAACGCTCTGGGCATATTACTCCCCTCCTCAAAAGTCTCCAGTGGCTACCAATCAATCTGCGCATCAGGCAGAAACTCCTCACCCTGGGCTTCAAGGCTCTCCATCCCCTCGCCCCCTCCTACTTCACCTCCCTTCTCTCCTTCTCCAGCCCAGCCCGCACCCTCTGCTCCTCCGCTGCTTATCTCCTCCCCGTGCCTCCTTCTCGCCTGTCCCACCATCGACCCCCGGCCCACATCATCCCCCAGGCCTGGAATGCCCTCCCTCTGCCCATCCGCCAAGCTAGCTCTCTTCCTCCCTTCAAGGCCCTACTGAGAGCTCACCTCCTCCAGCAGGCCTTCCCAGACTGAGCCCCCTCCTTCTTCTCCCCCTCCTCGCCCCTCCATCCCCCACATCTTACCTCCTTCCCTTCCCCACAGCACCTGTATATATGTATATATGTTTGTACATAATTATTACTCTATTTATTTATTTTACTTGTACATATCTATTCTATTTATTTTATTTTAATATGTTTGGTTTTGTTCTCTGTCTACCACTTCTAGACTGTGAGCCCACTGTTGGGTAGGGACCGTCTCTATATGTTGCCAACCTGTACTTCCCAAGCGCTTAGTACAGTGCTCTGCACACAGTAAGTGCTCAATAAATGTGATTGATTGATTGATCTGGAAAATGAAGATTAGGACTGTGAGCCCTATGTGGGACAGGGACTGTGTCCAACCTGATTATCTTGTATCTACCCCAGCACTTAGAACAGTGGGTGACACACAGTAAGTGCTTAACAAATGCCATCGTTATTATTACTTTGTGTCTGTGTATTATTATGTTGTCCTCTCCCAAATGCTTAGTACAGTGTTCTGTACACAGTAAGCACTCAGTGAATATGATTGAATGAATGAATGAATTAAAGGCCAGGGGCGGACGCAAGATTAGAACCCAGGTCCTCTGACAATCAGGCCTGTGCTCTTTCCACTTGGCCACATTTATGATAGAGCTCAAAAGACCTAGCAGAGAGAAGCAAAGAGCAGTCCTTGAGATCTTCTTATGGGAACCAGTATGGCCTAGTGGATACAGCACATGCCTGGAAGTCAAAAGGACCTGGGTTCCCACCCCAGCTCCTTCCTGTATCTCCTATGTGACCTTGGACAATTCACTTTTCTGGGCCTCAGTTATTTCATGTGTTTATAGTGATAACAATGATGCCATTTGTTAAGCACTTACTATACACCAACCACTGTTCTAAGTGCTGGGGTAGACACAGGGTGATCAGGTTGTCCCACATGGGGTTCACAGTCTTAATCCCCATTTTACAGATGAGGTAACTGAGGCACAGAGACTATAATAATAATAATAATAATAATAACAATAATAATAATAATGATGATAATAGCATTTGTTAAGTCCTTACCATGTGTCAAGCACTGTTCTAAGAGCTGGAGGGGGAGGAGACAAGGTGATCAGGTTGTCCCACGGGGGACTCACAGTCTTAATCCCCATTTTCCATATGAGGGAACTGAGGCACCGAGAAGTTGTGGATTAGAACCCACGACCTCTGACTCCCCAACCCGGGCTCTTTCTACTAAGCCATGCTGCTTCCACCGTGGGTCTCCTGTGTGACCTTGGGCAAGTCACTTCACTTCTCTGGGCCTTAGTTATCTCATCTGCAAAATGGTGATGAGTGTGAATCCCATATGCGACAAGGACAGTGTCTGACCTGATTATCTTGTATCTACCCCAGTTGTTTAAACAGTGCATGGCACATAGTAAGTGCTTGACAAATAGCATCATCATTAGTATTATTGTCATCATTATGTCCCTTGGCACTTGATAACTTTTCCCCAACACTTCGCCTGGTCCTGCTCCAATTGGAGGTAATCAGCTAATACCTCTGATGTGATATTGATGATGATTTTTCCCTGTGCCCATGATCAATCAGTCAATCGATTCCTCCTATTCATTGAGCACTTACTGAGTGCACAGCACTGTACTAAGTGCTTGGGAGAGGACAATGCAACTTAGTAGGTAGACAACGCCCACAATGAGTTTACAATCTTACAGCTTAAAATCATCATCTGCCCCAAATGGAAGCTCTGGAACATGGAAAGGGAGAAATGAAAACCACACCAGAGGTTGACAGTTTCAAATGTTCATGGGGCACCATGGGGATGTTACTATTATTATTATTAATAATAATAGTAATAATAATCACGAGTTGTCACTGTGGTATTTGTTAAATAATAATGATGGTACTTGTTAAGTGCTTACTATGTGCCATGCACCGTGCTAAGCACTGGGGTAGGTAGAAGCTAATCAGGTTGTCCCACGTGGGACACACATTCTTAATCCCCATTTTCCAGATGAGGGAACTGAGGCCCAGAGAAATTAAGTGGCTTGCTCAAGGTCACAGAGCAGACAAGTGGCAGAGCCGGGATTAGAACCCTCTTCCTCCGACTCCCAAGCCCAGCCTCTTTCCACTAAGCCACGCTGCTCCCCTAGTGCCTCACACTAAAATAAGCACTGGGGTAAATCCAAGATAATCAGATCCCACGTGAGGTTGACAGTCTAAGTAATCAGTCAGTCGTACTTATTGAGCACTTATTGTGAGCAGAGCACTGTGCTAAGCACTTTGGAGAGTACAATAAAACAATATAAAATAACACATTTCTGCCCACAGTGAGCTTACAGTCCAGAAGGGGACTAAGTATTGAATTCCCATTTTGCAGATGAGGGAACTGAGGCATAGACAAGTGAAGTAATAATAATGATAATGATGGCATTTATTAAGCGCTTACTATGTGCAAAGCACTGTTCTAAGCACTGGGGGTAGACTGTGAGCACGTTGTTGGTTAGGGACCATCTCTGTATGTTGCCCACTTGTACTTCCCAAGCGCTTAGTACAGTGCTCTGCACACAGTAAGTGCTCAATAAATATGATTGAATGAATGAATGAATGAATGGGGGGTTACAAGGTGATCAGGTTGTCCTACGGGGGGGCTCAGTCTTCACCCCCATTTTACAGATGAAGTAACTGAGGCTCAGAGAAGTTAGGTGACTTGCCCAAGGTCACACAGCAGACATGTGGCAGAGCCGGGATTCAAACCCATGACCTCTGACTCCAAAGCCCTAGCTCTTTCCACTGAGCCATGCTGCTTCAGTGTGACTTGCTCAAGTGAAGTGACTTGCTCAAGGTCACACAGCAGAAAAGGGGGCAGAGGCAGGATTAGAACCCAGATCATTTGACTCCCAGACCCGGGCTCTTTCCACTAGGCCAGGCTGCTTGTCTTCACCTACTTTTGTTGTCTTAACCCCACTTACAAACGATGCTGTTTTTGATGGAGGGGTGAGATGAGGCCCTGGGAGGGTGAGATTTTGGAATGCCTGATGCTTGTTATTCATGCATGTGACACAGTAAATTAGTTCATTCATTCAATCGTATTTATTAAGCGCTTACTGTGTGCAGAGCACTGTACTAAGTGCTTGAAAAGTATGTCGGCAACAACTAGAGACATTCCTACAAAATAATGGGCTCACAGTCTATAGTTGAAATGTAGAGAGCACTGAGCACTAATCCTTATTCCCCTGTGCTGCATGCCATAAATAATGCCATTTATTAAGCATTTATTATGTGCAATGCACTGTTCTAAGCATTGGGGAGGTTACAAGTCAATCAGGTTGTCCCACAGGGGGGGCTCACAGTCTTCATCCCCATTTTACAGATGGGGTAACTGAGGCCCAGAGAAGTTAAGTGACTTGCCCAAAGTCACACAGCTGACAATTGGTGGAGCCGGGATATGAACCCATGACCTCTGACTCCAAAGCCCGTGCCCTTTCCACCGAGCCTACATTGCCAAACTCTCATAGGCAAGGTTGACAATTATCTGCATTTTTGCTTTGACCCTCTGCAACATGCTGTGCCTGTAAATGTGTTTTCCAACTAAAAACACACCTGGTCTGGATGGGCAAACAGCCTTAAAATCATGAAATCCCATCCCAGGTTAACTTTCTCTTCCTGAGAACAAGTGTTTCCTGTTTTCTATTTGAGCTGATCTCCTTACCCTTAGGGAATTGTGTCCACTCCTGTTTCTCACTAATAATTATTGTGGTATTTGTTAAATTCTTACTCTTTACCAAGCACTGTACTAAGCACTGGGCCAGGTACAAGAAAATCAGATTCGATATGGTCCCTTTCCTCCACAAGACTTGAATTCTAAGAAGGAGGGAAAACAGGTATTTTTCCCTCTTTGCCCTCTTTCCCCTCACTAAGGCACAGAGAAGTTAAGTGAATTGTCCAAGGTCACCCAGCCGACAAGTGGAGGAACCGAAATTAGAACTTGCGTGCATACTGTGTGCAGAGCACTGTGTTAAGATTTGGGGAGAGTACAATAGAGTAGGTAGACAGTATCCTTGAACTCAAGGAGCAATGTGTCCTATTCCTTTGGATTCCAGGCCCGTGCTGCCCGTGCTCTATCCACTAGGCCTGCTTGTACTCAAAGCAACCGTTGTGGAATTTATTAAAGCACTTATGTGCTAAGCACTACTCTAAGCACTGGGGTGGATGTAGATAATTAGACTGAAGACATTCCCTACCCCTCACGGGGTCTCCAGTCCAAGAAATGATGAGAGCAGGTCTGTCGTCCCCATTTAATCGAGAAGCAGCGTGGCTCAATGGAAAGAGCACGGGCTTCGGAGTCAGAGGTCATGAGTTCGAATTCCAACTCCACCATATGTCTGCTGTGTGACCTTGAGCAAGTCACTTAACTTCTCTGAGCCTCAGTTACCTCATCTGTAAAATGGGGATTAAGACTGTGAGCCCCACGTGGGACAATTTAATCACCTTGTATCCCCCCCAGTGCTTAGAACAGTGTTCTGCACATAGTAAGTGCTTAACAAATGCCATTATTATATTATTATTATTATTGTTATTATTTAACAGATGAGGAAAGTGAGAACCAGAGAGGGGAAATGACTTGGCCAAGGTCATGTGGCAGCAGAACAGGATTGGAACCCAGGTCTCCTGTTTATTGGTGCTGCCAGTGCTTGTGCTTTGTCTATGAGGCCACACTGTGTAGCAACTCTCAATCCAGGACATTTTGGAGCCCAACTAGTTGTGCTATCCTGGGGCATAAGTTTTGCAAAGATTGAGGTGTCATGAGGAGCACTGTGGCCTAGTGGATAGAACCCAGGCTTGAGAGTCAGAAGGACCTGGGTTCTAATCCCGGCTCTGCCACTTATCTGCTGTGAAAGCTTGGGTGAGTCATTTCACCTCTCTGGGATTCAGTTACCTCATCTGTAAAACAGGTAACAGGTTTAATAATAAATCTGTAATAAGATTGTGAGCTCCAGGTGGGACATGGGTTGTATTCAACCTGATTAGCTCCTAACCACCTCAGAGATCAGTACAGTGCCTGGCACAAAGTAAGCCCTTAACAAATAACATTTAAAAAATGTTAAGAGTCAGGCAATAGAACAGAGAAAAAAATGGTATTTATTAAGTACTTACTATGTGTCTTCTAGACTGTGAGCCCACTGTTGGGTAGGAACCGTCTCTATATGTTGCCAACTTGTACTTCCCAAGCACTTAGTAATAATAATAATAATAATAATGATGGCATTTGTTAAGCCATTAATAAGTGCTTACTATGTGCAAAGCACTATTCTAAGCGCTGGGGGGATACAAGGTGATCAGGTGGTCTCATGTGGAGCTCCCTGTCTTAATCCCCATTTTACAGATGCGGTAACTGAGGCTCAGAGAAGTTAAGTGACTTGCCCAAGGTCACACAGCAGACGTGGCAGAGCCAGGATTCGAACCCATGACCTCTGACTCCAAAGCCTGTTCTCTTTCCACTGAGTCAAGCTGCTGCAGTGCTCTGCACACAGTAAGCGCTCAATAAATACGATTGATTGATTGATTGATTGATGTGTCAGGCACTGTTCTGCATGCTGGGGTAGATATAAGATAATCGGGTTGGACACAGTCCCTGTCCCACATAGGGCTCACAGTCTTAATCCCCATTTTCCAGATGAGGGAACTGAGGCCCAGAGAAGTGAAGTGACTTACCCAAGGTCACACAGCAGATAAATGGTGGAGCAGGAATTAGAACACAGGGTCTTCTGAGTCCCAGGCCCGGGTCTATCCACTAGGGAGGGAGTTCCTAGCCAGGGGAACCGAATAAGTGAAGGGGACAGAGGCGGAAGAGTTGAGAGCAAGGGACAGCAGGAAGGTTGCTGCAAATTGGGGAATAGCTGATGAAGAGAGCAGATAAATAGGAAAGTTTCTCTCATGGATCCTTTGTCTCCATGGCAGGGACCCTCCAAGCTCCCAGACTCAAAGGAGAATAGACAGTCATTAAATCATATTTATTGAGAGCTTATTATGTGCAGAGCACCGCACTAACTTGCTTGGGAAAGGACAACATGACAATAGAACGGACACATTCCCTGTCCACAACGAGTTTACAGTCTAGAGGAGAGCGCAGGCCTGATTGTAAATGAATAAATGGTAGATATGGACATAAATGTTGTGGGGCTGAGAGGGGGTTGAATAAAAGGAGCAAGTCAGGGCGATGCAGAAGGGAGTGGGAGAAGAAGAAAGGAGGGCTTAGTCAGGGAAGGCCTCTTGGAGGAGATGGACCTTCAATAAGGCTTTGAAGGTGGGGAGAGTCATTGTCTGGCATATATGAGGAGGGAGGGCATCCCAGGCCAGAGGCAGGATGTGCACTAGAGGGTGAGACAGGGGAGATGGAGGCCCAGTGAGAAGGTTGGTTTTAGGGGAGCAGAGTGTGCGGGCTGGGTTGGAGAAGGAGAGAAGCGAGGTGAGGTAAGAGGGGGTGAGGGGATGGAAGGCTTTGAAGCCAATGGTGAGGAGTTTTTGTTTGATGCGGAGGTAGATGGGCAACCACTGGGGGTTCCTGAGGAGTGAGGAAATTGAATATTTTTGAAGAAAAATGATGTGGGCAGAGGCCTGAGCCAGTGAACAGTGGGACCGCTTCTCAGGTCCACTGAAAACACGGCAAGATCCGCTTGTCGGTGACAGTGGTGTCGGCCTGGATGTCAGGAAATCTGATGCTGGCTCTGCCACTTCCCTGCTGTGTGACCCTAGGCAAATAATAATAATAATAATAATGATGGCATTTGTTAAGCGCTTGCTATGTGCAGAGCACTGTTCTAAGCGCTGGGGGGGATACAAGGTGATCAAGTAGCCCCATGTGGGGCTCACAATCTTAATCCCCATTTTGCAGATGAGGTAACTGAGGCTCAGAGAAGTGAAGTGACTTGCCCAAGGTCACACAGCAGACATGTGGATGAGTCGAGATTCGAACCCATGACCTCTGACTCCAAAGCCCGTGCTCTTTCCACTGAGGCACGCTTCTTCTTCTAAGTGCTTCACTTCTAAGTGCCTCAGGTTCCTCATCTATAAAATGGGGATTCAGTACCTGTTCTCCCTCTTCCTTAGAGTAAACCCAATGTGGGACAGGGATTGTGTTCAATCTAACTTGTATCTATCCCAGGTCATAGTACGGTGCTTGACAGCTAATGTGCTTAACGACTACTATAACTATTATTATTATTGTTATTATTATTAGCACTTGGGTAGATACAAGCTAATAAGGTTGGACACAGTCCCTGTCCCACCTGGGGCTCACAACCTTAATCCCCATTTTATAGATGAGTGAACTGAAGCCCAGAGAAGTGAAGTGACTTTCCCAAGGTCACACAGCAGACAACCGGCAGAGCGAGGATTAGAATCAGGTCCTTCGGACTCCCCTGTCCGTGATCTAGCCACTAGGCCTCTTTCTGATAGTATTAAATCTCTTCCATTGGATAATCAGCGCTTAAGAAAGAACACAATCAATTAAGTAGGGGATGTCTAGAGCCTTGTAAACAGCAAGCCATTTTCAGGTCAGTCACAATATCAATATCAGAGAAGCAGCGTGGCTTAGTGGTAACAGCCCGGGCCTAGGAGAAAGAGGTTCCGGGTTCTATTCATGGCTTCGCCACTTGCCTGCTGTGTGACCTTGGGCAAGTCTCTTAGCTTCTCTGTTTCTCAGTTTCTTCATTTGCAAAATGAAGATTCCCTACCTTAACCTGCGCTCTCCATGTTGGATGGGAGGCAACCCAATTATCTTGTATCAAACACAGGCCTTGGCCCATAATAAGTGCTCAACAGATACCACAAGCATAATTATTAGTATTGTTTTCTCTGCCTCATTTTCCCCTTTTGTGAAATGGGGAACCAGTACTTGTTCTCCCTCTTATTTGGGTTCTAATCCCTGCTCCACCATGTATCTGCTGGGTGACCTTGGGCAAGTCACTTCACTTCTCTGTGCCTCAGTTCCCTCATCTGTAAAATGGGGATGAAGACTGTGAGCCCCATTTGAGACAACCTGCTAACCTTGTATTTACCCCAGTGCTTAGAACAGTGCTTGCAACATAGTAAGTGCTTAACAAATGACATAATTATTAGTTATTATCAAAAAACACACGCCATGAGGAGGAGTTGATTTTAGTACTCGTGGCTTGACTAGCACTGCGCGTTATCTCTCAGGCACACCGGAATTAAAATGGGGGGCCTGGGATGTCTTATGCTTTCCAAATTTTTGAGACCAAGATTTTAATGAAGGAGAGCAGCATAGTCTAGTGAAAAGGGAACACACCTGAGAGTTGTTTGTTGTGATATTTTTATTGTACTCTCCCAAGCTCTTAGTACAATGCCTTGCACACAGTAACTGCTCAATATATACGACTGAGTGACTGAATGAATGAAAGTCAGAAGGACTTGGGTTCTAGTTCCGGCTCTGCCGCTTGTCTGCTGTGTGACCTTAGGCAGTTCATTTCATTTCTCGGTGCCTCAGTTCCCTCATCTGCAAATGGGAATTAAGACTGTTAGCCCTATGTGGGACATTCATTCATTCATTCAATCGTATTTATTGAGCACTTACTGTGTGCAGAGCACTGTACTAAGTGTTTGGGAACTACAAGTCGGCAACATGTAGAGACAGTCCCTATCCAATAACGGGCTCACAGTCCAACCTGTTTCCAACCTGATTAGCTCATATCTAACTCAATGCTTAGTACAGTGCCTGGCACAGAGTAAGCGCTTAACAAACTTGTACTTCGCAAGCGCTTAGTACAGTGCTCTGAACACAGTAAGTGCTCAATAAATACAATTGAATGAATGAATGAATGAATGAACAAACACCATAATTTTTTTAAAAAAAAGACTGAATCCCTTGTGGGACAGGGACTGTGTCCATCCTGATTATTTTGTATGTGCCCCAACCCTTAGCACAGTGCTCTGCATACTGTAAGCGCTCACTATAAATAATTGGTTGATTGACTGATTTTGGCTCAGTGGAAAGAGCACGGACTTGAGGTCAGAGGTCATGGGTTCAAATCCCGACTCTGCCAATTGTCAGCTGTGTGACTTTGGGCAAGTCACTTCACTTCTCTGTGCCTCAGTTACCTCATCTGCAAAATGGGGATTAAAACTGTGAGCCCCCCGTGGGACAACCTGATCACCTTGTAACATCCCCAGCGCTTAGAACAGTGTTTTGCACATAATAAGCGCTAAATAAATGCCATTATTATTATTGTTATTATTATTATTATTATTAATTTCCTATTTTCCTGCTATTTTCCTTGAAAGAGCGTGTCCCGGTTTGAACAAGTTATGTTTCCACCAGATCACCACTAGGTGGCACGTTGCACATGTCAGCTGTGTGACCTTGGGCAAGTCACTTAACTTCTTTGAGCCTCAGTTACCTCGTCTGCAAAATGGGGATGAAGACCGTGAGCCCCACGTGGGACAACCTGATCACCTTGCATCCCCCCCCCCCCCCGCAGCGCATAGTACAGTGTTTCGCACATGGTAATCTCTTTACAAATGCCATCATTATTATTAAGAGCCTATGAATTGGAAAATGAATCAAGCCTTGCTTGTTGGTTGTTTTATAGTATTTGTTAAGAGTTTACTTTGTGCCAAGCACTATTCTAAGCGCTGGGGTAGATACAAAGTTATCAGGTTGTGCCACGTGGGGCTCACAGTCTTCATCCCCATTTTACAGATGAGGTCACTGAGGCACAGAGAAGTGAAGTGACTTGCCCAAAGTCACACAGCAGACAAGTGGCGGAGCCAGGATTAGAACCCACGACCGCTGACTCCCAAGCCTGTGGTGCTCTTTCCACTGAGCCATGTTGCTTCTAGGCATTCTTGGTGCATCCATTGAAAAATCAGAATGGAAAGAAGTTTACTAAATAAACCTGGCTCACAGTTTGCCAGTTGGGTGTTAACACATCTCAGTCCATTGGGCTGAGTCTCCTGGCTGAGCAGCAACATGGCATAATGGGTAGAGCACGGGCCTGGGAATCAGAAAGTCATGGGTTCTAATCCCGCCTCAGCCACTTGTCTGCTGTGTGACTTTGAGCAAGCCACTTCACTTCTTTGGCCCTCAGTTCCCTCATTTGGAAAATGGGGCTTAAGATTGTGAGCCCCGTGTGGGACAACCTGATCACCTTGTATCCCCCCAGCGCTTAGAACAGTGCTTTGCACATAGTAAGCACTTAACAAATACCATTATTATTATTATTATTATTCTCTGGGCCTCAGTTACCTCATCTGTGAAATGGGGATGAAGACTTCATGCCCCACGTGGGATAACCCGATTACTTTGTATGTATCCCATTGCTTAGAACAGTGCTTGCACGTAATAATAATAATACTACTAATAATAATAATGGCAATTATTAAATGCTTACTGTGTGCAAAGTACTGTTCTAAGCACTGGGGAAGTTACAAAGTGATCAGGTTGTCCCACAGGGGGCGCACAGTCTTTATCCCCATTTTACAGATGAGGTCACTGAGGCCCAGAGAATAATAATAATAATAATTATAATGATGGTATTTGTTAAGTGCTTGCTATGTGCAAAGCAGTTTTCTGAGTGCTGGGGGGGATACAAGGTGTTCAGGTTGTCCCATGTGGGACTCACAGTCTTAATCCCCATTTTACAGGTGAGGGAACTGAGGCCCAGAGAAGTGAAGTGACAAAGTGACTTGCCCAAAGTCACAGAGCTGACAACTGGTGGAGCTGGGTTTTGAACCCATGACCTCTGACTCCAAAGCCCGTGCTCTTTCCACTGAGCCACTAGGTGCTTAACCAACACCATTATTATTATTATTATTATTATTATTATTAGTAGTAGTAGTAGTAGTAGTAGTAGTAGTAGTAGTAGTAGTAGTAGTAGTAGTAGTATAAATATTATTATTATGCTGGAGAAGTACTGTGTCCAACCTGATTTGCTTGTATCCAACCCGGTGCTTAGTACAGTGCCTGGCACATAGTAAGTGCTTAACAAATACCATTCATTCATTCAGTCAGTCAGTCATATTTATTGAGCGCTTATTGTGTGCAGAGCACTGTACTAAGCACGTGGAAGTACAATTCGGCAACATATAGAGACAGTCCCTACCCTACAACGGGCTCACAGTCTAGGAGGGGGAGACAGACAAGAAAATACAACGAGTACACAGGTGTCAATACCATCAAAATAGATAAATAGAATTATAGCTATATACACATCATTAATAGAATAGAGTAATAAACATGTACAAATATACACAAGTGCTGTGGGGAGGAGGATGGGGTAGGGCAGAGGGAGGGAGTCGGGGCGATGGGGAGGGGAGGAGGAGCAGAGGAAAAGGGGGGCTCAGTCTGGGAAGGCCTCCTGGAGGAGGTGAGCCTTCAGTAGGGCTTTGAAGGGGGGAAAAGAGCTAGTTTGGTGAATGCGTGGAGGGAGGGCATTCCAGGCCGGCGGTCCCACCGAAATATACCATAATCATTACTGAATACCACAAGTATTAAAAGGTAACTTCACACTTCAAATTGGAAGGAGAAGCAGTGTGGCCTAATTGTTAGGGTACAGAACCAAGAGTCTAGATAATCAGTTGTATTTATTGAGCACTTATTCGGTGCAGAGCACTCTACAAAGCTCTTGGGAGAGTACAATATTAATGGAGTTGGTAGACCTGTTCCCTGCCCACAGTGCACTTTCCTCATTTTTAATATGGCTTTTTTCCACTTTCATTCATTCATTCAGTCGTATTTATTGAGCGCTTACTGTGTGCAGAGCACTGTACTAAGCGCTTGGGAAGTACAAGTTGGCAACATAAAGAGACGGTCCCTACCCAACAGCGGGCTCACAGTCTAGAAGGGGGAGACAGCTGTCTGATATTGGGGAAGTCAATTCACCTCCCCATGCGTCAGTTTCCTCATCTATAAAATGGGCATAGAAACGTGTTCTCCCACCCTCATAGAGTAAGCCCCATGTTCAATTAGCTAATATTGTATCTATCCCAGCATTTAGTACAGTGCCTTAAGGTAACACTGTAACAGTGATTGATTGATTACAGCGTTAGGACAGTAAGTGCTTAAAAAAAATTCATTCATTCATTCATTCAATCGTATTGAGCGCTTACTGTGTGCAGAGCACTGTACTAAGTGCTTGGGAAGGCTTACAGTCTAGGAGGGAGAGACAGATAACAAAACAAAACAAAACATATTAACAAAATAGAATAGTAAATATGTACAGGTAAAATCGAGTAATAAATCTGTACAAACATATATACAGGCGCTGTGGGGAAGGGAAGGAGGTAGGGCTGGGGGGATGGGGATGGGGAGAGGAAGGAGGGGGCTCAGTCTATTCTTAGTTCTTATCAAATTTTCCCATCGATATTTAGCTAAAATTTTCTCAGTAAAAGTAAATTTCATTTTCAGTTTTTATTGCTAGATTCAACTAATCTGTCCTGATGATAACTGTCATTTTTTAGTGGTATTTGTTAATCCCCCTCTCAGGGTGGCACCTGAAGAGTTTCCAGTCCTCTACCAGCGTGGCTCAGTGGAAAGAGCACAGGCTTTGGAGTCAGAGGTCATGGGTTCGAATGCCGCTCCACCACATGACTGCTGTGTGACCTTGGGCAAGTCACTTAACTTCTCTGAGCCTCAGTTACCTCATCTGTAAAATGGGGATTAAGATTGTGGGCCCCACATGGGGCAACTTGATCACCTTGTATCCCCCCCAGCGCTTAGAACAGTGCTCTGCACATAGTAAGCGCTTAACAAATGCCATCATTATTATATTATTATTACCAGTTTCTGCTATGGCGGGGAGAGTGAAGGAGAGGCCTGTCCATGCCATTCCTAGCCTGGGCAGTGGCTAGCGAGTGTCAGGCCATTGGCTACAAGTCAAAACTCCCTTGTGCTGGGCAGCGGTGGCCCGGAAAAGAGTCCAGGGAGGAGACTCAGGTTTACTGCACGGAAGGAGGCAATGGTCAACCACTTCTGGATTTTTCCCAAGAAAACTCTGTGGATCCACTACCGGAAAGATCGCAGATGGAGAGCAGGGCCTTCTGGGAGAGATGTGTCCGTGGTGTCACTATGGGTCAGAGACGACTCAATGGCGTAAGACAAGAAGAAATTTGCTAAGCACTAACTATGTGTTCATTCAGTTATTATTTTTGCTTACTGTGTGCAGAACAGCATGGCTTGGTGGAAAGAGCCCGGGCTTGGGAGTCAGAAGTCATGGGTACTAATCCCGGCTCCACCACTTGTCAGCTGTGTGACTTTGGACAAACCACTTAACTTTTCTGTGCCTCAGTGACTTCATCTGTAAAATAGGGATTAAGACAGTGAGCCCCATGTGAGGCAACCCGATTACCATATGATCTTGGGCAAGTCACTTAACGTCTCTGTACCTCAGTTACCTCATCTGTGAAATGGGGATTAAAAGTGTAAGCTCCATGTAGGACAACCTGATTACCTTGAATCTAACCCAGTGCTTAGAACAGTGCTTGGCACATAGTAAACGCTTAACAAATACCATAATAATAATAATAATTATTATTATTTCCCCAGCCTTTAGAACAGTGCTTGGCACATAATAAGTGCTTAACAAATGCCATTATTATTATTTGAGTAGCAGTGTGGCTTAGTGGAAAGATCCCAGGCTTGTGAGTCAGAGGTCATGGGTTCTAATCCCGGCTCCACCACTTGTCAGCTGTGTGACTTTGGGCAAGTCAGTTCACTTCTCTGTGCCTCAGATCCGTCATCTGTAAAATGGGGATTAAAACTGTGAGCCCCACTTGGGACAACCTAAATACCTTGTATCTACCCCAGCGCTTAGAACAGGGCTTGGCATGTAGTAAGCGCTTAACAAATACTATCATCATCATCAGAGCACTGTACTATGTGCTTGGTAGACTACTATATAACAAAAGACAGACACGTTCCATGCCCAAAGCAGGCTTACAGTCTAGAGGGGGAGACAGACATTAACAGAAATAAATAAAATGACAGATAAGGACATAAGTGGTGTGGGGCTGAGAGGGGAGATGAAAAAAGGGAGCAAGTCAGGGCGACGCAGAAGGGAATGGGAGATGAGGAAAAGTGGGGCTTAATCTGGGAAGGCCTCTTGGAGGAGATGGGCCTTCAATAAGAGTTTGAATGGGGGGAGAGTCATTTTCTGTGGGATTTGAGGAGAGGGGGCATTCTGGGCCAGAGGCAGGATGTGGGCCAGGGGTCAGCCACGAGATAGACGAGACAGAGCCACAGTGAGGAGGTTGGCATTATTCATTCATTTAATAATATTTATTGAGTGCTTACTATGTGCAGAGCACTGTACTAAGCGCTTGGGAAGTATGTCGGCAACATATAAAGACGGTCCCTACCCAACAACGGGCTCATAGTCTAGAAGGGGGAGACAGAAAACAAAACTAAACATGTAGACAGGTGTCAAGTCATCAGAACAAATAGAATTGAAGCTATATGTACATCATTAACAAAATAAATAGAATAGTAAATATGTACAAGTAAAAAAGAGTAATAGATCTTTACAAATATATATATGTATATATATATATACATATATATATAATATATATATATTATATATATATATATGTGTGTATATATATATATATATATATATATACACAGGTGCTGTGGAGAGGAGAAGGAGGTAGGGCCGGGGGATGGGGAGGAGGAGAGGAAAAAGGGGGCTCAGTCTGGGAAGGCCTTCTGGAGGAGGTGAGCTCTCAGTAGGGCTTTGAAGGGAAGAAGAGAGCTAGGTTGGCGGATGTGTGGAGGGAGGGCATTCCAGGCTAGGGGGAGGACGTGGACTGGAGGTTGACAATGGGACAGGCGAGAATGAGATTCAGTGAGGAGGTTAGTGGAGGCAGGGAGCGGAGGGTGCAGGCTGGGATGGAGAAGGAGAGAAGGGAGGTGAGGGAGGAGGGGGTGAGGGGATGGACAGCTTTGAAGCCAATGGTGTGGAGTTTTTGTGTCAAACACTGTTGTGAGAGTTGGGGTAGTTGAGAGTAGCTATATGTTCCGCAGCCATTTCAGACCCTCAAGGGAAGGGTGTGTGTTGGATTCGACGATATTGTATTCACTCAGGGCTTAGCCCAGTGTTGTGAGCTTTTAATAAACACCGTCATCATCATGAAGGATTCATCATTTCTATCGCTGTGGCAAATAAAAGAAGTAGCATGGCATAGTGGGTACAGCCCAGGCCTGGGAGTCAGAAGGTCATGGGTTCTAATCCTGGCTCTGCCACCTATTTTAGGAGGCCTTCCCAGACTGAGCCCCCTCCTCCCTCTCCCCCTCCTCCCCCTCTCCATTCCCCCACCTTACCTCCTTCCCTTCCCCACAGCACCTGTATATACGTATATATGTTTGTACGTATTTATTACTCTTTATTTTACTTGTATATATTTATTCTATTTATTTTATTTTGTTAATATGTTTTGTCTTGTCTGTCTCCCCCTTCTAGACTGTGAGCCCACTGTTGAGTAGGGACCATCTCTATATGTTGCCAACTTGTACTTCCCAAGCGCTTAGTACGGTGCTCTGCACACAGTTAGCGATCAATAAATACGATTGAATGAATGAATGAATGAATGAATGAATGAGTGACCTTGGGCAACTCTTAACTTCTCTGAGCCTCAGTTCCCTTATCTATAAAATGGGGATGGAAGCTGCGAGCCCCATGTTGGGAAGGGACTGTGTCAACCTGATTTGCTTGTATCCACCCGAGCGCTTAGGACAGTGCCTGGCACACAGTAAGCGCTTAACAAATACCACAATTATTATTATCATAATTATTATAATAATATAATTATATACAATATATAATATAATTATATTAATAATCATTTGTGCTGTGCACACAGTAAGTTGTCAGTAAATATGATTGAATGAATTATTATCATTATTAAGAAACAAGGTGATAGTGGCTATAGAAAGTTGGACTCCACACCTTTAACCTGGAAGTTGCATACTTAGGCAACTTTATTCTGGCCAGCAGAGGATAAACTGAGAAGCAGCATGGTTTAGTGGAAACAGCCCAGGCTTGGGAGTCAGAGGATGTGGGTTTTAATCCCAGCTCTCCACTTGTTTGCTGTGAGACTTGGTGAAGTCCATTTCTCAGCTCCCCTGTTCTCCTTTTAACCTGTTAACCACTGATACAGAATAATAATAATAATATTAATATTGTTAAGCACTTACTATGTGTCAATCACTGTTCTTAGTGCTGGGGTGGATACCAACTAGTCAGGTCAGACACATTCCCTGTCCCACATGGGGCTCACGGTCTCTATCCCATTTTACAAATGAGGTAACTGAGGCCAAGAGAAGTGAAGCAATTTGCCCAAGGTCACACAGTAGACAAGTGGCAGTGCAGGGATTAGAACCCAGGTCCTTCTGACTCCCAGAGCCGGGCTCTATCCATTAGGCAACGCTGCCTCTGGAAAGAGCACGGGTTTAGGAGTGCTTTAGAACAGTGCTTGTCACATAGTAAGCGCTTAATAGAGAAGCAGCGTGGCTCAGCGGAGAGAGCCCGGGCTTTGGAGTCAGAGGTCATGGGTTCAAATCCCAGCTCCGCCACTTGTCAGCTTTGTGACTTTGGACAAGTTACTTAACTTCTCTGTGCCTCAGTTACCTCATCTGTAAAATGGGGATTAAGATTGTGAGCCCCACGTGGGACAACCTGATGACCTTATATCCACACACACCCCCACCCCGTGCTTAGAACACTGCTTGGCACATAGTAAACGCTTAACATATACCATCATTATTATTATTATTACTAGTCCATCCCGCAATAATTGATTTTAAGGAAATCCGGTTCCTTCCCCTGTAGACTGTAAGCCCCTTGTAGACAGAGACCCTGTCTGCCAATTCTGCTTTGTCATACTCTCCCAAGCACTTAGTCCAATGCTCTGCACGTAGTAAGTGCTCAATACATAACACTGATGATGATGATGATGATGATGACTCACACCGCGGGTAAATTTCACAGTCAGTGGGGTCCTTTTCAAGCATGAAAGATGACAATATATTCAGCCAGACGATATATTCAGAAAAACCTGGATCCTCCTGACCCCCAGGCCCGGACTCTATCCACCAGATCACACTGCTTCTCCTTATAGGCCTTCCTACCTTTCCCAGTTTTTCTCCAATTACACCCCAGAGCTCACACTTCCCTCCTCAAAAGCCATCCTACTCTCCATACTCTGATCTCATCTGTCTCCCCATTGACCCTTGACCACATCCTGCCTCTGTCTCGGAACCCTCACCCCCTTCACATCTGACAGACCACCACTCTCCCAATTTTCAAAGCCCTACTAAAATCACATCTCCTCCAAGAAGCCTTCCCATCTTATTTTCTTTCCCTAATGCCTCATCCCTGCACTTGAGTCCTCCCTCCCCAATATACTTAGATATTCATTCATCCATATAGTAGTATTTATAATATAATAATAA
Organism: Tachyglossus aculeatus; assembly: GCF_015852505.1. NCBI lineage: Eukaryota > Metazoa > Chordata > Mammalia > Monotremata > Tachyglossidae > Tachyglossus > Tachyglossus aculeatus. The sequence goes on along the minus strand of NC_052069.1, from coordinate 4,503,754 downwards.
TGGCATTTATTAAGCACTTACTATGTGCAAAGCACTATTCTAAGAGCAGGGGAGGTTACAAGGTGATCAGGTTGACCCCTGTGGGGCTCACAGTCTTCATCCCCATTTTCCAGGTGAGGGAACTGAGGCCCAGAGAAGTGAAGTGACTTGCCCAAAGTCACACAGCTGATCCATGCCGGAGCCAGGATTAGAACCCATGACCTTTGACTCCCATGTCTGAGCTCTTTCTACTGAGCCACGCTGCAAAGCACTGTACTAAGTGCTTGGGAGAGGACAATATAACAGTAAACAGACACATTCCTTGCCTACAGTGAGCTTACAGTTTAGTCATGAAATGGAGAATATCATGAGCTGAAATAATAATAAATCATTGTTAAGAGCCTACTATGTGCCAAACACTGTTCTAGCTGAAAGAAATCGCAAACTCTGCACTCTGTTCAGTGTTTGACTCATAGTCAGTGCCCTTCTAGACTGTGAGCCCATTGTTGGGTAGGGACTCTCTCTATATGTTGCTGACTTGTACTTCCCAAGCCCTTAGTACAGGGCTTTGCACACAGTAAGCACTCAATAAATACGATTGAATGAATGAATGAATTAATGGCAGAGATTAAAATAGATTGGACCTAAGGGAAAAGTACTCTGTACTATCTGTAATTATGATAATAATAATAATCATGGTATTTGTTAAGCACTTACTATGTGCCAAGCACTGTTTCGAAGTGCTGGGGTAGATACAAAGTAATCAGCTTGTCCCACGTGGGGCTCACAGTCTTAATCCCCATTTTACAGATGAGGCAATTGAAGCATGGAGAAGTTAAGTGACTTGCCCAAGGTCACACAGCAGTCAAGTGGCAGAGCCCGGATTGGAACCTATGACCTTCTGACTCCCAGGTCTGTTTAATTCAGTGTCTTCCTTCAAGATTCTAAGGTCCTTCAGGGCTGGGATTGTGGCTACTCAGTTTATTGTACTCGCTTAAGTACTTAGTACAGTGCTCTGCACAATGTGAGCACTCTAGTGATAGATGGATAGTTTCTAATAATCATCAGGTGAAGCTGTATTGAACTAAGCACTTTGGAAAACCATAATTATTAGAAAACAATTCCATGTTTGGGGATCAAGCGGTCATTGAGAGCTTACCATGTGCAGAACACTGTCCTAAGAGCTTGGGAAAGTATAACACAGTAAGTAGACATATGATTCCTGCCCACAAGGAACTTGAAGTCAGTTTAGTGAATCTTTCATCCCTTTTTTATAATGTATTTGTTAAGTGCTTACTATATAAATCAAGAGTATTGAGCACTTACCATGTGCAGAGCACTGTACTGTTTGGGAGAGTATAATGCAACAGAATTAGCAGGCAGGTTCCCTGCCCCTAAGGAGCTTACAGATTTGAGGGGAAGCTGTATGGCTAGCACTGTTCTAAGCTCTGGGGTAGATACAAATTAATCAGCCTGAACCAAGTCCCTGTGTCATAGGGGCTCCCAGACTAGACGGGAGAACAGGTACTGAATCCCCATTTTGCAGGTGAGAAAACTGAGGCACAGGGAAGTAAAGTGACTTGCCCAAGTCACATAGCAGAAAAGTGGTGGAACCAGGATTAGAACCCAGGTTCTCTGGCTTCCTGGCCTGTACTTTATCCACTAAGCCATGTTCCTTCTCCCTTGGAACATTTTACATTTTGCCCACGGTTGTTTGCAAGTAAGTTTGAGGGGAAAAAGTGGGATGAAGAGTGAAGGGAAGAAGAGAGGGAAGCATATGTTTTGGGTGGTCAAAATTCACCCCAAGACTTCTTGATGAGATGTTTAAGACACCAGGTAGCCATAGGGTAGACTATCTCCCTAGTTTGATGTTAGTTCAGTCTCCTTTCCTAAACCCCTAAGCTTTGTAATTTACTCCTTGTCTTGTCTTATACCATCGAGTCGCCTCTGACCCAAAGCGACACCACGGACAAATCTCTCTCAGAAGGCCCCACCTCCATCTGCAGTCATTCTGGTAGTGGATCCACAGAGTTTTCTTGGAAAAATCCGGAAGTGGTTGACGATCGCCTCCTTCCATGCAGGAAATCTGAGTCTCCTCCCTGGACTCTTTCCCGTGCCGCTGCTGCCCGGCACAGGGGAGTTTTGACTTGTAACCATTGGCCTGCCACTCGCTAGCCACTGCCCAAGCTGGGAATGACATGGACAGGCCTCTGCTTTATTGTCCTTCATATAGTCAAGACTGGTAGAGGACTGGAAACTCTCCAAGTGTCACTGTGAGAGGGGGAATTTACTCCTTACCATCAGCTTTAAAGCTTTACCATCACCTTGACTAAGCCCTCACTTCCTCCACTCCCTCTCCTTTTTGTGTCACTCTACCACTTGGATTTGTACCTTTTATAATAATAGTAATAATAATAATAACTGTGGTATTTGTTAAGCGCTCACCGTATGCCAGGCACTAAGCACTGGAGTGGATACAAGCCAATCTGGTGAGACATAGTCCCTGGCCCACATGGGGCTCACAGTCTACATCCCCATTTTACTGATGATGTCACTGAGGCCCAGAGAAGTGAAGTGACTTGTCTAAGACCACACAGCAGACCAGTGGCAGAGTCAGGATTAGAACCCATGATCTTGTGACTCCCAAGCCCGTCCTCTATCCATGATGCCATGCTGCTTCTCCCCACCCACAGCCCCTCAGCACTTGTGTTCACATTTGTAATTGATTTGGATGTCGGCTCTCCCTCTAGATTGCAAACTCCTTGTGGGCAGGGAACGTGTCTACTAACTCTGTTGAATTGTACTCTCCCAAGTGCTTAGTACTGCATGCCGTAAGGGCTCAATAAATACAACTGAATCAATCAATCAATCAATCGTATTTATTGAGCACTTCCTGTGTGCAGAGCACTGTACTAAGTGCTTGGGAAGTACAAGTTGGCAACATCTAGAGACGGTCCCTACCCAACAGTGGGCTCATAGTCTAGAAGGGGGAGACAGACAACAAAACAAAACATATTAACAAAATAAAATCAATAGAATAAACATGTACAAATAAAATAGAGTAATAAATCAATCAATCGTATTTATTGAGCGCTTACTGTGTGCAGAGCACTGGACTAAGCGCTTGGGAAGTCCAAGTTGGCAACATCTAGAGACGGTCGCTACCCAACCGTGGGCTCACAGTCTAGAAGGGGGAGACAGAGAACAAAACAAAGCATATTAACAAAATAAAATCAATAGAATAAACATGTACAAATAAAATAGAGTAATAAATCAATCAGTCGTATTTATTGAGCACTTACTCTATGCAGAGCACTGGACTAAGCGCTTGGGAAGTCCAAGCTGGCAACATCTTGATACCAGAGGCTGGGCTTGGGAGTCAGAAGGAGTTGAGTTCTAATTACAGCACGGCCACTTGTCTGCTGTGTGATCTTGGGCATGTCCCTTCACTTCTCTGTGCCTCAGTTACCTCATCTGTAACATGTAACTGTAATTCTATTATACTGATGCTACTGATGCCTGCTTACTTGTTTTGATGCCTGTCTCCCCCCTTCTAGATGGTAAGCCCATTGTAGGGAGGGATTGTCTCTCTTTATTGCTGAATTGTACTTCCCAAGTGCTTAATACAGTGCTTTGAACACAGCAAGCGCTCAGTAAAAATGATTGAATGAATGAACAGTTCTTGACACATAGTAAAGGCTTAATAATAATAATAATAGTGATTGTGGTATTTATTAAGCACTTGTTGTATGCCAGGCACTGTACTAAGCTCTGGGGTGGATACAAGCAAATCAGGTTGGACATAGTCCCGTGTGGGGCTCACAGTCTCTAACCCCATTTTACAGATGAGGTAACTGAGGACCAGTGAAGTGACTTACCCAAGGTCACAAAGCAGACAAGCGGTAGAGCCGGGACTCCTAGGCCCAGACTCTATCCACTAGGACATACTGCTCAACAAGTACCATCATTATTAAGCTGAATAGTTTCTCATTCTTTCTTCATTGAGGTTTATAAATGATCCTCTGAGCTCGTCCAACTTCCCCGCCACAGGACTTCATGCTGCTTCGGTGCAGGCATTTTGCAATTATCCTTTGAAATTAGAATATTCAAGCAGATGTTTCTATTTTCACCTTGCAGAGCTTTCCATCCAGCCCTGAGAAATTAGTTCGAAAGTCATTATTCACCCAATCACCCTTAATGGTTTAACATCTGATCTGCCCTCTGTCTAGCACAAGGGTCCGGCTACCTAGAGCCATTTTCTAACACTTCCGTTTCCTTTGAACCTTTAATAAAATGGCATCGGTTTTAATAAAAGTTAAATATCGCAGTTGACTCTATTTTCTTTATTCCGGTCCTACAGGTCCTGGGATTACGGTAGATAAAATGAAACACATTTGTTCCCGGTTTAGGTTGAGTTGACACACCACTGTCCTCTTGGAAACAGAACCCCATCAATCACAGCTGATTACAAATTCGTCACCTTGAATCAATTTCTGTTCACAAGTTCAAAAGGAAATAGATCTGCCCGAGGCTACCTAGAAATATTGTCCATGTGGATAGTATTAAAATTCTATCGCCTTCCCCCTTGTGAGGAGAGTTGTTTCTATTGTATTTTGCGACGTGGATCGCATGAACGGTAAAAAATAAGAGCTGTTATCATCCAGAATTCAAACCGACATAATTCCTAAGTCTCTGGCAAAGCTTAATCCCTGCCGAAGATCGAAACGCATTCGCACAAGTGGGCGTTCAGCGGGAAGAGAGGCAAAATTCTCTGGGCCGCTTGAGTGAAAGCACCCTGTGACGCGCTTTGGCGTAGCGGAATTTTCTTTCAGAATTTTTTAGTTTTTAAAGGGTGGAATTTTCTCTGGCCAGGAAGGGGGTATGAGTGTGTGCGTGAGTTTCTCTGCGCGTACCAAGGAAACTGTTGCCAGATGGACCGGCCCAAGGTGAAATATTTCACCTTGGGCCACCTGATTTCTGGATTCCCCCTGCCCCACCAAAGCCAGGGGGGGACTGAACCCTAACCCCAACCCTGGAGGAGTCGAGGCGATGGGAACTTTCGCAGTCTGGTCCTGGGATATCAGGCCATAAGTGCTCCTTGTTGGCATGTGAGAAGCAGCGTGGCTCCATGGAAAGAGCCTGGGCTTGGGAGTCAGAGGTCATGGGTTCTAATCCCGGCTCTGCCACTTGTCAGCTGTGTGACTCTGGGCAAGTCACTTCACTTCTCTGAGCCTCAGTTCCCTCATCTGTAAAATGAGGATGAAGACTGTGAGCCCCACCTGGGACAACCTGATCACCTTGTAACCCCCCCAGCACTTAGAACTGTACTTCACACATAAAAAGTGCTTTAACAAATGCCATTATTATTACTACATGAGAAGCAGAGTGGTTTAGTGGATACAGCCCGGGCCTGGGTGTCAGAAGGGTCTGGGTTCTAATCCCTGGTCTGCCACACGTCTGCTGTGTCATCTTGGACAAGTCTTTTTAGTCTTGCCTCTTTACTTGTTTTAATGTCTGCCCCATGCCTTCTAGACTGAAAGCCCAGTGTGGGCAAGGATTGTCTCTCTTTGTTGTTGAATTGTACTTTCCAAGTGCTTAGTACAGTGCTTAGCACACAGTAAGAGTTCAATAAATGCAACTGAATAAATCATTTTGCTTCTCTGGGCCACAGTTACCTCATCTGTAAAATGAGGATTAGTAGTGGAACGCCATGTGGCTATCTACCCCAGAGCTTAGAATAGCACTTGGCACATAGTAAGCGCTTAAAATGTAGCATAATTATTATGATTGTAAGCCCTTTGTGGGCAGGGATTGTCTCTTGCTGAATTGTACTTTCCAAGTGTTTAGTACAGTGCCCAGCACACAGCGCTCAATAAATACCACTGAATGAACGAATGAATGAATGATTATTATTGTGAGCTCCTGAGATGATTTATCAATTGATTGTATTTACTGAGCACTTACTGTGTGCTGAGCACTGTACTAAGTTTGGGAGAGTACAGTATAGCAAACAGAAACATTTCCTGCCCACAAAGAACATACAGTCTAGAGGAAACGAATCAAGTCTAAATAGGGACCATGAAACCACAACTCTTTGATTAAGAGTTTCATGCTCTACTGACTTAGCTAGCCGGGTGCACCAGTAATAATAATAATAATAATTAATAATAATTATCAGACTTAAGTGCCTACTATGTGCCAAGCACTGTTCTAAACACTAGGGTAGATATGAGGTAATCAGGTTGGACACAGTCCCTGTCCCACATGGGGCACACACTCTTAATCCTCATTTTCCAGATGAGGAAAGTGAGGCAGAGGAGTGAAGTGAATTGCCCAAGGCCACAAAGAAGATAAATGGCAGAGTCTAAATTAGGACCCAGGTCCTTCTGGTTCCCAGACCCATACTCAAGTTGTCTCTGGACTCTTGACAGTTCTTGGTGGAGATTTGTTCATTCACTTGTATTTATTGAGTGTTTGCTATGTACAAAGCAATGGGAGAGCTTTCCTGAAATACTTATCAAAGCCTGATGCTGATAATAATAATAGAATTTGTTAAGTGCTTACTACATGCCAAGCACTGTTCTAATTGCTGAGGTAGATACCAGGTAATCAGATTGTCCCACGTGGGGCTCACAGACTTAATCCCCATTTTACAGATAAGGGAACTGAGGCCCAGAGACGTTAAGTGACTTGCCCAAGTCACACAGCAGACAAGTGGTGGAGCCAGGATTAGAACTCACGACCTCTGACTCCCAAACCCGGGCTCTTTCCACTGAGCCACGCTGTTTCTCATGCTGGGGTGCTAGTAGTGGAAAGAGCCCAGGCCTGGGAGACAGGGGTTCTGGATTCTAATTCCGGCTCCACCACTTGCCTGCTGTGTGACCTTGGGCAAGTCTCTTAGCTTCTCTGTTTCTCAGCTTCTTCATTTGCAAAATGAAGATTCTCTACATTAACCTGTGTGCTCCATGTTGGATGGGGGGGCAACCCGATTATCTTTTATATAACCCAGTGCTTGGCTCATAATAAGTGCTCAATAAGTGCCCAAATACCACAATCATTATAAGTAGTATTGTTATCTCTGCCTCAGTTTCCTCTTGTGTTAAATGGGAATGCAGTACCTGTTCTCCCTCCTACTTGGGTTCTTATCCCGGCTCCACCACATATCTGCTGGGTGACCTTGGGCAAGTCACTTCACTTCTCTGTGCCTCATCTGTAAAATGGGGATGAAGACTGGGAGCCCCATGTGGGACAGGGACAGTGTCCAACCGGATTCACTTGTATCTACCTCAATGCTTAGAACAGTGTCTGACACATAGTAAGCGCTTAACAAATACCATTAGTACAGTAGTTTGTACACAGTAAGTGCTCAAAAAATATGATTAAATGAATGAATTATTATTAATAATATTAAATAACTATCATTCTGCCACCTGTCTGCTCTGTGGCTTTGGACAAGTCACTTCACTTCTCTGGGCCTCAGCGCCTTCATTTGTAAAATGGGGATTAAGACTATAAACCCCATGTGGGACAGAGACTGTGTCCAAACTAATTAACTTGTCTCTACAACAGGGCTTAGTCATTCATTCATTCATTCATTCAGTCGTATTTATTGAGCGCTTACTGTGTGCAGAGCACTAGTCCAGTGCCCAGCACATAGTGAGCACCTAACTAGTACTGTAAAGATTGTTATAATTCCCTAGACTGTGAATCTCAAGTAGTTCAGAGACTGATTCCAACCTGATTAACTCAAATCTACCCCATTGCTTAGAGCAGACTGTAGCCCGTTGTTGGGTATGGACCATCTCTATATGTTGCCAACTTGTACTTCCCAAGTGCTTAGTACAGTGTTCTGCACACAGTAAGTGCTCAATAAATACGATTGAATGAATGAACAGTGCTTGACATATAGTATAAATGCTTAACAAATACCACGTTGATTATCCTTACCGTTATTAAGAATCACAATTTGAGAAGCAGCATGGCTTAGTGGAAAGAGCCCGGGCTTGGGAGTCAGAGGATGTGGGTTCTAATCCCAGCTTTACCACTTGTCTGCTTTGTGACCTTGGGCAAGCCATTTAACTTCTCTGTGCCTCAGTTATCTCATCTGTAAAATGGGATTAAGACTGTGAGCCCCATGTGGGACAACCTGATTACCTTGTATCTACTCCAGAGCATAGAACAGTACTTGGCACATGGTAAGAGCTTAACAAATATCATCATCATCATTATTATTAAAAACGGGACTCAAAGCGGGAGGGTTCTGAATGACAAAAGTTTGGGCCCTCCATTCATTTCTCTCTCCATCCTTATCCTTTCCTGGAAAGAAAATGAGACGCAAAGAGCCCTACTGAGAGCTTACCTCCTCTAGGAGGCCTTCCCAGACTGAATTCCCCACTTATCCTCTGCTCCTCCTTTCCTCCCCATCACCCCCACTCCCTCCCTCTGCCCTTCCCCCTTCCCCTCCTCACAGCACTTGTGTATATTTGTAAATATTTATTACTCTATTCATTTTATTAATGATGTGCATATAGCTATAATTCTATTTATTTTGATGGTATTGATACCTGTATACTTATTTTGTTGTCTGTCTCCCCCTTCTAGACTGTGAGCCTGTTGTTGGGTAGGGACTGTCTCTATATGTTGCCGAATTGTAATTTCCAAGCGCTTAGTACACGTGCTCTGCATGCAGTAAGTGCTCAATAAATATGATTGAATGAATGAATGAAGTTGGAAACTTAAGATTCAGGAGGGTGGAAAGTTCCACATCTGCTTCCAATAACTTCTTTTTACATCTTGCCCACAGTTCCCACTTAGTTCTGAGAAGGAGTGTGAGAGCAGGCCATCACACTGAAACTTCCAAGCAGTCAGCCTCATCTTAGAATTCAAAAGCATCCACATGATTTTGGTGGTGGTTTTCCTCTGCAGCGCACTCGGATTATTAAGACGAAGTCAGGCCATTTCGTTTTTAGGCTAGCACTGAGGCAGTTCGTCCAACGGAATAGATCAATTATCCTGGGCCACATCAGGGGCAAATAAAATGATAATAATAAAATAATAAAACCCTCTGGGACCAGAAGACTTGCATTGCATTTGTTCTTTCACAAACTCCACTTTTCAGGGAATTGCTCATTCTGATCCCACTTTAACTTGGGGGCCGCAGTTGAAAGTGCGGGCGTATAGAAAGATGTTGGAGATGGAGGAAATTGATCATTGTTGGAGAAAGCTGGACACCAAATTGACAACCCTGGAAGGCTCTGTGATGGACGAGGGGGTAGGAATGGACTTTGTCCTCCAGACAAAGCGCTTAGTACAGTGCTCTG